>NC_059096.1:3712994-4021744 GCF_020497125.1 Mauremys mutica
TGTCCATATGATAGCTAGATAAATAGAAGTATAGATACATAAATACAGTGAGGGGGTGTCACTTCATTTCTACTTATTTAGAGACAATATGTATGTACTCATAACATAGAGCTATATATATGAGTGACATCAATTATATAATACACCCTCGCATACGTTCCCTGTGGATGATAATCTGCTGTGTATTCACACATCTAGAAATCACAGACCCTGCATTCTTTTTAGCTAGGGGTAGATAGTCTTGGACTTCATCACTTCCCCGGCTATATGCGCTGCATGGCTAGAAATGTTACAGTCAGATAACAGACAATCACAGACATGCAGGGCTGGAAGGCACCTGAGAGGTCAAATCCAGCCCCCTGCACTGACGTAGGATAAAATAAACCCAGGCTCCCACACCCCACGGTCTTTATGCGTGTAGCACAAACACACGCGGGTTTCATCCTAGCTTTACGCATCTCGATCATGTATGACGCGGCTCTATAATCCGCACCCGCGTATCGGCGTGTTCACACCTCGTTTCCCCATGTCTAGGACAACCGAGCACACGGGACACCTCCATCAGCCCCTCTTTATCGGCACCCCGTGGCGTGTATCTAGAGACACAGGGCGCATCTAGAGATGTGCACACAGGGAAAATAGACAAAGAAATCACACCCCCGTCTATACATAGGTGTATCCACCGCACCCCCAGTAATCACACCAGGGTGGGGGGAGACGATGCATCTACACTACTGGGCCAGAACCTCAGCATCGCTCCGCTCAGTTAGCGGAGTTACCCCGTCCACACCGGCTGGCGATCCCTCGGCGGAGGGAAAGAGACACAATTTATTACACAACCACCACACAAACCCAGTCCCTCTTTACCCAGCGGTAATTGCGCACACGCGGGGTATCCAGAAGGGATGCCACCCTCCCGTGTGTGGGTGCGTTTATTTTGAACAAACTTCCATATAATCTACACCCACCCCCCCTCCCCAACCCCCCCGCCCTCCATCTTTCCCCACCCCCCGGTCTCCCCCGACTCTGCTTCTCTCTAAATCCACATTTGGATGTGAGTCTGGCCTGGCTTGTATTTTCCCAGCCAAAAAAGCAGGCTGGTTTTCGCCAAGAAAATGAAGCTTTCTCCAGGGGGAGTCGAGCGCCACTCAGTACCCAGTGCCAGCTGGGGGGGGGGAGGGGGCTCTAAGGAGGAGTCTAGCTCGCATCTAAAATTCCAAGACATCTGTTCACTATATAAGTCCGATCCCGCTCCGGTTCAAGGCACTACGATCCAGCCCTTGTCAATATCTCCGGGAGAGGTGTGGGCCAGGCCAAAGATCGGGGTGTCTTTGTGTATGGGGGGGACCCCATTCCAGAAGGACTCCCCCCTTTGTATACTGGCCGAGAGCTGTTGCAATGGATTGATCTGAATCGTGGGCGGGGGCGGAGGGCACCCACTCACAATTGTGCTAGATGTGAAGTGGAGCGATCTCGTTAAGGATGCGAGTCTCTTTCCCAAGCTGGCAAGGTTTTTTGGCAAGGGTGCCACGAAAGGTTAGAGGACGAAGCTTTCAGTAGCAGCCAGAATCAATTAGTCGGCGGCCCTGTTATTACCAGTTTAATTTGGATAAAGGCTTAAACACACAAGAAACTACTGACTGTTGCATCTACAAAGGATCGATGCTAGAGAGGGGGAGGCAGGCACTGATCTGTGGCTCAGAACTGGCTGGGAGCGCGGGGTGGGACAAAGGGACCGACTCCCCTCTCCCGGGGCGTGGGGAGGGTGGATTTGGGAAGGGTGATAGCTAAAGAAAACCGCGGAGATCAGCTTCAGCGCTGGCGTTCAGTGCTCTGGGATAGACTGGAAAAAAACCCACTGAACCAGAAAGAAACAAAGCAATTAGACACTCGCTATCTTTTAATGCTATTATTTAACGCCGGAAGGTTTCGGACCTACCTCAGAGGAGGGACCCAAGGATGGGGGGACAGGGGCAGACCCGAGCTCCAGGGGGCATTTTAAATCTAGATCTATCCTGTTGCTTGTCAAAACTGCCCCGGATTAAGTGCAAATTCCGAGGCAGCCTGGAATTGACCAAGGGGGTGAATTTCAAGGCAGTTTGGCCAGTTTGCAACTGACAAGCGGTTGCGGGGACGACTCAGGGTGGCATTTTGGAGCCCGGGTAAGATTCGGGTGAAATAGGGTCGTTGTTTTTTCCACACCCGCCGTGGGAAATTCCTGCTTTCCCTCGTTCTGAGCTGACTTTTATCCCCTGATCGGATCAGTCCCACTCCCCGCAGCTCAGCTCTCTCCAGCCAGGCGGGATATGCCCCTTTCAGATCCCACGGCTTCTAGGGCCGGGGCTGGGAAGGGATTTTAGTTTTTAATGACCTCTCGTCATTTTTGAATCGCACAGATCCGCCTGGCAAATGATCGGGCCGAGCTCAGCGGGAGGATTCGGATGTTAAGTTTAGTTTCACCCAGACAGATTTCAGACAAAACGCCGGCGAATATTAAATCCCCATTGCCCCCGCACCTCCACTCGGCCAAATAAATTTAGAGCCAAGAAGTGATGAACTTTTATGGGCTCCAGAAGCCACAGGCCCTGCGAGTATTTCAGGGTCAGCTAATGCACTGGCTGGCCCGGATCCTGCCGATGCGTAACTTTCCGCGCTGCGCGCTCCCCTGGGGGGAAATCCTGCCCCCCCCAAATGTTGTCTAGATGCAGAGTTGATCCCCACGGCGCTCCCAGGGCGCAGAGCTACGCAGGTGGCCAAGCGCTTGCGGATCTGGGCCGTAGCCAGGCCGTTCACAATTTCTATCCGCCCAGTTTGCAGCTAGGGGCGGGGGGGGACAGGGAAACCGAGCTGGTGAAAGAGCCTCCCTCTCAGCGCGTCCACACTGAGCTCCGGGCGCTCCGCAGTCGGGGTGAAGGTGCAGGATCTCCAGCGCAGGCTTCAGCTCTTGGCACTTGGCTCTATCTGGGCTGCAGCTTTCTGCCTCCCTGGCCGAGGAGGCGCCAGGAGCAGGTGCCACCCACCTGATCAGCTGTCCCAAGGCAGCAGCGCGAAGGCTGGTAAGTGGGTTCCTGCTGCACTGGGGATGCCGCCTGCCTGGTTTTTAAAGCCACAGGAGCAAATGGAACCCCCTGGGCAGGGGGGCGGGGTCTTTTCCCCTGGGAGAGGGGGGATAATTGGGAGAGGAAAGCAGCTCCCCCCTCTCTGAGAGGCTCCAGCCCAAACCTTTGCCTTCCCAGGCACATGCTGTTGCTGTCCTGGCTGCGTCCTACACCCACGGCTGGCTGGCACTTCAGCCACTGATCCACGCCAGGGACCTGGGTCCGAGTCACCCCCTTCCCGGGCTGGGGGAAGGAGAGTCTCAGCTGCCTTTAAACTCTCTTCGCAATCCTCTACCCTGTGTAAACCCAGGTCGGTGGGACCAGGCTCCTTGACCCGGTGGTTCCAAGCCAGCGCTTCAGGCTCCACCCTGCCTTGCACACCTGGGTTCACCACGGCTCGGCCTGTGTCTCAGAGCCGCGTCCGTGCTGCACCTGACTTGGGTCTGCGGCTTGATCTGCATCCACACTGCAAAATGACATGGCTTGGACTCGAGTCACCCTGGGTCCTGAATGCTCCCTGACCCACGTCAGACCGATTTGTGTGTGGACACAAGGGGCATTTGGGCTCAACCCTGAGTCAGAACCCAGGTTTAGTGCAGTGTAGACAGACCTGCAGCACCTGGCTGGAAAGCCCATAGGCCTCAGGGCTGCTCTGCCTTCTGCTCTGCGTCCCATGCTCCAGCCCCATGATCAGTGGGAAGCAGAGACAGCTGCAGTGCTGGGAACTCCGCTCATGTCCCCTACACCCCTGCTCAGGGGGAGCTTTCCACAAGCACGCAGCGTAAAGGGGCCTAAATACAACTGATGAATGAGGCCTTGGGTCAGACGGTTCACACGTGTTGACCACAGCCAAAGATAAACCAAATCTACGCTGGCATATTGGGGCATCTCCTCGCCCATCTATCCTCTGCTGAGCCCCGCTCTGGGCGTTAGCCCCAGCCCAGGGCTGAGGAGACCGGCAGAGCGCTGCAATCCCCAGGGGCATTGTCAGCCCTGGGTTTTTGTGTGCGTGTAAGAGAGAGGGAGGTCTGGACAAACTGCAGAAAGCCCAGAGAAGAGCAACAAGGATGATTAAAGGTCTAGAAAACATCACCTATGAGGGAAGATTGAAAAAACTGGGTTTGTTTAGTCTGGAGAAGAGAAGGCTGAGAGGGGATGTGGTAACCGTTTTCAAGTACGTAAAAGGTTGTTACAAGGAGGAGGGAGAAGAATTGTTCTTCTTAACCTCTGAGGACAGGACAAGAAGCAATGGGCTTAAATTGCAGCAAGGGAGGTTTCGGTTGGACATTAGGAAAAACTTCCTAACTGTCAGGGTGGTTAAGCACTGGAGTAAATTGCCTGGGGAGGTTGTGGAATCTCCATCATTGGGGATGTTTAAGAGCAGGTTGGACAAACCCCTGTCAGGGATGGTCTAGCTAATACTTAGTCCTGCCACGAGTGCAGGGGACTGGGCTAGATGACGTCTCGAGGTCGCTGCCAGTCCTAGGATTCTATGATTCGACCAATTCCTCTGTGTGTGTGGGGGGGGGAGTTGTTGCAAATTGCATATGGGAAATGTCCATTTTGTTGCTACTTAAAAGCTGATTTACAGCCCCATGTCACCAGCCTTGGTTTGGCCTGAATCCCTCCTCTAACATGCCCATTTCTCTTGGCAGCTTGGGGATGGCCAGGCTGGGGGGAGGCCTGTATTCCATCAAAGTAGCTCTCCTCCCCCTCCCCCTTCTCTCTCTCTCTCACTTACTCTCCCTCCCAAGTGACTTTAAGCAGCCTGTTCTTCATGCTGGTGCTCACAGCTGTAACCCATCTGCTTTGATTGAACATTGACAGTGATGAGACAGGAGCGCTGCTTGATGCATCCTGCATGCCTTGCGCTGACTGCGGCAGGAGGGAGGGGCCTTTATTATTATTATTAATTATTGTTATTTGTACTGGTCTTGCATCTTTGGGGGGGTAGGCGGGGACCAGGCTAGTAAACTCAGGGTGCCCTCAGTGGGGGAAAAATTAAAGGGATCTTAACTTTCTCCCCAGCCTCTTAGCGTCCTCTCTCTGGCAGGGACCTAACACACACACACACGTCTAGCACCTTAAAAATAAAGACAGGTGGGCTTGACACAGGTGGGTGGGAGCCTTGATAGAGGGGGGGGGGAACGCAGAAGGTTTAGAGTGACCAGATAGCAAGTGTGAAAAATTGGGATGGGGGGGGGTAATAGGCGCCTATATCAGAAAAAGCCCCGAATATCGGGACTGTCCCTATAAAATCAGGACATGTGGTCACCCTAGTTTAGAGGGACTGGAACTGGCTGTTTCTCGGATGGACCCACGCTGCCCGCCCCTGCGGTATCCCCCCCAGTGGCTCTGATGAGTAAAATCAAGGTTCTGAGCCTCGCGTGGGATGTGGGTGTCTGGATCGGGCCCAGCAGAGGCTGGTGACATTTGGAAAGCGAGGAGGTGAAACTGACGCACCAGAGATCAGGCAGTGCATGACTCCTCACCTAGCCCGGCCTTGCGGTCCTGAACGAGGGCCGGGGCCTTCTCTCTCCCGTGCTGGGGTATTCTGCAAACGTGTGCACACAGCGGGTGTCAATGGGGCTGCTCACAGGCAGGTCTGCTGGATCAGGGCCTGGTTTCTTAAAGGGGCAGGGAATCAGGTTGTGGGGCGATACCTCCCCTAAAGGAGGGGACACTTTCCCTGCAAAGAGAGTGTGCGGGTTCTGGGGACTGCAGGGAACCCATCAGAAAAGGATGAGGGGGATTTAATCTCTACTGTGGATTCCTGACTGGGGCCAGGCAGAGAGAGTACAGTATCCCCACATGGAAAGTGTTGGGTTTTGGTTCCACGAGGCTGCCTTTTTACCTCCTATGACATTCCAAAGGTGCGAGCTCTGCAGCGTCCTGGCACACGCCCCGAGAGACACAAACAGAAAGACTCCCGCTGGAAGGCTACAGCGTTAGCACCACTTGCTCTCTTAGAATTCAGAGCAATAATGCACAAGAATGCCAAGTCAGAGAGAGACAAAGCAGGCTGCTCCCTAAAACAGAGGCACAACTCAGCCCATCTTATTCTAGGCTGGCTGGCTGACAGCTGACTGATTGTTTCCCTACAGTGCTCTCTAGCCCACAGATAGGACCAGGAAATCCCTGAGGATTTAAAATGACAACGTAACACATCCCCTTTCCTAGTGGAGAGGACAGGAGGGTTGCTCCTCGTTTTTATCTGTATGGCAATAACTCCAGGTGGACCCAGGCAGGATCAGGGCCCCGTGAAGAGATGTACCAGAGACAACAACCCCCCAAACAGCTTACATGACGATCCTGCAGTTTCACCCATGCAGGTGGCCTTGGTCTCATTGACCCCCCCCCAGGAGCCAAGCTACCCCCTGTGGATCTAATCCCAGGGTGGGTACCCCAATCAGGCTCTATTATCTGGGGGGCTGGGAGAGGCTAACTGAGAATTGGTGACATGGCAGATAAGGGACACGAGAGAGGAGGGAGGAAGGTGGTGAAAGGGAGGCGGTGTTGCCTAGTGGTTAGAACACTGGCATGGGTTTTATTCCTGGCACTGCCACTGGCCTGTTGGGGGACCTTGGGCAAGTCACATCGCTGCTGCGGGCCTCAGTTTCCCCATATGTAAAATGGGGGCTAAAGATACTGACGTCTTTCATGACATGTTTTGAGATCTATGAATGAAAAGGGCTCGATAAGAGTTAGGGCTTTTTATTCCCTTGGCCTCTCCCTCTCCTCACGGGCAGCATTGAAAACGTAGATACAGCCTTAGGTTAGCAAGTTCTCTGCTGCCATTACAGGTGTGTGTGTGTGGGGGGGGGTGTTCTGGGTTCAGCCCAAGGGGCTCTGGCGTCTCATCTGTGAAACGAGTCGGGGAGGTCTCAGTCCAGTTCCCCGTGGACAGTTCCCCGTGGTCCATGAGAGGGACCTGTGCCATTGGCCTCCGGGCCGGAGATGGTGCCTCTGACTAGGGGGCGGGGTGGGGAGCTTATTTTGCCGGTGCCCGTGCGGTACCCATGCTGGGAAGAAGCAGAGCCCTCCCGTCAAGCCAGAACTCAACCTCACCTGAAGGCTGGCACTGTTTAAGGAGAGTGGCGGACCTAGGTTCGATGCCCAGCTGGAGCACAAGTGTCATGAGTTAGGTGGCCTCAGCCTGTGCCACAATGGGCCCATCCCTGTCTTCAGACCACTCCACTCTACGGCAGGCTTCAAGCAAGGCCCCCGCGAGCAGGGCACTGGCTGTAAATCAGGATTACGGTGCCTCGGCAGGCAGAGGTTTGGGGTGGGGCTGCTACCTACAGGGCTTGTGTCTCATTCTGCTCATCTAGTCTGACCTCCTGCTAAACACAGGCCAGAGAGTCGTCCCCCAGCCCCGCGGGCTAATCCACCAACTTGTCGCTGGGCTGGTGTGGATCTTTTACGAACCCACCCAGACTTGATTTGAAGACTCCAATGGGAACTTGCCCTATGCCAGGGGAAGCTGCCCCAGGGGGGAATGTCCCTCACTCTTAAACATGCCTCATCTCCAGGTTGAATTTTTTTGGCTTCCAATTCAGGCTATTCGATCTCAGTCCCTCTGTCTGCTCGTTTAAAGAGCATTTTCCTCTCCCTTCTTTGCTCCTCAGAGCCCACACTCAAATCACCTCGGCACCTTTTCTCCAATAAGCTACATCGACTGATCTGCCATCCACCCGGGAGCTCTCCTCTGCAGCCCTCTCCAGTTTTCCAAGCCGATCCCTGACAGCTGTAATCAAAAGCAAACGCCCAGTCTAGGTAAGGCCAAAACTAGTGAAGTGCAGCTGGCTCTTTGTCCTCACTGAGCGGGTTGAGATTGGGAGAAGCTGGGATTGTGCTGGTCATTTGTACGGAGAGAAAGTCCCAGTCTCCTTTTTACGCTCTTGTTCCAATTTGAGACCCGTTGAACTCAGCGGGTGATGGAAATTGGACCTGGGGCCAGATCCTCAGCAGGCGCAAATCGGTGACACCAATGGAGCTCTGCTGATTGACACCAGCCAAAGCTCTGGCCCCCGTCTCAGACCTTTTCAGAGGCAAGTCGGGAGGAACTCAGCATCTTGGGGGGGGGGGCGGGAGAATCAGACCCTTCAGTGCCGTTGCTGCGTTTTTGACCCGCAATGCCCACACGGTTGTGCTCCTTCTAAAACAAACACCAACAAACACCACTTGGTAAAGTGCAGAGGCAGCCTCCCTCCTGGCTTGTCACGGCGAAAGCATCGATGGGATAAGTAACACGAAACAATCAAATTCCAAATGGTTTGTTCACCTCTTATAAATGCTCAGCCCCCTCCACACACACCCGCACACGTCACTGGCTCCTTCCCCTGCACTCGACTGCGGCTGCAGCTTCGCCGTGGCTATTGCTCCCAGCAGTGTCGGGCCCTGCAGCTCCGGGAGTATAATGCCAGTGTCAACAGGAAGCAGGGGCATAATGGGGACGCTCAACCAGCCCAGCGTTAGCAGCCTTTGTGCGTTAGTAACAAACCGCCGGGTGCCGCTGAGGGGGCATTTGCTGGACAGTCTCCTTATGATTTCAGTTTTGCAGGGATCTCTGCTGGACCCGGTTTTTCTTTCCTGCAACGGGATTTGTACAGGGCAATCTGGCGTCCGCACACAGCGTCCGAGGAGGTGCAAATGCAGAACACTTAGGTTCTAATCCTCCGAGATGGATCACACGTGCCGTGAGTTAGCTGGCCTCAGCCTGTGCCATAACGGGTGACCCGGCTCTCCAGAGGTAATCCACCTCTCCGAGGAGCTATCTACCAGGGGGACTTAGGTTGGCTTAAACATGTTGCTCAGGGGTGTGGATTTTTCACACCGACCCATTTCCTAGTATAGACCAGGCTGTAGTCTGGTGTGACATCACTCATTCCAGGACGCCAGGTCCAGGTGACAGCACACACAAGCCTCTTAGCCTGTAATGCTGGCTCCTGTACAGCTCTCTCCCCTACAACTCTGCCTGCCTCTCCTGCATCCCTCACTGCTCACAAAATAATCTCTGCCTCAGTTTCCCCATCTACAAAATGGGAGTAACAACCATTATTCAACCACCTTGCAGGGGTGTGAACCAGCCAGTTGCTTGGGAGTTGCTAAATGACATATGGTTCGGCTGAAGGCAGCGAAGGGTTATGGCGACCCCATCCCCTGTCGTAGCCTGTGATGGAGAACAGGCACCCGCCCCCTTACAGCCGGCTGCCGCATCTCCTCTCCCGGGCAGGATTCTAACCGTGCCAGTCAACCTGTCACTCCAGCTCGAGCGTTGACCGGGCATCTGTCACCATAGCAACTCAGGGGCTTAGGCCTAGATTTTCAAAAGGGACTAGAGGTTTTGGGTGCCCAACTTGAGATAACTCAACAGGGGGCCTGATTTTGGGGGGGCGGCTCTGCAATTCCTGAAAATCAGGTCTCTTCAAGGTGCCTCATGGTTGGGTGCCCTCCAAAAATAGCCTCCCCTCCCCCCAAGCCTAGCCCCCTTTTCCAACCTCGGCCATAGACTCTAGTCCCCGCCCCGGGGAGTGGAGACAGAGGAAGGGGATTATGCCAGGAGCTGCCCCATTGTACTGAGCTCAATAGGAGGGGCTCGAAGGTCAGATCCCGGCCCTGGCGTAGATTTAGCCATGCTGGAGACCTCAGGCAAAGGAGCGGAGCGGGGATCTGGGTCTGTCTGGGGGGCGGGACCACTGTCTGCCCCAAGGCAAGGGGAGGCCCAGCAGCTTTTTGACCAGCTCCCTGCACCTTGCGGCTTCCGGCCTCGGCTCTCCCCCGTCCCCAGCAGGCCAGACGCAGCCCCCGTCTGCTTTGCTTTGGCGCCTGCAAGGCCAGGAGGGGGCGAACCCGCCTGCGCGCTCCGAGCAGCCTGCGCGACTCTGCAGCGCTGGGAGTAGCACGGCAGTGTGAACAGCTGTTCCTCCAGTTCTAGCCCTGCTAATATGGCAGCAATATCGCCAGCCCGGAGAGCACAGGAGGCGCCTTTGTGAACGCGAGAGAGACAGAGAACAGTAGGATCCAGACCAGATTCCTGCTCCACAACCGTTATAGCAGGCTGGGATTTTTCTAAGACCCCCCCCCACCCCTGTCCATTGTCAAACCTCCCCCCGCCCCCCATCCTCTGCTGTTTTTTTCCAGGCGATCTTTGCAATGAGACAGGGAAGAACGAAATTGGGCAGGGGAAATGCGACCCTCCCAGATCTCCAGCAGGAAAAGGCTGTGGCTCCCATCCAGCCAAGATCGAAGAAGCCAGGACTGGCTGACAAACGTACCTGCGTCCCCATCTCGCTAATGAGCGGAGCTTGGGCACAGGGTCCTCGCTGTGTGAGAGGGGGAAGAAAAGAGAGTGAGGCGGGCTTCAAAGAGGGGGTCTGCGGAGCTGGCTGAGGGGTGGCCCCTAGCATCTGGCCCCAGGAGAAGAGCCGACACCTGACATGGGCCGTTCTTCCCGGGGATCTGTCAGAGATGAGGCTTGGCGGGATGATCTGTGGTGCCCAGCACGGGGAGTGAACCCAAAGGAGGGACCCCACTTCAGGGCCAACCCTTGAGGCAGCTCCCACCACCCTCCCCACTGTCAGGCAGGGGACACAAATGCACAGGCCACATCAAAGCCAGATGCTGAGCCCGGCATGGACCGCGGTCAAGCAGCATCGATACTAGTGTGAGCGAGGTAGGGGGCGGGTTAGCGGAGAGGGACTCACCCCGGTGGTAAGGCAGAGCTGAGCTGCCGAGGGAGATGTAACCGTTCATCACCACCACATGCCAGGGTCTCGGTGCTGCAGCCCCGGCTGAGCTTGGATTCAGTGGGACACGGGGCAGATGGTTCCTTGATTTCAGAGCTGATTTCCTAGGCCACGGGGGAACTCATTTCATGGAGGCCTGGTGAGCGATTTCCCTGATTTCAGGGGATTGCTGTCCATGAATACAGGACACTGACGGGCTGGTTTAATTGATTTCTGACTTGATTTCATGGGGCACAAGCTGGTGATTTCAGAGCTGGTTTTGGTGGGATACCAGAGGGACAGATTTCAGTGTTTTCACAGAGCACAATGGTATTGATTTCATCGCCCGTGGGACTGATTTCCTGGGGCACCGGAGAGTGATTTCAGCGCAGAATGGCCTCCCGCAGGCTGCGGATTTCCTGCTCTTCTGTCAATGTTGAAAACTTTAGCAGGCAAAGCAGCGGTGATAAAAGGCCAGTGTCTGATCCCCGTTAGACCCACTGCAGGAGGGTGGACCTGGGAGAGGATGCAGGGGGAGAGGATGGCTCTTGGGCGAGAACTAAAGGCAGTGAATGACTCCTGGACATCAAAGCCAGCAGGGACCATCGCGCTCACCTCATCTGACCTACTGCAAATCGCAGGCCGCAGCCCCTCGCTCACCCCCTCGTGTCTCACCTGCATGGAAAGCAGCAGTGCAGACAGAGAAGGTGGGTGTTTAACACAGTGCAGTTAAACCAGGGCAAGCGGCTTTGCGAATCCTCTTCATTTTCTTAGCTCTGTGGAGTTTAAAGGCAGGCGGGCCCTTTAGACCTGCAGGCCTGACCTCCTGTATATCACAGCCATTACATTCCCCCCCACCCCGTTATCTCTGTCTTGAGCCCAATGACTCGTTTGGCTCAAGCGTATTGAGGTGTGGGGGGTAGATGAAGTCAATTGCAGCGTCTGTACTGGCGTAACTCGGATGACGAGGGGAGTGATTCTTTTAGCGCTTCAGTTAAACCCGAGCAATGCCTAGTGGGGGGGGCCGTTACCCTGGCATCAAGGTGCCTTCGAGTCGTGTCGCTGCTTCGCGATCCCGTCGAAAGGAGACAAGCACCTTCCCTCTCCCCAGCACTTTCTGCCCGGCGGAGTCATGGGGAGATGACAGACCCACAGCGGCAGGGGCTGAGAACCCCCAGCAAAGGCCTTGCCTCCCTCTGACTTCCCCGGGCCCTGAGGGCTGGAGAAGGAGGGCAGGCGATGTGGGGGGCAGGGGAGGGCTGATCTCCGACCGAGCTCTGCAACCAGCAGGAGTCCTTCCAGAGACAGACGAGAAATGGGCAGGGGTCAGAGGAGATGGATTCCTCCAGCACGAAGCCAGGGTCAGTCCAGAGCAGGTCAAAGAATCTCTCCGGGCCATCCAGCCGCTGCATCTTCCTACCTGCTGCGGAGAGTGTGGCCACAGCCCAAGCCCGGAGAGCGAGAAGCACCGGGACTATCAGACAGCAGGTGCTGGCGAGTTCCCTCCATCCCAACACCAGCCCCCTGGCACTGGCATTAGTCCAGGAGCACATGTGCAGGGAAGGCGAGTGGCCTGGGATGAGGCAGCCTGGGGGAAATCTGAGTCTCTGAGTGCAGAGAGGAGGGAACATTGAAGGAAGCTGAGGGGGGCGGGGGGTGTTTTCCAATCCCTGCCTGGACAGTTAGGGCCTTGTCCAGGAGCAAGGCTGGTCCAGTGTTAGCCCAGGGCTCTGGGAGGCCCCCGGGGGATTCCGTACTTCCCTGGACTTCACAAATCCTTCACGAAACGGAACGTGAATCCTCCACCCAGCTCTGCTCCCAGCCTATTCGATTATTCTCTACTGCCCGAGTACCTCGGGACCCGAGTCATGGACCCACTGCGCCAGGCGCTGTCCAGGCAGAACAGAGACGGTCTCTGCCCCAGGGAACGTGCAATCTAAGTACAAAGCACGAGCCACCAGCTGGGTGCAGCCAGATGGCGTGGAACTGAGAAGGCCGCATGAGTCAGCAGGACGGGATGTGGGCTCAGCAGACCAGCGACCTCGCCGCTGCCAAGTTCTTTGCAGGCACCAGGGCACAGGGATACGAAGGAGGGTTTTGTTGGGGGGGGGGGGAGGGTTATGGAGAGATCAGCCCGGGACGAAGCCCGCAATGGGCTTTTCTTTCCCAAATTCCTTGACTCGGAGAGATCACAGGGACTGCGCGGGGATCCCCTGCCATGCAGTGAAACGGAGCCAGGCACCCAAATCTGGGCCCGTGAATTCTCTACCTCACCCTGCCAGCCTGTTTCCTGGGTGCCGGTGATTCCCGCGGACCAGCCCTTTTGCACACGCCTAATTGAATTTCACTTGACTATAAATCTTTCCGTTAAATGTAATTGAAAAACACACCTTTGGAATCATCAAATTAACCCACCATCCTCTTTATTAGAGTAATTAAGCCTTTCTAAAGTTAGAGCTGGGAGCATAGGCTGGAATGCTGCATAATCCCGGCAAAGCAAACAAACTCGGAGCAAAACTAATTACATTTGGAACAGCTGTGATAATAATCCTAATTCAACCCATTTGGTGCCTAAATTCCAGCGATTCAGGCTGCGAAGGGAGGGGCAGGGGAGACACGCAGGATGCACGGTACGTGTCAACCTCTCCGGGGTCACGAGTCAGGTAGCTCTGGATCTGTGCCCTGGAGTTCTCCCAAAGGGATGTGGGGTCACTCACTGCACACCGTGGGGCAAAGGGGTCAGAAAGACAGTGAATCCAGCCAGCTGACAATGCCCTCCCCCCTCCCCCCCGCCCAAGCTGGTTTAGCTGTCCGTACAGCTGCTCTTTTACCAGTCCCTGGTGGGGGGAGCAGGGGGGACACAGCTGGGAGAAAGCAGGCGTGGTCAGAGTGCAACTGCGCCCTGGCATTCCTCAGCAGGGGTATCGTCCCTGCCACAGAGTTTAGGGAAGTCCCGAGGCTGCTCTAAACTACACTGGGACAAGGCTGGCATAGAACTGGGCCCAGAGTCAGGAAGGTGCAAATGGCCCCACCAGTGCACATGCATCAGCAGAGTCCGGAGTACAACACGTGCTGCTGACAAGTTGGTCCAATACCAGAGATTCCCTCACCCGCCTCATCTCTCTAATATCCCCAGGCCCGGCCTGACTGCAAGAGCCCTGCCTTCGGCGGGTCCCCCGGCAGCCCAAGCAAGGGAAAACAATGGGCTTGGGGACAAGAGCCATCGAGACGGAAAGAGCCGAAGGGACCGTGGCCTGAAGGGCGAGCTCGGGCCATCGTGGCGAGGGCAGGGCCCATCTACTCCATTCAACGGACAACAGCAGCAGTGTCTCAGGGCGGCGCTGGGCTCCACCTGCTCTCCCCGCTTCACCGACGGCAGCACGCCCCAGCGGGACGGGAGGAGACGCAAACCCCAGGGCGAGGCGCAGAGGAGACCAAGGCCTGGGCGTTACTTCAGCGCTCAGGGGGTTGTGTGCAAAGGGCTCCCGGGGAGTTACCGCCCCGTCTCGCCCATGCCGAGCAGCCGCCTGCAAGGACGCTGGCTGGTTCCGGTCCCTTCTGAACCCCACAGGGCCCTGCTCCGAGGTCAGTGTGATCCAAAGGGTGGGTCTTGTTGTTATGGGAGTGAGCTCAGAGTCCCACGAAATCCAATCAGATTCCTCTCTCTCCAAGGGGCGGGGAGCAGCTCCAATGCCAGGAGCGCCTATCTGCATAGTTATATATGCAAATAAGGCACCTTGCCAGTCCAGTATTCCTGAGCGGCTTGCCAGGGAATGGATTGCTGAGCGGGGCTGGGAAGCCACCCAGAGAGCAACCAGGATCCCCCAGTGGCTCACAGGGAGAACGGCCTCAGCCCTGGACTGGCTCAGCTGCGTGAACTTGGACAAGTCCTGCCCACTCATCCGTGCCTTAGTTTCCCTACCTGTCAAATGGGGGCTCTCCCAGAGCCTGTGCAGTGGATCTCCACACCTTATGCTTCAGTTGGGCAGAATTCCAGTTTTAGAACTTGGGCGGAGAACATCAACAGTTATTTCCAGCATTGCTTAGGATTTTTACCCAGTTAAATGGTCACGGTTGCACAAAATGACGGGTTTAAGCATTTCCCCCCCATTTTTATCTATTGAAATGTTCACAGTTGAGTGAAATCATGGGGGGCAGGGTCAGACAATTATATAATGAGAGTCGACGGGGAGCTTCAAAATGTTAAAGCTTGACAAACCTCTCAAGCACAACCTGTCAATATCACACGTGGAGACACACAAAGTACATAGCCTGAAATCAACAACTCAGACCTGTTTTCACTACCCCTTTCCCCGTCCATTTTTCAAATGCCTAATTCAGAAGCAGCGTTTCTCTTGCTTTGCTAGCTGTGAATGCTGATCACCATTAAGGGAAATTTTTTTTCGTTGGTTCACATGCGTACGGTGAAATCAACACACAAATCTAGTCCTTTCCCACCTACTGATCATTGTCTGAAGAGCACTGCTGAGATCAGGGGGCACCCACTGCACTGCTCAGACCCACAGGAAGAGACCGTCGCTGCTCTGAAAAGCTTCCAATCGAAATAGACACGATTGATGGGGGAAACTGAGGCACGGAGAGAAGAAACATGCCCAAGGTCACCAGCCAATCAGTGTCAGAACCAAGAATAGAACCTGACTGCGCAACCAGGCGGCGTTCCAGGATTCCAAGGAAGGTGTTAATGGCGCTGGACATGTCACCTTGGCAGGCAACCCTGCGCCATGGCCTGGGACAGCTCCCAGGGGGAAGGGGTGGCACCGACCCCACCACCCTCCAAGAACACACCCGAGGGTGCGGGGGTAGAGGAGAGACAACGGTACTGGTTGCACTAGCCTGTTACAATGTGCCACAAATGAGTCTGCTCCCCCGGTGGGTGCTTTGCAGCGGCAGCGGGTCATTCGGCTCCAGGTGCAGACAGCTGGCTAGGTAGCCTAATGCCAGACCGGAGGGTGAGGGGGGGCCTCAATTGCTCCCGGTACCCCAGGGGAGGGGAAGGCACTGATTTAATCTGGAGCATCCTGCCGCTCTGACCAGCTGTGAGGAGCGATGCCCAGTGGCACAGCCACAGGCCATAAGCACCTGGGAGATCGGCCTTGAACATTCTGGGGGGCTCTCCCTGCAAGGCTCTGCCAACACCCCCCCCCAGCTATTCCTGGGGGCTCCCTACACCCAGCTCTGCTGCTGCCCCTCCCCCTGCAATTCCAGTCCTGCACCCGCCCCTCAATCCTGCCCCACAGCCCCCCCTTTGCTCAATCCTGCCAGTGCACCCTCGCCCAGACCTTCCGTTTCCCCTGTTATCCCAATCCTGGCCGCACCCCCCAGCCGCACACACCCCCCCACTCCCAGCCACACACACTGCTTTGCTCAGGCCTGTCCTGCAGCCCCTGTATATTCCAGTTTTAGTCCTAGGCCTGCATGGCAGCTGCTGACTATGGCCCATCGTGCGGTGACATGGCTGAGTTGAGACCACCAAACTCATCCCACTTGTGACTTCAAATCCCGCCTTAGGACCGAGGCCTCCAGGGAGATAAATCTAGCCCAGGGGCCTGTTGTCCCCTCCGCTCCCCTCCCTGGGCTTCAGCCTCAGGCAGCAACAGCCCTGGCTGCTGTGACTCAGCCCACGGACTCAGAGGCAAGGCAGCGAGGCACTCGCAGGCCGGGGGGAATTGTCAGATGGGCCCGGGAGGCGCAAAGCTGGTGGTGCCCCTTGATGTCTGAATTCTCATCTTGGGGAGCTCCGCTGATGGAGTGGCTCAGAAGCCCCACTCTCCTTTGGGTTCATTTGCAGGGCCATGTCATTATATCCAGGCCAGTTTAAACAACCCCAACACCCCCCCACACACACACCCCAGCCTCTCTTAGCACAGCCACTGTCACAGCTAAATAACCTTGCATGTAGGATTGGGTTTTATTGTTCTGTAGAATAGTGTGTGCGCGTTTGTGTGGGCACGTGCCAGCTACGGGGCAATTCATTTGCAAAAGCGGCGGCAAAGATTGTTAAAAAAAAAGGGGGGGGGCGACGGGAGGCGGTGGGAAATAAAAAGGTTATTTGCATCTTTGGAAAATACCTTGGGGAGCGTTTGCTAGCAACGTAGAGTGGAGCTTTTTATTAAAGTTGCCAAAAATTTGTGTTAGCTAATGGCTTCTTAATTCTGTCTAAAATGAGAGAAGGAAAATTATGCTATTCATCTTGTATTGGTTCGAAATCACATCTGACAACTAATCGATCATACTGTGGAACATTAACTCTTTGGATCGGGGCCCAACTTGCTCTCTCTCTCTCTCAATCTCGCTCGCTCGCTTTTGGCGTTAATTTAACTACTTTACTGCTGGTATTTGGCAATAGTTGCCAGGGCTTTTGTGGGGGGGGAGGGGGCTGGGTTAAATTATTTGCCTTTCTCTGATTTATAGCTGGCTTGTTTCATTTCGTTGTGATTGTTTTTCCCCCTGCACCCCTGTCTTCTAAAACCACGGCTATGCCGCCCCTCGCTTGGCTTGCCAATGATTTGATGGGTGACCTTCATCTGACCTTGATGAAGGCGGGTAGGGTTTGGTCCTCTGCTGCCCTGCTCCTTCGGCCCAATGCTCCGTGACCCTGCGGTTGGGCCTTCACTCACCATTATCCTGCATCTTACGGTGTCATTTACAGCAGTGCAAAGGTGGAATCCGAATGAAAACATTTCACGGCCCCCTGGGGGTGACCAGAGACGTCCCAATATTAGGGACTGAGATGCACCAGGAAAGAAAGCATCTGCTTGGGGTGGTTGAGTCGGTGCCTTGTTAATTCAAATATTTGTCTCTGCAATTCCTGCTGCAATTTCTTAGAAGCTGGGGGTGGGGGAATAAATTGGGGACATTTTTCTCCCCAATTTGAAATTTCAGCCAAAATTTCAATGAATCCCAATTTTGAAAATTAACTAGGAAAAAAGTCCCAAATCGATCAGTTTTCCGTGTGTGTGTGTGTGTGTGTGTGTAAAAACGCTGGAAAGTGTGGCAAAAGGTTTCATCCAAAATTTGGAAAAATACCTTGCGTGTGCATTGCAGCTCTCCCAGTCAATGAACACCACTCTTGTTAACTCCTCTCTGCAAGGAAGCCGAGGAGTTTGGCCAGGAGACTTTTGAAAAAGCGTGTTTCTATTAAAGAAGGGTTTGGAGGGAAATTTTGGGGAGCGGGATGGGGGGGGAAGGGCTGGGGCAGGCACAGGGCTGCAGGGCAGAACTCAAAGAGAGAGAGAGAGGGATCAAAATCCTTAGCAGATGTAAATCAAGGCATCTCCCCCACAGCAGAGACCTACAATGATTTACACCGGCTGAGATCTGGCCTCACTGCAGCAAGGACGATTGCATTCAAGCAGCATAATTTCCTCCCTCTGTTTTGACTGGCAGATGGGACCCAAGAGGTGACAAGAGGCAGGGTCCCGTCAGGTCCTGCACAGATCGAAAGGGTCTGTGTGGATCCAGAGCTGCAGCTGGGTAATGCGGCCTGGTGCAGGAGTCTCCCCCCTCCCCCCAAGCCTGCCGAGGGGGCAGAGGCAGGCAGAACAAGCACCCGAGATCCTTCGCTTTCTCCCCCCAGCCCCCACATCCTTGCAAAACTGTTTGTCGCAAAAATCAGTGGCCGTATGTTGTCTTCCGAGCTGACCTCCTGGAAGCCCGGAGGCAAAAGTTAATGCAAGCGCAGTTTGAAAAGTAACTGACTGGAGAGGGCAGATGAAACCATATGTCAGATCACAACAAAATATCTAGAGCACACGTTTGGGTAGCTCACAGGGAACGAGCCATGGTACGTCTCGGGGGTCCCCTTACCGGAGCGGCTGAACCCCCCGCTCTGTAGCGGATCCTTCCACCCCCTCGGATGCAGGGGGAGCTGGGGCCCTGAACGCGGGGCTTTGGCAGAGCTGGGTACGGGCCCAGGACTGCAGCAGCAGGGGGGCTGAGGGCCTGGCGAGAGAAATGTGGGGCCCTGATGCATCACATTCACTGGGGTCCCATCCCCTCCCATTTCACCCCGCCTACACAGATGTTGGGTGGGCCCCCACACTCAGGATCCGATACAATTGCCCCCTTTTCTCACCCCCTTAGCAGCCCTGGCTGTGGGTGATGCTGGAGGGGCATCAGCAGAGCAGAGAGGAGGGGGCCCAGGGCTGGACTAGGAGGGTTGCTGCCCGGCGGGGTTGATTGGCAGAGTGCCCCGCAGAAGCTCAGCACCTGTCTGTGGCTCGAATCTCTCTGCCGTTATTAATCTCTGGCTTTCACGGCAGCCAAGTTGACAGAAGAACTTACACCTAAAGAACCCAGCGAGGTTAGCGCTGGCTACCTCCCCCAGGACACAGAGACCCCGAGCCCCAGCTCCTAAGAAGGTCTCAGCTGGTTGGCTACTGAGAGCCCCCTACTCCTCCTGCAAAGCAGGTACAACGTCTCCCCCCACACTTCACCCCGACTCAGGTGTGTGTGTGGGGGGGGGGGATTTGCCAGTCACTGCTCGAGTAGGTGGCATCAAGGACATTTCTGTGATGTGACTTCACAGCTCGCGTGGCCCTCCCAGCACCTGGCAGATGAAAAACAAAGTCCCTCCCGGCTTCCCCCGCCCCCCGGTGTTTCTGATCTCCCCCCGTCCTGGTTCAGGAGGCAGAGATCCGACCTGCAGTGTCCCACTGCCACCTCCAAAGGGGGCCTCTATTGTTCAGCCAGCCGGGGGGGGGGGGGGGGGGGGCGCTTGCCCGCAGTGGGGCCCACTCACCGCTAGGCGGCTTCGCAGAAACAAAAAGACTCAGGGGCCTGGCATCTGGCTGCGGATAGAGTCCAGGGAGGCCAGTCGGCTCCTTGGCACTGGTTCCTGGCCAGCTGCTGATGGTTTGCAAAATCCTTCCTGATCTAGGCCTGGCCTCTCGTCCTGGGTCCCTCCCCGCCCCGGCTTCCATCCTCTGGCCTGTCCTTGGGACGGACGTAAGGGGCGATTAGTTACCGAGGCTGCTGGACCCAGGCAGACCCCGTCATCCCCCCTGCTCCCGGCCTGGGGCGGAGCGGGTCGGACCGGCTCTCCCTGCGCCCGTGTGGCAGGGACACCAAACTGCCTCAGCAGAGAAGGCCGGGGTCCCCCTTTCGGCTTGGGGTGGGGCAGGAATTCAGGACTCCCTGCGCCCGCCAAGGTTTGTGCAGAGATCGGGGCGGCGTCCGGCCAGGACACAGCCCGTTATTGTTCCTCGATGGGAAACCCTGCCCTGATCTGACCGCTGCCCTTCTGACCTTTTCCTCCTCCATCCCCCTCTCTCGTCTGGGTCGCCTCCGTTCCCCTCGCTGCATTTCGTTCCTGGCAGCGTGTGTCTCTCCCACACGCCCAATGAGCAGCAATCGATGGGACGTTTACTCACTGCGGGTGCGCACTGCTCTGCTGCCTGGGCGGCCTCGTCTCTGCCGACAGCTGCTCCAGCCCTGCCGCTGGGTGCCGCTCCTGCGACCCAGCCTTCCAGCCAGGGGGAAACCGAGTCCACACGCCAATCGTGCCAGAGCTTCGGCCCGGCTTCAGGCTTTGTGGGCCCTCCACTGGGATCTTCAGGCCACCGCCCTGCGTGGGCCGGTGGGGGGACCCAGGCCAGCCCTCTGCTCTGGGTTCCTTCCAGCCCAGGGTCCCTGGACAAAGCAGACTTGGCCTGTTTGATCAGACCCTCTGCTGTATCCCCTGCACTGCTTCCTGCCCCGGTGCCCAGCTTGGCCTTTCTCAGTCGCTTCCCAGGCTGACTCTTCTGGGGAGGAACCAAACTACTGAAAGGGAACAAAAGGTCCCACCCCAGGCCCACCTGCTCCCAGGAGCATCAAATATTGAAGAGTCTCTAATTTGCCTTTCTTCCAGGACCAGCTAAAAAGATCCACTCCCTCATCATCAGCTACTGCTGAGCTGGCCTCTTCCTCTTTAGCTCTTCCCTCCAGGCTTGACACCTGGCTCAGGTGTAACAGGGTGGGGCTGATTGGGGCTTTCATTAACCCCTTTCTGGTCAGGGTGGGGTGGGGCCTGTATATCCCATTGCACAATGTCACAGTCCATGTCAAAGCTCGAGCAGCATTTCAACTGCAACGCCAGCGAGATAAATAGAGGGTCAAGGGGGGGTCACACCTGCCTGAGTCATTGGTCCAGGCTGTCTGCAGACTCAGGAAGGCAACGCTGCAGAGGGTTTGCCCTTGGAAGGTTTCCTTCACAAGCCCAAGGGCTAGAAACATGCAGGAAGGAGATTTTTCACAACTAGTTGCATGGGCCACAGAAATCCAGCCGGCAGCCCAAATCCAACCCACAGGAGGTACATACGGGCCTCTCCCTTTGATCAGAATAAGGCCCATTTAGTTATAGGACCAGTAACGTACTTATATCCCCTCCCCCCTCGGCACTGTATTGAGCCTCGCAGCACCCCAGGAGGCAGGACAGGGTCAGGATATTAACGCCATTGGACAGAGCAGGCCCAGAGACTGGGGTCACACAAGAAGCCTCTAGCAGGGCATTGAATCAGACTCCAGGTTCCTTGGGACTAGGTTAGTGCTCTAACCGCTAGCCCATCCTTCCGCTGCAGCGCCCCACCCCTTTGGAGGGGCTCAGCCCCCCATCTTTTGGTTAACAACCAAACTCCGGCACCAAATGCAGCACGGGCACTGCTGACTCTCCATCGACGCCTGCCAGTGCTTTAACCACTAGTCAGAAGTCACTGGCTGACTCCAAAAGCCACTGCCCAGCCGTACAGCTCCCCGCGCAGCTGTAACCAGCACCCGAAAGCCTGCAGAGCCCTGGCTGTTCGCACACATCTTTATAGACTCAGAGAGAAGCTTTAATTACTCCGCTTGGCAAGGAGCTAACCCTTGCGCTGGAGAGTCACAGCTCCCTGAGCCGTGCGGGGACCGGAGCCCCAGCCGCCTGCTACAGCTGCAGAGCCGGGCTGCGACATAATGTTGAAGCGTTTTCAAACGTCTGTGTCAGGAGGAAATTGACCTGCCTTCCCCTGCCAGCGCGCCAGAGCTGCTGCTGTCACAGGCGGGCTGGAGGGGTGAGCCAGGCTGGGACTGACTCGTGCCCGGCCCAGGTGAAAGGCGCCGGCTGCACTGGTCTGGGCGACACGGGACTTGACCAAAGCTTTGCTGAAGCCACTGGAGCGCTGCTGGGGATCTGGCCAGGTCGGTTTCATTCTTGTCGGGCTCAGATGGGATGGAGGTGATGCCCTGGGGTCCGTGCTGGCTCCTCCGCACGGGGTGATTTCACTTGTACAGAGGAATGTTACACCAGTGTACTAGCCCCATGGAGTTGGCCAGTGCTTTGGAGCTGATGTGGTCCAACAGTTCAAGCACAACAGGCTTGTGGTTCAATTCCTGGCTCTGACACAGATGCTCTGTGGGATCTTGGCCAAGTCACTTTGGCCCATTGATTTCATCCCCGTGCACATCATCCATCCATCGCCATACACACTTCTCTATCCATCCATCCATCCACCCCCATGCACATCATCCACCCATCGCCACACACATCCCTCCATCCCCATGCACATCATCCATCACCATACACACTCCTCTATCCATCCATCCATCCACCCCCATGCACATCATCCACCCATCGCCACACACATCCCTCCATCCCCATGCACATCATCCATCCATCGCCATACACACTCCTCTATCCATCAATCCATCACCATACACATTCCTCTCTCCATCCATCCATCGCCATACACACCCTTCTATCCATCCATCCATCCACCCCCATGCACATCATCCATCCATCGCCATACACACTCCTCTCTCCATCCATCCATCGCCATACACACTCCTCTCTCCATCCATCCATCGCCATACACACCCTTCTATCCATCCATCCATCCACCCCCATGCACATCATCCATCCATTGCCATACACACTCCTCTCTCCATCCATCCATCGCCATACACACCCTTCTATCCATCCATCCACCCCCATGCACATCATCCATCCAATGCCACACACACCCCTCCATCCCCATGCACATCATCCATCCATCGCCATACACACTCCTCTCTCCATCCATCCATCCACCCCCATGCACATCATCCATCCATCCCCATGCACATCATCCATCCATCCGTCATACACACTCCTCTCCATCCATCCATCGCCATACACACTCCTCTCTCCATCCATCCATCCATCCGCCCCTTGCACATCATCCATCCATCGCCACACACACACCTCTATCCATCCATCCCTCCACCCCCATGCACATCATCCATCCATCCATCGCCATACTCACTCCTCTCTCCATCCATCCATCCACCCCCATGCACATCATCCATCCATCCATCCATCATACACACTCCTCTCCATCCATCCATCGCCACACACACACCTCTATCCATCCATCCATCCATCCACCCCCATGCACATCATCCATCCATCGCCACACACACACACCTCTATCCATCCATCCCTCCACCCCCATGCACATCATCCATCCATCCATCGCCATACACACTCCTCTCTCCATCCATCCATCCACCCCCATGCACATCATCCATCCATCCCCATGCACATCATCCATCCATCCGTCATACACACTCCTCTCCATCCATCCATCGCCATACACACTCCTCTCTCCATCCATCCATCCATCCGCCCCCATGCACATCATCCATCCATCGCCACACACACACCTCTATCCATCCATCCCTCCGCCCCCATGCACAGCATCCATCCAACGCCACACACACCCCTCCATCCCCATGCACATCATCCATCCATCGCCATACACACTCCTCTCTCCATCCATCCATCCACCCCCATGCACATCATCCATCCATCCCCATGCACATCATCCATCCATCCATCATACACAATCCTCTCCATCCATCCATTGCCATACACACTCCTCTCTCCATCCATCCATCCATCCATCCGCCCCCATGCACATCATCCATCCATCGCCACACACACACCTCTATCCATCCATACCTCCACCCCCATGCACATCATCCATCCATCCATCGCCATACACACTCCTCTCTCCATCCATCCATCCACCCCCATGCACATCATCCATCCATCCCCATGCACATCATCCATCCATCCGTCATACACAGTCCTCTCCATCCATCCATCGCCATACACACTCCTCTCTCCATCCCCCCCATGCACATCATCTATCCATCCATCCCCATACACACTCCTCTATCCATCCATCGCCACACACACTGCTTTATCCATCCATGCATATCATCCATCTAGCCGCATACACACTCCTTTATCTATCTGTCCATTCTCATACATATCTAGCTATCCAGTCCTCCTCATCCACCTGATCTGTCTGTCTCCCTCTAACTATCCATCGCCATACACACTCCTCTATTCATCCATCCATCACCACACACACTCCTTTATCCATCCATCCACTCATCCCCATACGCACTCCTGTCCATCCATCCATCCATCCCCATACAAATCATCCATCCATCCATCCCCATAGACACTCCTCTGTCCATCCATCCATCCATTGCCACACACACTCCTTTATCCATCTATCCATCCATCCCCATACACACTCCTGTCCACCCATCTCCATACAAATCATCCATTCATCCATCCCCATAGACACTTCTCTGTCCATCCATCCATCCATCCCCATTCACATCATCCAATCTAATCTATCTGTTGCACCTCTCACTATGGTATTCAGGTGCCACAGGCACTGATAAAAACCAATCTGGAGAAGGACATAAGCTCTCCGCTGCCTCCCCATTGCAGATGCTGTCCAGAATGGGCCCACCGGACTGTCAGGTCCCAGGCCATTCGCAGCTGTTACAGGCCTGTGCAAAGAGCTGGGCTCTCGCTTTGTGCCCATAACCAGCAAAGCCCCAGAGCCATCCTGGCCTGCTGCATTAGGAAGCCTCACCGGGGACCAGCCAAAACTAGGAGAGGCTCATGAGCCGAGCATCGGTGACATCCCACCGCAAGGGCCTTTCTCCAGTGTCACTGCCTCCTGCTTTCCACTCACCACGCCCACTTCACGGAGCAAATAAAACACTTCCTTCTCCCTCACTTCTTTGGGGCGCAGCTCACTAGGCTCCATCTGAAACTGGATCCCCAGTTCCCCCCGCCCCCAGACCTCCAGGCTGAGAGGGCACCCCAGCAACACCACGCCACGCTCTGGAGCCGAGCGCCGGGGCAGGGCTGTGCTGCTTTTCCAGATGCAGCCCACTCCTCTGGAGCCAGGCCCCCACTGTGTGCTAGCAGCTAAAGGAATCAATCACCGTAATGAAGCTGCAGCCTGCCATGCATGCCGGCTCACCGCAGGGGCACTGAGGAGAGAAAACCGTGCCAAGTCCTCCAGACGGTTCAGAGATTCGGGGCCCGGTGCTTGCGTGAGCTGGGCCGTGCCGGATCAGGAGGGATCTGACGGGCTGGGTTTATCCCAAAGCAACTGCACCTTGGCAACGGTCACGTTCACGTGGCATCAGAATCGGGGGCCCCAGGTACAGTCTCCCTCCTCCCTAGTCCTCCCACATGTCTTTTCATAAAGCTCCAAGATGGCAGACTCCAAGATGGCCAGAGTTTGGCCTCCACACAGGAATGGGCCCGTGTGGTGTCAGAGACCTTCCCGTTCCCTGGCTGACGGGGTGCCAGGCTGGGTGCTGACAGGGGCCTCAGTGGATCTGCTGTTGGCAGGGCTCCCACCCCTCCCCCAGAATTCACCCCGAACGTTACAGCCCAGCTGGTCAGTAGGGATGGCTCCCACGGCCATTGCACCGCCGGGCGTTTACATGCTGTGCAGGGTGGAGACTGGGCTGGGTCAGGGAGGGACTCACCCTGTCACAGCTCAGCAACCCCACCCAGCATTCAACACCACCATCACCGCCCTGCCCCAGAACAACCAACGGTACCTCCACCAGCACAGCATCATACCAACACCTCCACCGTCACCACCACCCAATACCTCCATCATCACCATCACCCGGCACCTCCATCCATCACCGTCACATTGATACCAGCACCTCCATTATCACAACACCTCCACCGTCACCGTCACCCAACACCTCCACCATCACCCGGCACCTCCATCCATCACCATCACATCGATACCATCACCTCCATTTTCACAACATCTCCATCACCATCACATCTCCAACACTTTTAACATCACCCCAATTACTCCACTATCACACCTGCACCATTGCCATCACACCAGTGCCTCCACCATCCCCATCCTCCAACACCTCCACTATCACCGTAACATCTCCACTATTACTATCCCAGAACACCACCACCATCACCACATCTCCATTATCAGCAACACATGGACACTTTTAACATCACCCCAACACCTCCACCATCATCTCAACATCTCCACCATCACCATCATCCCAGCACTTCCACCATCACCCCAACATCACCACCACCAGCAGCACCTCCACCATCACACCGGCACTGACACCTCCACCATCATGCCACCACCCATCAACACCTCCTCTTTCACTTTACCACCATCAGCTCCCGCTGTGCTGTCACCCTCGGCTTCTCCCCCATCGACACCCGCATTCCCTTCCAGTGTCACACAAGGTAGTGGCACTGGTTTGGAAATGAGGTAGGGCTCCTCTCTCCATGGTGCCATGTGTGCCGGCTCTGTGGCAGGGCGAGCCACGGGTCTTCTGGAACCAGCTTCCCCACTGCCTGGGCTCAGACCCTGTTTCTTGGAGTTATGTGCTGCCTGCTCCATCAGACCCGAACCGGCTCTCCCTGCATCAGCACCGAAGCAAGGGACCAGAGCTGTTCCATCGGGACTCCATATCCCAAACAGCAGCAGAAGAAAGATCGGCTGGCTGGAGCAAGCCACGGAGTCCAGCCCACTTCCAGGACATTTCAGATGAAGTGATCTTCTCCCCAGAGATCCCTCCTCCCCATGGTGTCTGCCTCTTGATGGCCAAGCACGGCAGCCTCTGCTCAGCTCCTCCCCACAACACCCATCTGTGGATCATCCCGCCTCCTACTGCCATTGAGAGGGACAATGTCCCACTGGTCTAGAACCACCAGCTTTCTTAGGGGAGCAAAAAAAAGGGCATAGTCCCTGGCTGAGCTAGCAGGAGCCGTCCTGAGCTGGTCCCAGCTGGGAGTCACCTCCCCGGGCTGGGCTGGTAGGAGGGGGTCTGAGCCAACAGTCACTCTCCAGAGATCTTACAGATGCCTCATCACATGGACAGATGCCCTCATTTCGTTTGGCGTGACTTGATCCAGAGGCCAGAGCGTAAGACTGAGAGCCAGTAGCTGTGGCGTTCCAGCCTTGACACCCACTATCTCTGAAGCTGGGAGCAAGGTACTTAACTACCCCACCTTAGTTTCCCTATCTGTGCAGTGGGGATGGGATATTTCCTCCCCCCGGGGAGCTACGGGGATTAGTTAACATCCGTGCACTAATGTTAACTAGTGCATGGATGTTAACACTGGACGTTAACCGGGCGATGGAGTGCTCCCTGATGTGGGGTGTGCAGGCTCTGAACTAGCCAGAAAATACAAAGCCTGTTTCGTGAAAAATTTCAAGGTTCCAACAATTTTTTCCCATCCTGACGTGGAATGAGACTGAGACTGTTCAATATTTTTCATGAAAAACTAAAAGGAAAGAGAGAAGCCCATGCCCAGATGGCCAATAGCCCAGTGGCTATTCCTGGGATACAGCAGTCCCGGGGTCAAGTTCTCAGTCCAAATCATAGAACGGAGGGATTTGAACCCAGAACTCCAACAACCTGGAAAGTGTCCTAACCAATGGGCTATTAGCAAGGTTACTGTTGGCTACGTGCTGGCTCTTGCTCACCCTAGTTCTGACCACAAACTCCACCCGGGGCCCTCAGAACCTTCCCGACGACTCTTTCATTTAAATCGATACGTTTCCATGAAAAGTTTTCGTTTTGATGCAAAAACGCAGGTCGAAAAGCTCCCGCCCAGCTCTCCCCTAACCTCGTGCGCAAGGCGACGGCTTTAACCCATGCAGGCAATATTCTGAACTTCGGGTATATTACTTACTTACATGGAGATGTCCCACCCGACACCAGGCAGCCCGTTGCGCTAGCTGCTGCGTAAACACAGACGCGCCCGTTGCCCTGAAGAGCTTACAAATCTAAACAGGGAATGCAGGCGGGTCTAGAACCCAAATTTTCCGAGTCTCCCGGCAGGGCTGCCCCGGGCGGGGGGGGGCAAGTGGGGCAATTTGCCCCAGGCCCCACAGGGGCCCCCACGAGAATGTAGTATTCTATTGTATTGCAACTTTTTTTTAATGGAAGGGGCGCCCGAAATTGCTTTGCCCCCGGCCCCCTGAATCCTCTGGGTGGCCCTGTCTCCAGGCCTGTGCTGCACTCACAAGCGCTCTCCATTGAGATCACCCCCGGGCTGTGATTGGAACAAAGCCTCTTGCCCCGCGATGATGAAAGCAGCGTGTTGGCTGTTTCAGGGTCATGGGCTGGAGAAATGGCACCCACAAAGCAGAGGGATCGTTTGTAAAGGGCCTGAGTGCAGCTGAAAATCCCAGGCTCGCCTTGCCCAGGGCTCTGAGCCTGCCAGCACCGTACGCAGGGGAGTTCCCTGGCTCCCGTGAGTTAAGCGTCGGGCTTCAGTGTTTGCAGGATCAGCCCCCCGTCGGGTTCTGGGTGTGATCTGTTCCCATGGAGGTCAGTGAGTTGGTCAGGATTGGGCTCTATTGGGCCTGTCTACACAGCGATTACCCAGCTGCGGCCGGCCCGGGGCAGCTGATTCAGGCTGTGGGGCTGTAAAATTGCTGGGTAGACGTTCAGGCTCGGGCTGCAGCCAGGTTCTGGGACCCTGGGAGGAGGGACGGACCAGCCCGAGTCCCCATGCCTACAACACCACCTGTAGCCCCACAGGCCACGCCCGAGTCAACTGACCTGGGCCAGCTGCGGCCGTGTTGTGGGTCTTTTATTCTAGTGTAGACTCCAGCTGCAAGCCCATCCCTCACGCATGTGTGCTGACAGCCCCCCCCTGGCTGTGCCCCCTCCCTCGCAGGCCTGAGCCGGCGTGTTCACATAGGGGGAGTTTGGCCACCAATTGCAGTGCATGCAGGACTGGAGTTCTATAAACAGCAACCAGCCTTTCCATTGCCCCGCCTCCCTTGGGTAAACAGTGATCCTCTAGCACCAAAATCCCGGGATGGGAAGGCCAGGCCAGGCCCATTACTGTCATCGAGCACGTCCTGCTGCACACCCAGACTAGAGCATCTCCCCCCAAAATAAGGCAGCTATTGAAGGGACAGCCAGATTTGAACCAGGGACTGTTTGATCGGCATTCAAACGTTCTACCACTGAGTATAACCCACCGCTAAAGAAGCATCTGTAACCCTGCTACATATTACTTCTGTGAGACTTGCTCCACTAGAAACTCTTAAAAACTCACTTGCAAAATCTTATGAAAAGGGTAAAAGTGTCTTCTCTCGCCTATTTCTTTGGAACCTATGAAATTATCATCTCAACCCTCATGCTCCAGGGCACAAACCAACTTCTAACCTAGTGGGTCAGGAAGAAACTTCTTTTATTGACTGGTTATTCAATAACTGTCGACTTCCGAGACCCAGCTCTCCAATCAGGGAAGGTTGCCCAGAGAACAGCATGATCTAGGGTCAACTCTCCATTCCCCTTAACTCTGACCTCACTGACATTCACCAACTTCAAGAGCCTCCCATGTATATGTGTGGGGGTGGGGGGCACTCTCTGGCATCAGATCCCTTCCCTGGCATGGAGCATTCATCGTCAACTTCTGCCTCCCCGCCACACACATCATCCAAAAGAAAACAAGAAGCTCAGCAGCATATTCCTTCCACATCCATCCATGCCCATCAAATTGCCAAAGAGAGGAGGGGCATTTGTGGTGGTGGGGGGGTGCGATATTGTTAGCTTTTGACTGGGTCCCTTCTGTGCATTCGCTCTCATTTAAAATTCCGATTTAAACCAAAGAGCCTCTTTAAATTTCCGCATTAGCATGCCGTTTGTATGTTAGGCCAAGATGCTAGGGACGCGTTTGGCAGGAGCCATCCTCCGACAGCTTTTGCCAGCAATAAAACAACACATGAATAAAAGAAAGTCAGTCGCTTTGGCACATGATCGCAAGGTAGCTTTGTACTCGGGGAGGATGGAAGAGCAGGGCCGGGGGGGTGGGGCGCATTGGGAGCTCAGTTCTGGGGGGTTCGGGCCCCCTTTGGCACTGTGCAGTGGAATGCAGGGGTTCTGCTGGGGACCGAGAGCAGAGCACGATGCATTTGCAAGGGGCAGTTTGAGCACTTTTATTATCAAAGGGAAGGTCTCTTGCTCGCTCGCTCCCCCTTAGCCCAGCCCCCACTCCCCTCCCTTTTCCCCCTTGGGTGATATCTTCCTTCTTGGAGGGGACAGATGTCTCCTTTGATGAGGACATGAGGATTTGGCTGGGATCCTGTTCAGCCCAACTTCATTAATGGGCTTCCACTGAGCTGGGGAACAGGTGGGGTCAGAGCGTGATCAATTCTCCAAAGAGCATCTTCGCGCATAAAATACGACGTGTGGGATGGTTCTGACAGACCGAAGGACGGGGAGCAAAGCTGGCTCACAGGCGAGGGGCATCTCTCTCTCTCGCACGCGTGCGCACACACAGACAGGGCTGGGTTACTGATCACTAATTCTACGGGTGTGCACCCACCTTGCTTCATGGCCAACGCGCACACACGCCTCCTGCTCCCAGCGTGGCGTGCAGGCCTCTGCTAATCTCAGCCCTGGCCAGCAGGCTGTAGTGGGTGACTCACTAGACGGCAGAGTTGCCAAATGCCCTCCTCTCTCCTCTGCTGGTTTGTACAAGATGGATCCATTTAGGCCTCTGTTTATTACAGGGCTGGGGCAATAGGGCAGGATCTTAGAATATCAGGGTTGGAAGGGACCTCAGGAGTCATCTAGTCCAACCCCCTGCTCAAAGCAGGACCAATCCCCAGACAGATTTTTATCCTAGCTCCCTAAATGGCCCCCTCAAGGATTGAACTCACAACTCAGGGCTCAGCAGGCCATTGCTCAAACCACTGAGCCATCCCTTAGCTCTGCCCAGGCCAGCCAGGGCACAGTGCCCCTGCCAGAAGGGGAGCCTGGTGCATCTCCCACCGTACCAAGTGGATGGGGCTCGGGGCTGGAACGGCATCATATGTTCTTGCATGAGCCCCACTGATACTGACAAGGATCTTTGTTTATCTGTTCAGTAGCGTCCCGCCGTGATACCTCGGCATGACACCCTCTCTCCTACTGTCCACCCAGTCCAGCTGGCCCTGATCCCTAGGTCTCCTCCCAGCAAATGTGCACTAAGCTATTTGTCCCCAAAACGATTCCAAATCTTCCACGCTCCCAGGTTATTAACACCTGCTTTTCCTCCCTAAAGCATCTTACCTGGCAGGATCCTAGAGCCCTCTAGATCTATTCAGTCACCGAGCCTCCCAGCGCGGTTATCAGATCAATGGCTTTATTCCAGATGAGTAAACTGAGGCACGGAAGTTAAGTGACATGCTGTCGCGGGGTAGACACCCGCTCCTGCCCTGGGGGGCTTATAGCCGCCCCTGGGAGAGGGCTGAGAGAAAAGCTGGGCTGATTGGGAGGCAGCCTCAGCTGGAGGACACGCTCCAAATGGACCCAGCTGGCCCTATAAAGGTCAGGCAGCCAGGAGCTGCAGGGAGCAGGGCCTGGCTGCCTAGCAGAAAGGGTACTGGGGTGAAGCAGGGCTGGGGAAAGCCAGAGGAGCAGGGGAGCTCCTGGCTGGCGACTCCCCAGGCTGCAAGGCCTGGTTTAAGGCCTAAAAGGATGGTAGAGGAAGGCAGCAGGGCCGAACCCCCTTGCCTGTCATGAGTGGCTTATACTGCAGTCTGCCCCGGGGAGTGGGGCTAGACGGTGACTGGCAGTAGTCCAGACTGAGGCGAGGTGGGGTTAGTGGGTGGGGGTTCCCCTGGGTGGGGGTACTGCCGGGGGGCAGAACCCCGAGATAAAGGGGCACCGGGGCCAAGCTGTGGTGGATCACCGGCCTGCAGGGGGCGCTCCGGGCTGGAAATGGAGCTAATTCCCTGAGAGACCAGCAGGAGGCGCCGCAGGGGTGGGTCGGTCAGAGGCACCAGCTCCGCCTGAGATGCTGTTAAGTTCAGTGCTGCGGTTTCCTTGTGGAAGGCTGCAGACGCCCCCTGCCCCCCAGCTGGCTGGGATCAGGCAGGGGAACGTGACAGGTTTGGAAGCACCGGCGGAGGGGCCGGGGAAGCGCCACGCTCTCAAAACAAGGAGTTTGCTCTGGACTGTCACCGGCTCAGAGCAGCAGCTGCTCTTGGTTGGGTCTGAAGAGCCCTGGTCCAGCTCCTTCTGCTGAGAGATCCCAGGCCAAGCGAGGGGTGGGCGCGGGGGCAGCCTCTTTCCTCGAGCAGGGAGGGAACCAGAGCAGCCTCCGACATGCAAGATTCACCCCGTCCCGCTGCCAAACCCGTAAAGCTGGCGCCATGGGCTCTCCCATAGCGCCCTCCACCCCACGCCCCGGGCAGATCCTTTGGGCAGTAAATTCCCCAGTCGGGAGCCCCCCGGGTTGAAATACCATTCCAAGACCCCTGAGCCTACGCCTGCCCCAGATGCAGGGCCCCTGCGTGCAGCCAACAGGTGCCTGATTTGGGTTTTAACGGCCAGGACACAGAGGGGCTGGGGAAGCCGGACACAGAGCAGAGCCCACCTCCTGTGCCAGTCTTGGGCTCCCGCCTACACACACAGCTGCACTGATCCCCAGGGCTTAAATCCTGATAGCAGATATCCTGGGGCCCCGGGCTTCAGCCCTACAGGAGGCACCAGGGCTCAGGACTTCAGGCCCGACTGGCCAGCTCCAGCTTATTTTAAGCTCTGCTGATACCCCCAGGCTCCCCCGCCCCACGATCCCAGCCCTGGGCTCTGCATCCAACCACACCTCCACTAATACCCCTCAGTCCTGACCTGCAACTTCCACCGCTCATCCAGTCCTCCCCCCTCTCTGCCAAAGCTCCTCTGCAGCTGGCCTGCTGCCCTTCCAGGCTTGCCCTGCCCTGCTCTTCAGCCCCGGCTTCTGGCCGTGGGCTCACCTGGCCCCTATCACCAGAGGATCTGAGCTGTCCCAGTCTCTTCCAGTATTTCTCCTCCCATTACACAGCAGGGGACCCGAGGCCCAGCGAGGCGAGGCACCCACGGTCCCGCCGAAAGTCCAGCAGAGCAAGGAATTAAACGAAGACGCAGGCTAGTTCTCTAACCACTGCACCCTCCTTCCTCCGCTGCTCCAGCTCGGTGCGTCTCCTGCGCAAAGACGCCCCACGGGATTGGACGGGATCATTGGCCTTTGATCCAAGCCAGAACTGGACACCGAGGCTCCTGCGAGGAAAGTCCCGAGCTCCCCGTCCGCTGCCCCCAGGCCCCGCTCAATGCACTCCCGCGGCCTTTCCGTTCGCAGTCTGGTGGGGTTTTCGGTTTCCATCGTCGTTTCCCGGAGTTGCGTGAAGGTTTCTTCAAAAACAAATGAAAACGTCCCCGAAATAACAGTCATCGACCCCCAGGCCCAAGGGCCCCGGTGCCAGGGACTGATTCAGAAAAACGAAGTGGGTGTTGCTAAGCAACAGGTCTCCGCAGAGGCCTATCGGAAATGGCAGCATGACGCCCTCCTGCTGGGAGGCACTTTTGGACCAGTTGCCCGGGATCAAGGCGGGCGCTGGGTTCACTGATCTGAATCCGGGGTGAAAGAGACGAGGGGCTTGAACCAGCAGCAGGGCTGGGCTGACCTTTCTCATGGGTTTTTCCCCAACAGGGTTCAACATAACGACAAGAATTTGCTCTTCTCTATCCCTGTACAGTTGTGTCACCGTGCGCTTTGCAACCAGGGGTGCAGCCCCATAAACCCACATCAGGGCAGGGAGGTTTGACTCAACCTCCATTTTACACATGGGGAAACTGAGGCAAAGTGACTGGCTCCAAAGTTACACCGTCAACCTGGGTTACAAACCCCGGACTCCTGACTCCCAGTCCTCCTTGCTGGCTAACCTGTCTCAGAAAAGATCTAGCAGAAATAGAGGGGGATTGGTGATAGGTGATGAAAATGGCTAGAAGTCTGGAGAGATTTTTGCACGGATTGGGGCTGGAATGATTGGAGCGGTTTAGACAGGAGACTTAGAGATCTACAAAATAACGACTGCCATTGAGAGGTGAAAAACAGCATCTTTCAGTTTTCAAAACCACACAATGAAAATCCTGCTTTCTCTGTATTTTCATTTCCTCCCTCTCCGTCAGTGGCAAAGTGGGGGAACGAAGTAAAATACAACAACAACAAAAAAGAGAAAATCCAGAAAACATCAAACTTTTTCCACAGGAAAGTTTGAGAAAATGAAATTTTTAAAGGAAACGCATGAAACATGCTCACTAGTTACATGAAACATTTGCCACACCTTTGATAATTAGCCTGTAGAACTCATTGCCACTAGAGATCTTTGAGTTTAGGATGACTCTGGACACTTATATGGAGAATGAGATCATCCACAGTTGCATTAGAGAGGATGAAAAGCATATTATTATTATTATTATTATTTTTTAAGAAGATATAAACTCTTGTATCAGCTCAACTGCTAACCGACAAGAGCTGAGCGAAAACTTTCCCTACAGGTAGGTTATTCCATAATTGACCATTGTGGGGGGTGTTTCTTGCACCTTCATCTGAAGCAACTGGTGCCGGACACAGCTGGGGATGAAATACTAGATGGAGCTGAGTTCCTCATGAGAACAGTGGCTCCACACTGACCCCACTGGCCTTCTCAGGGAGGCAGATAATTGGCCCACAAGGAATGATAACAATGGGAGAAGATGGTTCTTCCAGATGGAAATTCTGCGTGTCATATCAGATGTACTATTGTGATAGGCACATTATAGGTAACTGTTGCCCCTTCTTCTGACTCCAGTATCCCACTACTGCCACCATCCTCACCCCTTTGCCCAGGCCTTGGAAGTCAGCTTCCTCACAGAGGAGAAATGAGTGTCACGGAGTTGGGGTTTGCTCTGTTTTCACACCCCCACCAGTCCTGCAATGATGACACAGCACACAGGCAATCCCTGCTCCCAGGGATCTCAGCCCAGCGTCAATGCCCCATTCCCAAGAAGCAGTTGAATTTGCTCCAGTCAGAGCTCGAGGCACAGTGCAAACTCCTGCTGCGTGTACGGCTCCCAAAGCCGCCTCTGCACAAAACCTTGCACAGCCCCAAACTTACAATACCCCCAGCATGTCTTCCCAAGAGTCAAGAACTGTGTGCAGCAGCGACACCGAGGGAGGCAGCCACAGCAGTACAAAGGTGGACGGCCCAGGGCTCTTTGGAGGTTCAGGAAGCTTTGGCGTCAAGTCAACCTAACTCCTGGTTCCACCCCGGATCCCACTGCGGGCTTGTCAGTTTCCAGGACCAGTTTTGCTTGGACCAATTCAAATCCCAAACTCACTGTGCTATTTGGGGAGTGGGGCATGAACCCCCCCAACCAAAGCAAAGCTGGCTCCAACGCCCTGCAGGCCAAACACACGTAAACCCCTTGGCTGCAGGAAGCTCCAAGCAGGAGGCCAGGCTGGCTGGGGAAATAAACCCTTCCCTTAAATGCAACGGGGGGCGCACGTAGCATTTTGGGTGCCTGCTAATGGCAGTGCTAATGACAGGGCTTCTTAGTAAAGGAAACGCAACGGTGAGGGCAGAACTTGGAACCTCCGCATCCAGCTGCCCAAACTAAAGGAGAATCTCTACTACAAATGAACACTGGGCAGTGTGGGGACTATGACACAGCTGATTTGTGCTGATCTCACCCAATGGGGGGCAGCGGTGTGCGCACCAGTCCTTCCTCTTTTCTCTCCCGGGTGGTGTCAAAGGAATGAAACACGAGGGCCCTTTGGAAGTGGCTCGTGGGAAGCTCCCAGGGGCTCAGAACCTGCATCTACGGCCTCTGCCACTGGAAGCTTGGCTGGTGTCATCCGTGGTGCGAGACTGGTTTACACCAGCCGAGGATTTGGCCCAGCTCCCTAAGAGCCCCGGCGCTGAGACTCAGCTAAAGAAGCAGGGGGCAGGCTGCTTGGCAAGTAGGCTGGCACCCTGGCACGGTGCAGGGTGGCCCTGTGTCCAGCTCTACCGGTCGTGCGGGGTGGGGAAAACCAAACCACTTGGGGTGCAGGGAAGGAGGGAGACTGACGCCTCCTGCTGGCTCTTTAAAGACAACTCTGGTCTCAGTTGCCTAGGACCCCCCCTTGCCCTTCCCCCATCCCTTCCAGCCAGATTGGTGAATGCTGCCGGGGGGAGGGGGCGCTCACTGGAGGGGAAGGGAGGAGATTGGTGAACATCTGGCCCGATCTGGAGTGACTCTTGGTTCAGAGCCAGGAGGAGGAACCATCCTCAGATGCTTTGGCGGGGACCGGGGGTGGGGGGTGAAGAGGAACGGCAGGGCCTGTGCGAACCAGACTGAGTAGAAGAGTCCGTGGGGAGATGGTGGGGGGGTTAATGGGGGAGGGGAACAGAGGCAGCTTCCTCGCATGAGACAAGTCACCTGAATGTTCGAAGGGACAAAAGTGGGGCTCCTTGACCTCAGCGGGAAGCTGCCTCCCCTCCCCCAAGTGCTGCCACCCGGCCACCAACAGCTTCAGCCCAGGGCTCGGCCAACCCCCCAGGAGCTTCTGTGGCATGTGAACATGGCAGGATCTGGCCACCCCAGGTCAGGGCAGCGGGAAGAGATTAACGGGAGGGGGGATGGGTAGGAAACTCCCCCTCCTGCCGCCCCATCAGCCCCGCCAGGCTGGAAGAGGGCAGCAGTCGGGCAGGACGTGCCGGAGCCGCTCGTGGTGCTGTCTGGCAGGACGCCTGGGTTCCAATCCAGCCCCTCGTCGACTCGGTGCAATTACACCAGGGCTTTGTGTGGAGAGCCAGTCGGACAACGGTGGCCCCCTTCCTGAGCCTGATTTAGGCCAGCCATGGGTGCGGGCACAAAGACCGGGTTCAAATTTTCAGAGCCGCCCCCTGGGTACAACACGGAGCTCCTCCCCGCAGCCCCCAAGTGCCCATCACCCGGGCATCCAGGCAAGGCTGCCCTCTCCACGCAGCCAGCCGAGAGGAATAACTCGAGACAGCAGGTTCTAATTTGGCTGCCGATGAGTTTTGCCCCCGTGCGCCGCGCCAGACGTTGTCCAAACCTGGCCAATTAACCGGCCTAAGGGAGAGGAGGTTCAAAGTTCCTCAGAACGAGCCCCCCTCCCCGCCAGCTGCCTCCCCTTTTCATTAACCCTTTACCTTTCCGAACCAACACACCGCACCGGGGGTTAAACTGGGGGCCAGAAGGAACCATTGTGATCCTCTAGTCTGACCTCTCGTGTGCCACAGGGCAGAGACCTTCCAGGCATCTGCGTGCAGCAGGCTGCCGAGTCCAAGCCAGACGCACCCACACACAGGGCTGGGTTTTCTCTCGCTCCTTGGAGGCTGGGGGTTCAGAAGGAGGGCGCGAGTCACCCCCATATCGGGGGGCCCCCCCCGCCACCCAGCCCGCAAAGGCTAAACCCCAAAGCCTGCCCGCCTCAAGATGGGCGAATTAAGATATAGAATATTAACGTATGTCAGGAATAAATGACTGCCACAGAGGTGCCTAATCTGTTTTTCTAATATGACCACAAGCCGAGAGTTAGTGGAATTAGGGCGACAGCTGCTGTGGGTTTTTTTTTTCCACCCCTCCCTCTGTCTCTCTCTCTCTCTCTCCTCCTCAGCGCTCCACACACCGATAGAAACGGTGCCCTTCACTCTATTTCTCTTCATCTTCCTCCATTCTGCGCTTTTTCCGCAGGCTGTTCTGCCAGAGCTGGCTGTCGCTGGCGTCACACCTTACTGCTTTTAAAGATTGCTCCGCAGAGAGCTGGGGAAAATGGCAATTTTGTGTTGATGCAGCCTGGCAGCAGTTGGGAGCAGGGGAAAGTGAAGAAAAGTTGGAACCGGTGCCAAGTTTTCCCTCGGGAGAGATGGGGGGGGGGGGAGAAGAGAGAGAGACACACTGAGAGGACACACACACACACACACGCACAAGACACAGATGATGGCTTATGTATGTTAGAAGCCCATGAATTTAGAAGCCCTTTTGAAATCTACCACCACGACTCTAAGCATGTGCCAACGCAAGACATGGAGCTGTATGTTGCAGAGTGTGTTCCTGCGTGTGTGCGTGTGTGTGTGTGTGTATGTTCCTTTTTTTTTTTTTTTTTTGGATAGCAGTAGAATGCAGTATGCAAATGAGATGGTTATTACCGCAATGTTCGTCAAGCTGAGCTGAGAAGACATTAATAGCCTGATGAATATGCATGTGAATTTGTTAATTAAGTTAATTATTCTGCTGAAAATGCATTCGTCTTCCAAGGACATTTTCCCAATGATTTTTACATGCTTCAGTCATTAGTCATGCTATATTTTATCAGGGAAATGAGTTTGCTTAAGTTGTAAAGAAAAAGAAAAGAATGTTAAAAAAAAAAGGGAGGGGAAATGAAAAGACAGAAAGAAAGAATAAAAGTTGAGAAATGCAGAATTTATTACCAGAAAAAAAGTTTGGAGAAGTCTTTGCGATTTGGAAACAACCCCAGAATTTCTTGTGGAGGGTGGGGGGCTTAGGGTAAATTCTACTTTGCCATTTCTCTCTCTCTCTTTTCCTCTCTCTTTTTTTTTTTTTTTTTTGATGACAAACTTTTTTTTTCCGGTGCCAAATTTCCAACACATTAATTAATTGTTGTAGCCAATTAACTGTAGTTGTGCAAATGAGTTTAGCACTAATTACCATGCAGTGCTTGTAATCACATAAAAAACTTGCTGAGAGAGAGAGAGAGAGAGAGAGAAGGGGAAAGAAAAGAAAAAGAAAGAAAGAAAGAAAGAAGCAATCAATGCATTTAAAGGACCAGTGCCTTGATTCCACCCCATGCCCTTCCACAGGGGCAGAGCTGAGGGGAGTGGAATCGTAGGGGAAGATTCCTGGATGGCTGAGTAACAGCGGAGAACGCGCATGAGCTGCCTTTTGTCTCCTAAACGCTGGTGGGATTTTAAGAATACGACTCAAACTCCAGCCGCGATGATTAAATCAAGTCATCGCCGCTTTACATAATATTTCTGCCGTTCCTTTAATTCCACCGCTCGGCAAGGAATTAAAGCAAGTAGCCCCCAATGGAAACGGCGATAAGCAGCCTTTTTACAGACCTCTTTTTAACAGAATTGAGGAGATTTGTATCCTTCCCTTTACTCCCCCGCTCTCCACCTCAGCCAACAGGGGCTGGGCGCGGTAGTTTTGCTAGTTTAGAAGTGGATTTAGCACCTGGGAAAGTTGACAACGCCATGGGATTATGGGATGACCTGGGCGGTTGCTGTGCAGGCTTCCTGCTCATACGCACACTCAAAGCCTCTGCTCAAATTCAGAGCAATCATTGCCATGGGGCTTTGGTCTCCGAGGCCTGTTAAAACCCTTCAGCTGAAACTCACCTGCCTTGCTGTTCACCTAGAGGTCCCCAGCTAAGATCAGGTCTCGTTGTGCTGGATGCAGCACAGAGAAGGAGGCCGTCCCTGCCCCAGAGAGCTTCCGATCAAAATAGGCAAAGGAAAGAGGATTCTACCCATTTGACAGATGGGGAAACTGAGGCTCGAAGAGATGGAGTTTGTGCGGGAGACAGGAATTCTGCCCTAAAAACCCAGTTTCCTACAGGCCAGGCCAGCACCTTACCCACAAGCCCATACAGCCAGGTCCCCAAGCAGGCACAGGACCATAGCCACTTTGGGTTGCTGTTGACCTGAGCCGCATTCAAAGCCATAACCAAGAGGTGAGAGCCTCCGTACCCCACTCCTCCTAGCCTGCCCATCTTTTCTTTCTTTGCCCTATAAACAATGGCAATGCTGAAGCTCCGTCTCCTCCCATCGATTGGCAGAGCATGACATAGTCCGAGCTCCTAAGAGCTTACAGCGTAAAGGCCCAACCCAACTCCCAGCCAGACAGCGGCCCCGAGGTGAGCAAGTCCCAAATGCCAGCGCGGTTATCACAGACAACCCTTGGAGTCAGCGAGGGGGTGGGGCCCGGCGGGTAAGAGCAGGAAGACAGAGCTGTAGGGGGCTCGTGGTCGAAGGCTGGGAGAGGGAGGCCAACGGAGCAGCGAGGCAAAGAACAGAAGAGCGAAGGGAGTGAGAGCCAGTGATTTTGTTATTCCAGTTACAGTTGTGCCCCCACCTCAGGCTGCTGGTAGCATGATGGCACCACGTGCTGTTTGCAGCGGGTACAACCTATCGGCATCAACTGCACCCAGGAGAGGGTTTCTCAGGCAGAGTGACCCAGGGAGGGATCAACCTTACCAGCCATATGCTCATTGTCTAAGAACTGCACCACAACTAGCAATGAGCATTTCTCCAAGATCCAACTCCTTTACATTCGGATAAACGCAACACCGGACTCATGGGCAAGCAAAGCACCCGGCCATTTGGAGCCCACAACTCACAGGGAGGCCTCACCTTCCTCTTCAGCGATGGAACCGGCTCACCACCACCACCACTTCCATTCTAGGAGCAGAGGAGGAAACTCAAGGCCTAAGCCTCCCACTTGATAAATCTAGGGGGAACCTTGAAAAAAAAAATCACAAGCCTGCAGAGGCAACCAGGAAGTGCAGAAGGGCATGGACTGAGGTCCCAGGCTGGTTATTGGCTCTAAGTAAACTGTACAGCTGTCCACAATTCCTATTTCCTATCAGGAAAACCCAGTGGTCTTTGATTGCTGCTGGCACAGGGTGGCATGTGGGTCAGTTACAACCCTGTCAGGAGCCTGGTCTCAGCCTCTGTGCCAGGGAAGCTAGTTCTGTCTCCAGCACTTGCTAGTCTCCAAACGCTGATGCTTCTTCTAGCAGCAGAGTCTAGAAGCCTCATTGACCCAAGCACAAACTCACCTCTCCACCAGGTGGAGCTGTTTCATGTCCTGCTGTGTTGGGGGGGTGTCTGGTGTAAACTCAGCTGCAATCCACTTGGCAGAAGTCCCCACAACTGGAGCGAGCGCCAGACCCATTGCGGGGCCAGAACCAACCAGTCACATGACCTGCATCAATAGGGGTGTGAAGGCAGATTTGCTCGAGGTGTGCGTTAAGGGATACAAAACTAAACAGCTGAGATACACACGTGTGTGTGTGTGTGTGTGTGTGTGTGTGTGTGTGTGTGTGTGTGTGAGAGAGAGAGAGAGAGAGAGAGAGAGACAGAGAGAGAGAAATGCTGCAGCTGCACCCATCCCATCAGAAAGAGCTTTGGCTTTAACTCCTCTCCTTATTACCCTAATGCTCTTCATTCACCCAAGCAACTGAGTTGCCTCTGGCAGGTGGGGGACTGGGAACGGAGACAATGCATGGACAGTGAGACTTCCTGGGCAAGTCACTTAATTACTCTGTGCCTCAGTTTCCCCAGCTGTAAAATGCCCTCGCTGGCGGGTTGGGAGGGTCTGTTCATGCTAGCAAAGGGGGAGGGGAGAGCTTAGCGTTCACCTCTGGGCTGCTTTCCACAAGTGCTGAGCACAGGCAGCTCCTCTCACAGGAATGCTCTGGACACGCGGGACGTCTGAACACACGTGAGTAGCTGGCTATCAGACGAGGTGCCAGGGGCTGGCGCCCAACAGTACGTAGCATCGTTCCTGGGGTTTGTCCAGATAAGAACCGATCGTGAGACGCAAACAGCTTTCCACCGAACTCTTCCCAGCGCCCGAGTGAGCCACGAGCCATGGACACTGACCCCAGCCAGCCACGGGCAGGGCCGTCTGGATTCCAGCTCCCTCATCCCCCAAAAGATCTGGCCCCATCAGCCCAACCAGGGCAGGAGCACAAGCGTGTAGGTCACAGGCCAGTGGAGGGCAGCGCTGCACACAAGCCATTGCACAGAGCAGCGATGGAATCGGCCTCACAAGTGAAATCGGTCGCTTGGTCTGCACTTAGTCCTGAGTCTGCATCACGGAAGAACCACCAGAGGGCCGGGAGTGGCCTCAAGGGACGGTCCGGAATAAGGGGACGCTACAGGCCAAGAGGCAGCGGCAAATCTGTACGGGGGAGCCCCAGCTTGTACCCGAAGGGGGGACCGTAGGTCAGGAAGGAAGAGCGCTGGCAGAGCTGTGAGGCCCCAGAACTGGAAGAGCAATGGGGCTGCTTGAGGGGCACCAGCTGAGCCGCGGGGGACGCCCAGGACTGGAACAAGTCACTCGCCATCTCCAGGGCAGAGGTGGTGACTGTGCTGAGCGACCCCGAGGAAGGGGAGTTTGACGTCATGTGGGGTTGGCTGAGTCTCTTCTTGAGGGGCCCGACTGCTGACCAGGGAGGGGGTGGCTTGGAGAGTCAGGGGAGGGGGGGTACCTCGTGCAGCCGGGGAGAGGAAGCCGGGAGGGATCAGGCAGGTTCTAGTCAGGTCCTGGAATTGATCATGTCGAGTCTCCGTGAACAGCTGGAGCTTCCTGCACTTGTCTCTGTTTCCCAGGTGCTGGGCTCTGCCCACAGAGTTGAGAAAAGGAGACTGGACCCGGAGAGGAAGTTTCCTGCCTTGCCTTGTTGGTTGCCTGTGTCAGGGCCGCATTGATCCAGGCCAACCGGAAAGGTCCCACGCAATGGAATCAGCAGGACATTAAGACCCGCTCTTCAGCCGACGTTTTCCTGAGTGCAATTTCGCCCTGTCCTGGGAGAGAATCTCCAGCCCCACACGCCTGCCTGCTCTGGGCTGGATTTCTCAGATCGATATAAACAGCGGGTTGCCCGTTATTACCGGTATCCTGGCATTACAGAGAGGTCAGGGCCCTGTGGTGCCAGGCACTGCACAGACAACGGACAATCTGCATAGAGAAGGGAAGGACCACTGGCTCCCTTTTACAGATGAGGAACCAGGGATAGAGAGATTAAGGGAGTTGCTCAGGGTCACACAAGGAGCCTGTGGCAGAACAGGGACGAGAACCAGGATCTCCGGAGTCCCCACCTTTAACCACACAGCAGTCCCTCCTGAGCGTATAATTTTATTTCAACAAGCCATCTTTAAACCTTTCCCAGCCTGCCTCACCCTCCTCAGACAAAGGCTCCAATCTGACCCAGCTGGCTAGTAACATCAGCTGAAGGCAACATCATAGCCGGTGTGAATGAGTTCGTTGGGACTCAGCCCAGTTTCTCGCAGATGGGAGTTGATGTCACAAGAAACCAGGATCGCAACTGGCACCTCTTGGTTTCAGCAGAGGCCTCAAGGACCGAATAGACCATGAAGATGGAGCTCCCCTTCCACAGCTGGCCCCACGTGCCTCACGTGGCAGTGCCACCAGACTGGCGCCCCTAGGCATCATGGGACGGGGGCACTCGATGGATATTGCCATGCAGAATTCACAAACAGGCCCCATCGTCCCTTCGAACGTTCTGCGCCCAGCTGGGGAAACCAGGAGGAAACACCCTCCTGGCCCAAACGCAGGAGCAGCAGCCAGTTCTCTGCACACAGTTGCTGCTGGGACACCCATATGTCTAGAGACGATACCCTGGTGGGGGGCAGGGTGTCCAGCTTGGCCTATTTCACGTAGTCTCTTTCCAGAGAGATGCACTTCAAAGCTGACCTGCAAAGAGGAAATGAATTGGCTTCTGCCCTTTTTCTATGTGGTTTGGAGAGCTGGAGAAAGAAAGCCTGACAAGTGTTTTTTTCCTCCGCGCCTTCCTCCCTAGAAATCTCGGGGATGTCACCTCTGATCTTCCCTGGTTTTGCAGGAGAGCTGCTTGGAGGACACTGGGATTGGGGCCTGGAGCTTTTTCAACCCTTCGTCAAAGGGGCGAGGAATCCTTCCCGAAGAGCTTTTTCTCCCAAGGGTTTTCCCCCCCAAAGTCTGAATAAACATCACTTCCCTTCTCACACAGGCTTTGCTTCCTTGGTCTTCACAACACCGTCTCGCTACAGGTTCTCCTGTCGTCCACGGAGTCTCCCAGGGGAACGAGATCAGAGCTGCTGCTGTGAAAAGCAAACAGAATAAAACCACTTAACAATTATATTATACATTACGCACACACAGGGTGCTGCCCAACACCCCCGCTCCCACACACAGCGCTGCCCAACACACACACACAACCGATCTAGATTTTTATGATGTCATCAATTACTGTGGTCTCTGAGTAGTCGTAGTCACATACACACACACCTGACTACGGAAGCTTTTATAAGGTCATCCATCACTGTGGTATCTGCCGCATTAGCGAATCAGTACAAGGAAACTGTATCGGAGCTTGGGGTAAACTCTCTCTTAGCCAATCGGAAGTCACTAGCTTCTCATTCCGAGTGCGCATTATCCATTTGTGAGCTGCTCCTTCTGACCAATCAGATCAAGGGAAAAGCACATTGCCTCCTGCAGCCACGCCCCAAACTTTCTAGCCAACTGATTTGAGCCTGATACTGACACACTTTGGTCCCCGGCTATTGGATTGGCGGCCGGCGGGCGTGCAACCGGAAGTGCGCCCATTGGCGGCCAATCAATCCAGCTTTTGCAAATGGCAAGCAATGGAAAGCAGTGACCTGATGGACTCAAGAGAGGATGTACCATTTTGAAGATTTAAAAAAAACAAACAACCCCAGTGAAACGGAACCATTTGGCAATAAATATACAGTGACGTCTTGTAAGGTTTGCCGAAAACTGAATGGTCACAATGTTTTCCAGCACATTCCCAGTAGGGCTGGAATAATAAATGATCATAATACTGGGAATGCTTTGGCCTCTTTGACTGGCGAATCTTAAGGGACACGCATTAGTTATTCAAGGTAGAACAGTGTTATGCCCCCATTGTACAGATGGGGAAACTGAGTCACGGGGGGAGGACCAGGAATCAGTCCCAGCAATCTCAGAACAGGAAATGGAGAGTCCCAGTTCTGGGAGGGGAGTGTCACCTACTGGACAGAGTACGGTGGGGCTGGGAGCTGTTAAACTGCACTTTCCTACCAGGTGCGGAAACAGAACCCGGGAGTCTTGGCTCCTAGATAACTCCTCTAACCACTAGACCACCTGTCTCACTACAAAGCTATACATTAGCAAGCCACCCACATACATGCCCGTGGAGGGCCCGATCCTGCAGTCATTACTCCAAAGGGAGGTTTATTTTGCGCTAAGACTCTGAGCACCTTGTGCTAGATAAACACAGGGAGGGTCTGGAGGAATTCAGAATCCATCCTACCTATTGAGTAAAGATGAGCAGGTCAGGTGGGAGATAGAGCAATATGTACATCAACCACGAACAAGTGCAGGAACGGGGGGAGATTCTCTGGCCCGTGCTAGGCAGGAGGTCAGACTAGATGTTCAGAATGGCCTAGCAATCCACACACACACACAAGCATCAGCACAGTCTCCTCTCAGCCTGGCTCTGCTAGCAGTGTCTGCAATCCCTCTACAGAGCCCGATCAATTGCATTCATACGAGGGGCTCCCAACCACGGGGAACCAGACAGCCTCGGAGCTGGTTCTCTCTCCTGCCAAGGTTCATTCACGCCATGCAAGTTTTCACCTTGTGGGCCGGTTGCCTCAGTTTCTCTGAACTCCGCCGGGATTCCTCGCTTTCCCGCCAGCCAGCCGGACGGGAGCGGGTTAAAGGGACAGGATGGGTATGCTATAAATTTCGCATCAGAGAGTGGGGGGAGCGGCGCTGTGGGGGGAAGCTGGGAAAAAGCCAGTGGGCTGTCTCTAGGTAACAATAAACACGGCGAGCAAGGAGCAGCTGTTACACTGACTCTCTCTGCATCACAATGCTGAAATAACGCTAATAAACCACACGCACACACGCGCCGGTTCACGGGGTGGGGGGGTCGCACCCGGGGCCCGGGCGGCCGGGACCACAGGCCTGGGGACAGTGAGTTGAGTTTTGCTATCCAGAGAGGGGGTGGTGATTAGCATGGGCCATGCCCCAGCTCTGGAGGGGGAAAGGGGAATGGAGAACAAGTCATACCGAAAAATACTGCCGAGAGGGGATGGAGGCCCCGATCCAGTATGCTACCGAGCGGGAAGTCAGCGATGCCTCGGGGAGCGGAGGGGGTCTGTTTATCAGGCCCTTGGCAACCCTGCATTGGAGCAGCTCTGTCGTTAAAGGATTCGATCCTCAAACAGCAAGGGGAGCAGCATCCCCGTTTTACAGGTAGGGAATCGAGGCACAAGGCCAGTGGAAAGACTTACCCGAAGCGTCTGTGGCTGAGCTCGGAGATGGACCAAGGGCTGGGAGTTCCCAGTCTGGAACCCTGCCCACTAGGCCACCCACTTGGTTCTACTCACAAGACCAAGACCCTAAGTTTAGACGTAACAGGCCTCAGGCAGTCCCATGCGTGGATGTATAGGTGCCTATAGGCCCGTGCTTAAATGTACAGGTGCTTATAGGTACACGCTTAGATGTATAGGTACCTATTGGCCCATGCTTAGATGTATGGATGCCCATAGATACAGGCTTAGATGCATAGGGGCTTATAGGTACATCATGAGATTTAAATCTAGGAGCAGCCCTGTTGGCGTCGCCAAGTTCAGTGCAACTGCTCCTGTGTGTGAAGCGTTCCCAACTCACCCTTTTTTCAAGTCCTACAACATTTGGTGTTTCTCGAGGTCCCTTCCAGCCCCAATCCTGTTGCTAAACGGGACAGGAGCTAAAAGAAACAAAGGCCACTAGCGCTTTGTGGGCTGCCTCCTGAGACCCCTTTAAATGGGGCTGGTTTCCGAAGGGCGGGTACCCAGCACTTTCTGAAAGCCAGGCCCTATGGAGGTGCTTCTGGTACCCCAAATCACCAGCCTAAGATCCATGGGGTGGGTTTCAAGGGGGCGAGAGGGGAGGAGTTGATGTTTTAAAGGAAGAAAACGGGGGGAATGTGGTGAACCTAAAAAGGACAATATTGGTGTCATGGACCTGGGGCAGATCCCACCATCCTCCAGCACTAAAGCTTTGGGGAGACTGGGCCCCACCCCATAGAACCCAATTTATCTGGGGCTGGCTGGAGTCTTCGTCAATGCAGACAGGGTCAGCAAAGCTCCTGGGCTGCGCTCCTCATTGGGGCTCTGATTGAAGGATCATGGTGGTAACATAAGAGTTGGCACCCACAATTCTGTGACTGCAAAGCACCCACAGTACGGCTTAATCGTGGACTCAGAAATGGCCAATGGAGCCCACTTCCATGCTTGACTCAAGGTTGGTGGCGACCATATGACCTTTGGTGGCCTCCAGGTGTGGCTGACACTAGCCCCGTGGGCACAAAATGAAACAACAGCTGCACTTGAACATAAGAACGGCCATACTGCATCAGACCAATGATCCAGCCAGCCCAGTATCCAGTCTTCTAACAACGGCCAAAGCCAGGTGCCCCAGAGGGAATGAACAGAACAGGGAATAATCAAGTGATCCATCCCCTGTCGCCCATTCCCAGCTTCTGGCAACCAGAAGATAAGGACGCTTCCGAGCATGATTTTGCATCCCTGCCCATCCTGGCTAATAGCCATTGATGGACCTCTCCTCCAGGAACATATCTAGTTCCTTTTTGAACCTTGTAATAATCTTGGCCTTCACAACATCCCTTGGCAAGGAGTTCCACAGGTGACTGTGCATTGTGTGAAGAAATACTTCCTTTTGTTTTAAACCTGTGGCCTATTAATTTAATTTGGTGACCCCTAGTTCTTGTGTTATGAGAAGGAGTAAATAACACTTCCTTATCTACTTTCTCCACACCGGTCAAGATTTTATAGACCTCTATCATTTCCCCCCTTAGTCATCTCTTTTCCAAGCTGAAAAGTCCCAGTTTTATTAATCTCTCCTCATACGGAAGCTCTTCTATATGCCTAATCATTTTTGTTGCCCTTTTCTGAACCTTTTCCAATTCCAATATATATTTTTTGAGATGGGGCGACCAGATCTGCACGCAGTATTCAAGATGTGGGCGTACCACGGATTTATATAGAGGCAATATGATATTTTCTGTCTTATTATCAATCCCTTTCTTAATGATTCCCAACATTCTGTTCGCTTCTTTGACTGCCGCTGCACGTGGAGTGGATGATTTCAGAGAACTATCCACAATGACTCCAAGATCTCTTTCTTGAGCGGTAACATGAAATGATGGGGTCTAAATTAGCTATGTATAGTTGGGATGATGTTTTCCAGTGTGCATTACCCGGCATTTACCAACATTGAATTTCATCTGCCATTTTGTTGCCCAGTTTTAAAGCCACTTTTAGAGGCCAGGCAAAGACGATGATTGACCTTCTCAGCCCTAGGGGGTGGCAGCTCAGGGTTAAGGTTAGGGTTGCGCCTGCATGGCTTGCAGCACTGCTTTCTCTGCTCGGTGGCTCAATGCAAGAGCTTTGCTTGGTAGGGCTGACAATCTTGCACCCTGGCTACCAATGGCGAATGGGAAATACAAGCTGGTTTGCTTTGCTGTCAGAAGCCAGGCAGCCACATTCTTGGGAGTAAGAGCGTGGGGGAGGCTCTTTGAGCCCCAAATATAACAATGCAGCTGCTCTACCTAATTAACAGGCCCGGGAGTGTCTAATTCCAGTAGCTTGTGGTGCACGGATCTGGCAAGAAAAATATTCCCTGAAGATCTAGGATGCAGGAGGAAAAATCCAAGCCACATTGGAATTTCAGAGGCAATACTTCCCGTATCCATTGGTCACCGATATCTTCACTGGTCTGATCTGACTCTATCCCTGTAGTTAAAAAAAAACCAAAATAACCAACCTGCCTGGCAAGCTGGACGCCTGCAAGGCAAACAACAAAGGCAGACCTGCACCCCCTGGCGCCAGGGGCCCAGTTCCTTGGCTCCCGGGAATCTGCAATGCAGGCAAGAGGCCTCCGCGTGCGCCCTGTGTTACAGCACATGGGGGGAGGGGAGTGTGAGCGTGTCCTGCCTTTGCAGTCTGGGCCGGTCTCGGAAGCTGGCTCGGGCATGCCAGCTGCTTTCTTGGCACTGCCTGCTGGCGAGGGAGGTATTTAGCTAGAGACGGCAGTGGTGCTTTTTGATACCGGCAGGGGAGCCGCGGATGCTGCCCCCAGGATCTCAGCCACACAGATAGTGGCTCTGTCGGTCTAGTTCAACGTCTCCCCCTTTCCATTCAGATCAGGAAGCAACTGATGCCAATCAAGTCTATTGCAGTGAGATTCCATCTCTCCGCCTGTCCCTTTATTTCCTCTGTCCCTGTTCTTCTCTTCCAAGTCTCTGCCATTCTCACAAGAGCAACGCTGCCAAGACGCAAGGGGGGTATACAGAGACTGGATCCAGGCGTGATGCACAGACACGCACACACCCCAACCCTTCAGGGAGGTAGGAAGCCATGTAAACAAGCACGTGGGACAGCACACGGGCCCCGTGTACATGGAGAGGCGCTGTCTGGCACGAGGTCTGGGTTTTCAATTCCCATCATGCCACTGAATGAGGGTGAATTCTGAGTAACATCCATCCTAGGGCGCCTCTGAGCTGAGAGCAGCATCGAACGTGCAAGCAGCAAGGGAACGTCCCAGGTGGAAGATTCCTGCCATTCCAGCAAAGGGTGGAAAGTAAAGATTCCTGAGATGATCAGGGCCGTTTGCTCTCATAGATGGACTTTTGTCCGTGGCCTGGCAAAGGTTTTGACAGCCCTGCCAGCTGAATACATTTGATCGGTGGGTCGCCTCATGGTGCCCACAGGAAAGGAGACCTGGCCAAGGATGCACAGTTAGTCCCAGGAACCAAGAGTAACCAGGGAAATTAGACTAAACATAGAACGTTCCCCGTTTGGAGGAGATGCACCAAGCCATGGAGGCCAGGTAAGAAGGGATGGATGGACGGACGGATGGGTGTGCATGGGGGTGGGTAGACGGATAGCTTCACTCCACACTTCCTCTAGCAACTCCAGCATTGCCAGAGTGGACCAGAGCCGAGGGCCATCCAGTCCAAGGTCCCGTCTCTGACAGCGCCAGTAGCAGTTGCTTCAGAAGGTCCAAGGACCCCACAAGTGGACAGCTATGGAGCAGTCTGCCTGGGGGGCGGGTCTCTGTCTTAGCCCCCACGCGTTAGAGCTTGGTGTGGCCTGCAAGCCCAGGCTCGTGCTAGGAAGAGCTGCGTGTGTCCAGCTGGCGGGGAGGAGATCGGCAGGGCCCGGCCTGGGACTCGGGAGCCCTGGGTTCTAGCACTGACGCGCCAGTCCCTCGGGCAAGTCATTTTGTGCCACTGTTGCCCTTCCCTCCCGTCTTCTGGGGCAGGACGTGTCTCTCCCGCCGAGCCTGTGCAGCACCTGGCCCAGCAGGGCCTCTCCATGCTCCTAGGCAGGGGGGGCGCGTTGCCTCCCGCTCTGGGCTTGGCAGCACGCGCCAGCCCACCTGGCGCTGCCATGCCACCGACAACTGCGAGGGGCGCCGGCCCGGGCAGGAAGAGCGAGATCCTGCAGCCGGGCCTGGCGTTGGGCCTCCGCAGGCGCCTGGGAGGCAGAAGCCAACCCCCCTTCGGCAGGCAGCGCGGTCACGCCGGCGGCTGCACTTTGCATTCCAGCGCAGACGGCGGCCGTGCAGCAAACCCGGAAAAAAAAATCCCCCAAATGACACTAAATATTAATGGCTGCCCTACATTAGGCAGCCTGCACCTGACTCAAGTGAGCCGGGAGAGCCGAATGCCTTCCCCACCCCTTCCATTCTGCAGGGCAGCTGCCCTCACGCACGGCCCAGGAGACAGCCTTCCCGTCCCTGCCAGCAGGACCCCCCCCCAGACTGGGACACGCCAGAATGTGGGGGGGGGGAGGCGGTGCAGCCGAGCAGGAAGCCTGTGCACCAGCTGTGCTCCCCTTTCCAGCGGTTTCCAGCCCCCCGCCCCCACACACACACCTCCCAGGCATCGGTGTGCACGGGAGGCAGGGAAGAGAAGAAATAAACAAAGCAAAGGCTGGGGGCTAAATGGGGGCAGGAGAGGGGGGTATTTCTAGGTGCTGGGGAAGAGGTGCCAGCTCCAGAGGCAGCTCTATGTATTTTGCCGCCCCAAGCACGGCAGGCAGGTGGCTTTTGGCGCCGTGCCTGCAGGAGATCTACTGGTAACGCGGATTCGGCGTACCCACCGCTGAATTGCCGCCGAAACCGCGGGACTGGCGGACCTCCCGCAGAAGCACCGCCGAAGGCTGCCTGACTTCGCCCCCCGCGGCTTGCCACCCCTGGCACGCGCTTGGTGCGCTGGGGCCTGGAGCCGCCCCTGCCCACAACGCCATATGCAGCCGCTCAAGTGACCCACAAGTCCCTTCTTTTGGCAACAGGCGTGGCTCTCCAGGACTCCCAGAATGCACCGGGGCAGCAAGGGACCCTGGCGTGAACAAGCAGAACGGTTCCAGCCAACACCGGAGGCTCCAACCCCCTATGCAGTGAGAGGGAGGGCAGCAGGCATCCCACGTGGGGCGTGGGGGCGGGGGAAGGACAACAGCAAGAGGGCGACAATTAGTACAAGTTTGCTTAAAAAGAGGCCAAGCCGAGAAGAGCCCCAGCTGCCCATCGCTGTCTGCACGAGGTGCCGTCTCCCACCCGTTCTGTGCCCGCGCTGCGCGAGGGAACAGCGTCTGCCCAAGCCGTTCCATGCAGCCGCCCTTGGAAGGAAACCCGGGGGGCGCTGGCCCCCAGCCTGGGCCGAGGGGGGCACACAGAGCCAGGCCTGATGTGGGCTAGGACACAAACCCAGCTTCAATGGCCACCCGGTCTCAGATTGGGGGCTGCCCCTTGGCCAAGGGGCAGCAGATCTGGGGCCTGGCGGGGAGCGGGGGGTTTCCTGTCAGAGCGACGTCATGTCAGCAAGTCCCCTAGCGCAGTTTATTTACAGAACGTACCCACCTCCCACGCTCTCTGGGTCCACACTGCACCCAACCAGGGCTCCGGCCTCAGCCCCACCCCACGAAGCAGCTGCCTCTCTCGCTCATACACTCAAACCCCAAACAGATCCACCTACCTTAACGGACCCATGGTCCCCATTTTCCTTCAGCTCCTTGTTCCGGGTTTGTACAGAGCCTAGCGCGATGGGGTCCTAGGCCGTGACCCGGGGCCTGGCACCACCACAATACAAACAGAGCACAAGCACCTGGCCGCAAGGTGGGGACGGAGGGGATTGGGGAAGGCTGTTTGGCGGGAGGGGGTTAACAGAGGCTGAGGGTGCAGGACGGAGCAGAAGTGGCGGAGTTGGGGCGTTGCTCTCAGGGCTGGCAAACTTGCCCCTGGTTGCTACGAAGCGCGCACACGAGCCCCTCCCCCAATGTAAGGCTGCACCCAGCCATTCAGCTGGCACCCATGACTCGCCAGGGCTAGCCCAGGAAGGAGGGGCTGCTTTCAAAGACATGTTAAAACCCTAGTGTAGACAGGGCAAGCTGCATTTTAAACTGGGTTAGTTGGGTGGGGTGAATCATGGGGTTGGGTCAGGAACCGGGGGTTCGTCTCCCCACCAATACACATCAAAACTCCAAGTGGCCTTGTCGACACTTAGGATTTCACCCCAGCTCCCTGAGTGTAGAAACGGCCGAAAGCGAAGAGCTGACCTCGGCTACGCCAGGGTGAAACCGACAGGGGAGCGGCTGCATACCCACGGGGTCCTGCAGTGTACCAATGTAGTTCGGAAGTGACGATACCAGTGTAAATGTCCCCAGAGGGACAGGGTGCCACCGTACTGGAACGGTCTAACTAGATCAGTATAGAAATCACCCCCTTCCTGACCCTGTTATTCTGACACAATCTCTGTGGACACCAGGCCGTGGAGCAACCAGGCAGGGCTGCAGTGATTTCACCCAGCGGGGTTCAAATCACATCTTCTGGTCAATCCACGCGACTGGGTGTGTAGACCAGGCCTCAGCCAGGGGGCTCTCAACTTGCCGGCAGGTGGCAAATGGGAGAGCAGAGTGCACCGTAGTGGTTTAAATTTCTAGACCTGGAGGAGAGCGTCAAGGAGCAGCCCCCTTTGGCTTTCTCAGCCCCAGGGCCAAAGCTGAGGGACTGACCCCAGTCATCCCAGCCTGCGGAACCAAGCACCACCCCAGCTGCCTTGGGGGAAGACACAGCAGAGAGACCACTGAGCTAGTAGAGCAAGCACCAGATGAGGACCCAGGGGATCTGGGCTCTTATCCCAGCTCGGCCACTGGGTGGCTAGGTGACCGTGCCTCAGTTTCCCCACTTGGAAAATGGGGCGAATGATCCTGCTCTCCTCTGGAAAGCACTCGGAGATCGACTGACAGAAATAAGGTGAACCAGGGAGGATGATTATTGGGTTATTACCTCTTGGGCGTGGCTCCGATACATCAGTGAGGGGAACCCTTCTCAACAGGGCCAGCCGCTGAGACCTTGCAGCAGATGTGGTTCTCATCTGTGCTGAAGGGTTCTCCTCTTCATAACCCTCTTAGGGCGAACTTGCCCCCTCCCCCAAGCTGGTTAAATGGCAGAGGCTGGAATATTCACTTTCATTTCCCCGCCCCCCGCTTCCCCCTTTCCCTCCGCGCTGATCCCCAGCCAAGAGTCCGGAGCTGAAAGTAGCGCGTGATTGATGGCGGTGTTTTCGCGGTAAGCGCACCCTGTAGTCCAATCCTTGTACCTTTCCCAATTCCTCCCTTGTCCCTATTCAGAGATCATGTTGTCTCATGTTGGTCCCAGAGGCACCATTAATTAAAAATACATCCAATTAAATGGCAGGTGAAAACGTGCAATTCCTGGCCCATTCCACCCCGGTCCCCCTTCCGCCTTGGCACAGCTGCGCTTTGATTTGAGCGCGAGGAATAGGGGAGGGTTCTCTGAACCTCAGCCAGCAGCGCCCGTGCCAGGCTGTTCGGGCGGGTGCGGGCGGGTGTGCGTGCGCACACTGATCTCCATGGCTGGTGGATCGTCAGCTGTGCCCTGCTGCTCTTCAAGTCGCACGGCTCCTCTTGGGGTCCCAGGGCCGAAGCGGGGAAGGCTGGGGTGGGCCCCGGGGAGCAGAGCGGGCAGGAGCTACAAGCCAGTGCAAAGGCCTCCGCGGGGTAGAACACCCCTGCCCAAATACTCCCCCTGCCCTCCCCCCGAACGGCTGGGACAGACAGACAGCGGAGAACAGGCCTGGGGAAGGGGAGCGTTGTAATGATGTGACAGCTGGGATACGAATGGCTGAATCCGGCAAGACGCTCATTATTGATTGTGCCCACGGATGCGGGGTGGACTCCGTGCCAACTCCCCCCTGCCCTTACCGCTGGGAGAAATGAATCCTAATGGGCCAGCGGAGCCAGGGTGCCCGGCGGGCATTCCCTCTCCGGGCGGGGGAGACGGGAAACGCCAGAAGGCCAGGCAGGGTGGAGGGGAAGCCAAACACCGGGGGGAGAGAGGAGGGGCACATGGGCTGATGGCAGAGGCCTGACTGGAAGCTGGAAGACAGAACAGAGGGGGCACAGACACCTACCCAGAGAGGCAGCATGGCCGGTGGAGAGAGGACTGGGTGGAGACGCAGGAGACCAGTGCTCTAGTCCCAGCTCTGGCACTGATTTGCTGTGGGACCTTGGGCCAGTCATTCCCTGCTTCTGTGCCTCAGTTTCCCTTCCTCTTTGTCTGCCTTGCTATTTAGCCCCTCGGCTTGTTGGGGGCAGGGACACACTCTTACTCTGTCTGTACAGCGCCTAGCGCCCACGGGCCTAGCCCCAGCTGCAGTTGCCAGGCACTCGGTTACAGAGAACAGCAGCTGGCAAAAGTGGCCAGGTGGCTAAATGACCAGGTGCTTCCTGGCTCGCAGGCTGCTTGTCACTGTGACATCCAAGTGCCCTGCGACCCCACTTGCAGACACACGCTAGCCAAGGAAATGACAGGCAGGTAAACAGCCAGGGCCAGAAGCCACAGACTGGGAGACAGTTGCCAGTGGCTGGGATGCTCTGGTGGCTTGAGCCCTACGTTAGCCACCAAGCAGGTAGGGGCGGGGGCAAAGAAGGGACCTGGCTGGTGGACACACCTCACCAGCAGCCAGGACCCGTGTACAGCGCCTGGCACCACGCTCGAGGCGCAGTAACTGTGGAAGCAGGCAGGAGGGTCTCTGCTCCATTTAGCTCCGGGACAGGAGCAGGCAGAGTAAATACAAGAGACAGGCCTGGGTGGGAAGGGACGGGGGACCAAGGAGTGATCTGAAAGGGGGCTGAGGTCTGGGCCAGGAGGCGGTTCAAGGGGGCCGGAGCATTTGGGGCTTGGGAACCCGCCGAGCTTCGCCGGCGTCACTTTAACGCTAATTGGAGATTTGACTCTTCAGTGATGCAGGGCTGTGCTGCAATCCCACCCGCGCCGGCTTTCCAATCGAGCCGCCTTCGCCGGAGGGCTGGGGGAGGCGGAGCAGGAGCAGGGGCGCTGAGGCCAGGCGGCCTGCAGGCCCCAGCAAGGGAAGCCAGCGCGCCTGGTGCCCCCGCCACACTGGGGCGGGGGGCAAACGCCCAAGCCCTGAGCTCGGAGATGCCAGACCAGTGCCAAGCCTGGGAGTTCAAAGGGCGGCTGGGCTGGGGAGGTCTCATTCCAGGTCCCTGGGGCCTGCACCGCACTCCACCCCATTGTAGCACCCCTGAAAGGACCATGGAGCCAGGCTGCCCCCTAACTCCTAGAGGCTGGGTCCCTACAGCTCCAGGCTGGGCTCCAGCACCAGGGCGATGGGGGAATCTGACATTGCAAGTTCAATAAGTGAAGCTCCCTTGGCAGATTCCTAGAATCTTATCTCCCGCGTAGCACGGGCCAGCGACCACCCCCCGGGGTCCCCACCTCCAGCCCAGTTCCTACAGCTGAGCCAGAGCAGAGCTTCTAGGAAGACATCCAGGCCTGAGTGGAAGACTTCAAGTGATGGACAATCCACCACAGTCCTAGTGGTTAATTCCCCTCCCTCCAAATTCTGCACCTTATTTCTACCCTGAATCTCTCTCTGCTCCCGCTGCCAGCCATTGGCTCTTGCTCTGCCAGAGTGGAGCCTCCTGCTAGCGGGAATCTTCCCCCTGTCTAGCTAGTTACAGATCAAATCGCCTCTTAATCTCCCGCTAAGCTAAACCGATCAAGCTTCGTAAGTGCAAATCACGCAAAAGGCGCCGAGGGACTAGAACAAGCCGGTGGAGGTGGCAACTCGGCCCGGCTCGGACGTGGGTTTTCTACAGCACCTGCTGGCAGAGTCTTGCAAAATGGCGAGATTTAGGCTGAAATGGACGCCGACGCCAATGGGATTTGCCACCCAGGTCTCCCCTCAGGCTCCCTCGCTCTACCCCACGTCGCTCCCATTCTGGCTCAGGGATGTGACACGTTTCAGCTTGTGAAAGGGTGATGGTCAAATGCAGGGATCGGTACTGAACAGAGGTTTGCAGGCAGCTGTACCCAAGGCCCCCTTGATCTTTCAGGAAGGATGGCCCCATGGCTAGGTGCTAACCTGGGACTTAGGAAACCCAGGTTCAATTCTCTGCTCTGCCACAAACATACTGTATGATCTTAGGCAAGTCACTTAGTTGCTCTGTGCCTCAGTTTCCCCACCTGTACAGTGGGGATAATAGCAATGCCCTGCCTCCCAGGGGTGCTGCGAGGATAGATACTTTAAGAGAGTGTGTGAGACGCCCAGCCACTACGGCGATGGGGCCACATAAGCAGCACAGACAGAAGAGAGGTTTCTTTTTCTCTGAGTGGAAACGGAGGATCAAGCGCCACATCTGAGCTGTTCAAATCATTCTTTGCGATTAACCCTGGGTTGGCCCTGCCGGACGGGCGCTCAATTGCCAAGCTCAGCTTGGTCCTGCTGAAGCTCCTCACGAAGGCTCCTCCAGCTCCGACTCCCCTCTGGTGGCATCCACAAATTTAGCTCCCTTGCCGTCTTCGATGACCAAAGCAGGAACTCTGGAGAGTTCTGCAGGGCCGTTCACACCAGAGCCCAGGGCAGCAGACTCCCAACCCTGCGGGGTGTTGAACCAAGCCCCGGCCATGGGAACCTGCATCGGGTTTCTGGTTTAATGTCCGGGTTGAACAGACAGAACCAGAGCTGGCCAGAAAATAAAGGCAGAAAATTGAATATTTTTTTTTTCAAAAACTTGGCTCTTCTTAGAAATTCCAAATTTTGAGGCATTTCTAGGAGCCCCTGAGCAACCACTGAAACAGAAGCATGTTTCACTGACATTTTCCACACGTGGTGGAGGGAAATTTGGGCTCTGTGATCTCTAACCCAGTAGTTCTCAACCTTTCCAGACTACTGTACCCCTTCAAGGAGGTGGATTTGTCTTGTGCACCCCAAGTTTCATCTCACTTGCTCACGGGATCAGACATAAAAATACAAGAGAGTCTCAGCCCACTAGTACTGAAAATTGCCGACTTTCTCCTTTACATCATGTAATCACAAAATAAATTGCAACTCCCCAGATTGAGAAACACGGATATAGTATATAGAACAGTGTAAACGAGTCACTGTGTGTATGAAGTTTTAGTTGGCACTGGCTTCGCTGGTGCTTTTCATGAAGCCTGTGGTAAAACTAGGCAAATACCTAGATGAGTCGATGTACCCCCGGAGAACCTCTGCGTACCCCTGGTTGCGAACCACTGCTCTGTCCCGAACACCCTGAACTGGTCATTAAATGAGCGAGCCTGCTGGCTTTTTATGTCATTCTTAAGCACTTTCAGGACACATACACCCCCCACCCCGCAGTACCCTAGTATCTGAGGATTTCCACAATCTTGTATTTATCCTCACAACACCCCTGGGAGGCAGGGCAGGGCTGCCATCCCCATTGCACAGATGGGGAAACTGAGGCACAGGGAGGCTAAGTGACTTTCCCACGGTCACAGGAGGGCTGTGGCAGAGCCGGGAATTAAACCCAGTTCTTGAGCTCCAGGCAAGTGTCCTAACCACTGTGCCAGCTGTCTCTGAGGTTGGCTGTTTTCTCAGCAAGCTATTTGAGTAAAGTAGGATGAGGTTGCTCTGGACCCACACGCGTGTTCTATGGATCAGCGACTGGCCAGGAGCAACACGGGAAGGTTTCAACTGTTAACTACAGGTCGACTTCAGCGGGAATCCTGCAGGATTTGCACACACAAGGTCTCGGAGTGCGTGTTGGTGGTAGGTACAATTCAAGGTGCCCGAAGCGTTCAGTGCTGACGTGTTTCCGTTTGTTGCTTGAAATCACCCAACCAAGGCTTCACGCAAACAAGTTCCCACCATTGCTGTCTCCACCTTGTTTCCGGTGTGATGGGTCGCCCATTCTGTACCCTGAGTGGAGGGGTAATGGGGGGGGGGTGGAGTTGTGATCAAGTCAGCACTGCAGAGAGCCACTGTGGGGAAGCAGGCCGGTTCACAGGCCCTGGGAGAAGCAGGGATCCTGGGTCCCTCTTGTGAGCAAAGCTCAGATGAGTTCAGTCCTACCGAGGAAGATGTCCATGTGACACATTGTCCTGTGCATGCTCCACATCTCCCTCTAGTGGCTGGTCCTCTCACACATCTGCTACAGTTCCCACCTAGGAGATTTCGGTAACGGTCATGCTGAAGGTTGCGAGTTCAAATCCTGCCACTCGGCTGCACGAGCACAAAGCCAGTTAACTCCTGCAGAGAGGAGTGTGGCATAGCTCTGAGCACGGATAACACATATCTTCTCCGCGCGGAATGGTCCCATGAGCAGAGAGAGCCCAGAAGATCACCAGACTACGGCCTGTCGCTGCCTATCTTCGGGGCTCATCTGGGCCCCAGCACTGTAGTATCCCAGAGGGGCTAAGTGACATGCTCATGGTACACAGGGAGTCTGTGGCAGAGCATGAAATTAAACTCAGCTCTCCGGAGCCCTGATCCAGGGCCTTAAGCACAAGTTCCTACTGTCTCATCCCTACGCGAAGGCCAAGCACCTTCCTGATCGCCACTGGCAGCCCGGCTCATGCAGGTTGCAAGGGCTTTTCCCTGGAACTGCCATGTGCTAGATCCTGCACAGAAGCCTCTTTGGGCACCCACTTCCCCTCCCCATTCACCAACCACCTTCCCCAGGCGGCCACCACCCTAGCGGCCTCCCTAGTCCCACGCGGCTCACGAGAGCCAAGGGGCCAAAATTCATTGTGCGGAAGCCAAGCCCATCTCTTCCGGAGGCCGAGCGTGAAACGCCAGGACAAGCGGGCAGCGGGGAACGGAAACCCAGGTCCCACACGGCTGGAAGCTTTGACAGCAGGTCGCTCTCCCCAAGGCACAGCACGTGGGAGAGGGCTGGGAAAGGAGGTCTCTTGTTAGGATGCACAGCTGCCTAAGAGATTCCAACCCAACCGGCATGTGTGTGGGAAGGGGGGCGGGGGGGGGGTTTACTGGTTTGCAGTGCCCTCGTGTGGCCAGAAGAGAGACTGGATCCTCCACAGAGAAACACAGCAGGACAGACACACGCACCAGAGTCCTGAGCGTCGTTGGAGGAACAGTATCTTCCATCGTTGAGTTCTGGTCCAAGTAGAAAATAACTTACCAACTGCTGGAAGCTAGCAGGGCTGGAAGGGGTGACGGGTGACCCATAGAGAGCTAGAGGGGTTGCAAACCTCTCAGACTAGCGTCTGGGCAAAGATATTTGAAATCACAAGCCCTGCGGCGTTAAAGCAGCATTCAAAAAGCATGAGTCAGGCCCCAAACTATCAACAGACCGACAAACATCGGGAGGTTTTGTTGTTGTTTTTAAACAAATCACACATTTGGGATTCTTCCTTGGCCTTCTGGTGTCTGAGCCAAGAATTCACTTTTTTGAGATTTCTCTGACCCATGAAGACTAGAAATTTGCTTTGTATTTGAAAGCCGAGATTCGCACCTAAACCAGGGACTCTGGGGCTTTGAGAAAACCTGCAAATATTACAAGAAAAGCACGAGCATTGGCAACAGTGTTTAGGACCAATTTTCTCCCCCCCACCCACCCATTTGATTCACACACACACACACTTCTAGCTGATGGGCTCTGTATCAGAGCTAGGTCACCTAGCATACGCAGAACACACCCCACAGGATACGGAGGGCGCGTATTGTACATTAAATAGGTTGATATAGATCCTGCGTTCTTGGATTATTCCCTTTCCTGCTCTATTTTTTAACCTGCTCTCCTGAGCCAAACAACTCAACCTAATCATGTCAGCATCTGAGCTGCACTTTGAAACCAGCAGCATTCCGGTGGCTTTGAAATCCTTTGGGTGTTCACACAGCCCCTGCCGCTGCAGGATCCCACCAGCTGGCACACATGAAAGCATTTATTTTTGCAAATCCCCCTCCCCTCCCACCCCCATCGTGAGGCAGGGAACTGTCATTCTCCCCATTTTGCAGGTGGGGGAAACTGAGGCCCAAAGGGATGGCGTGACTTGCCCAGTGTCCCACAAGGGAGCAGGACAGAGCTGGGGTTTGAATTTTGAGGTCTAGAACCCCAGTCCAGTGACGTATTCACAAGATCAACTCTAGTCCAGTGTCACCCAAACTATTCTTAAAAAAAAACAAAACAGGGAAAAATAAAGACTCTGCCTGCCACATGATATCAGTTTTAATAAACAAGTGCCAGGCCTAGAACATGCCACCAAGCGTTGCAGCCCACTGGATAGAGCACTGGACTGGGAGTCAGGACACCTGGGTTTTATTTATAGCTCTGCCACTGACTTCCTGTGCAACCTTGGGCAAGTCACTACCCTACCTGTGCCTCAGTTTCCCCCTCTGTAAAATGGAGGGATAACAACACTGATCTGCTGTGGCAAAAAACTTGAAGAGCTGGAGATGAAAAACACTAGATAAGAGTTATGTATTATTATTAATGGAGAATTCCACGGCTTTTTGCATCAAATGCAGCAGCAAGCATCCATTTGAGAGGACAATTCTTTTTCAAAACACTTAAGCAAAGGCGGTAGCAGATTTGGAAGGAAACAGGTCATTACAGCGGAAACCTGTAACGCAGAGATAAATAGTATCTGGATGGCGAACCATAACTGCGAAAATTTAAAGCGACAGACTAACTTTAGTTAACTTTAAATGTGCTCGTTAGGAAATCCTGACCACAGTGCTACACGGTCACTGTGCTGAGAGCGACATCTGGTGGCTATTTCATGCTTCCACATACGGCAGGCATTACTGAGTAATTCCAAGCCCTTCGTCTACACTGCACTGTATACCCAGGTCTGTGGGGCCCGGGCTTGGGGACATGGTGTTTCTATGCCCGTGGCTTGAGCATCTACCCTGCATTGTAAAACCTGGATTTATAATTGCAGGACCCAGGTCTCGCAGCTGGGTCCTGAGTGCTTGCTGTCTCGTGTGTGGACAGAAGAGGGCTTGGGCTCGGGCTCAAACCCGAGTCAAAGCCCGGGCTTAGCATGAGTGTATCCTCAGTGTCTGGAAATGGATCAATAAATTAGGTTGGATCCACAAAGGACAGGTGGCTGACCACCTGCAGCCATTAACTTGGATCCTGGATGTTTTGTCCATGTTTGTTTTGCAGCCAATACTCCAGCCCACTGTTCAGAATAACGCAACACCTGCTGCGGGGAGCGGATTAGGGAGTAGCTGCGAACAGTTTCCTATGGCCACAGCCTGCCCATTGGCTTCCCGTTACGGTGAGCCCAGAGCCACAGCGCCCTGATCTGGATCCAGACTCTGCAGCCAGTCCACATCCAGTACAAGAGTCTGACCTGTGAGTAGCAGCCCTGCAGCCTACCGTGTGCAAGAGGGACATGACATGGTGTCAGAAGTAAAGGCACCCGGAGGAGGGCGGAAACAAGGAAAGCAGCAACAAAGGTTGCAGGATCACTCATGAACATGCCACTTTCGGCGCCCCAGAGAACTTCAGCTTTGCCACATCTCCAGATAGGGATTGGCTACAGAGCTTCTATCCCAGAGAGAGACACTAGAAATGTGTCTTCAGTTCACCGCTAGCTCTTGCGATTAGCAGCTCAGGTATGTTACACATGGTACCTTCTCCTGGCTGAACAGGGTAATACAACGTAGCGTTCCACTCCATCTCCCGCTCTACGTTTTACATTCCTACCATTTACAAAACATGCTCTATCGTGCTGTCTTCAGAGCTCGGTACATATCGGTCTCTGAATCGCGCTGGTTTTCCAATTACACAACTAGCAGCCCTACACCCTACAATGGGAGCCACAACCAGGGCTCCCCGGTGCTGCCACAAAACAAACAACAACATTAGCTGGTAGCAGTAGGAGGCTGTTATCCACTGGGAAGCAGCTACCAGTGGGAGGACACTTTATAAGCATGCTAGACTTTATCCAGTGCAGGTTGGCTATGGGGCATCTCATTTCCTTTCTGCCTTTATAGATTGTTCTAAACCATTCCTCACCTGCCTTGAGCGTTCCCTCTTCCTAGCACAACCCCCGCCCCCAGTTAGCAGATACACAAAACCCCATCACAACAGGACCGTTTGCAGCCAGCCCTTGCAGCTGGGATTGGTGCAGCTCCTCGACCATTGGTTACTTACGAAGGAAGAAGGCTTAAAGATGCCAAGGTGCCATGGGACCATCACCCTCCACAATGAGCAGGGACTCTCAGACGGGCGTTGGCTAAACGCAGACTCCAGTCAGGCATCAGCTGCTAAGAGACGTGCCAGCACTCGACCTAGAACAAAGAAGAAGACTAGACATGAGGGTGTATTGAAGGAAGGGGCTGAAGAGAGAGCCTGGCCATCCCCGAAGGGAGGTGATTCAAGCCTCTGTTAAAAGGCAGAGGGTGTTGAATCTGTTCCTAGCACAAGAGTCCTGGTCCAGCAGTGAGGCTCCCTGGAGCTACTACAGTAAAACATACTAAACAACAGCAATTTAGCACAGACTACCTTTCTCCAGCGTGTTCACTGGATATGATATTTGCTCGCATGTACTGAACGTCAAACAAAAAGGGGAGTTCTTTAGACAGTCTGTGGAAAACCCCCTTCCCGTCTGCTCTGAGAGGCACCGCACAAGTTAGTGCAACACAGCAGGGTGCAGAGAAAGTCCCGAGGAACAGCCCATGGCTGGCTACCATTGCTTTTACTGTAGCCCAAGTCAAGAAAAAGCCTAGCAGAGATTTAAACGGCCCAGCTGCCTTGTCGACATTTTATAACAAGAAGTGTGGTGTCTCCATGTTAAGGCAGCAGAGAAGAGGGAGAGGCGTAATGAGCATTAGCCCTTCTCTAGCAGCTTTCACAGAGGATCTCAAAGAACTTTACAAAAGGCGGGTCAGTCTCGTGAAACATTTCACAGGTAGGGAAACTGAGGCACAAGTCACTGAGTGAGTCACTAGCAGAGCCGGGAACAGAACCTAGGAATCCTGCTGCCTATTCTCCTGCTCTAGCTACTAACCCCCCTTCCTTCCTCTTTCCCATCAGTACCTAAAGCAGCAGCACCCAGAGTCATGGCATTCAGTGAAAGAGCAACAGGTGTTTAAAAATAACTTTGCTGGAAACTGCAAGACCAATGAGGCAGCTCGCACTGATTTCCAACCACCACTTGGGTATTATTATTTGTATTACAGCAGCCTCCAACAGCCACTTTTCAGAAGCAAGGCCCTGTTGGGCTGCGTGCCGTACACAATGCAGTCAAGAGACGCAGGCCCTGTCCGCTTTGATTTCAATGTTTTGCTCCGTTTCCTTTTCCCCCCACTTGCTTTTTCTTCTCAAGCATCAATTCACGTGCATGGGTGACGGGATTTATTTTTGTATAGACCGTGTCTGACATTTAATAACAACCACCCCTCACTATTATATAGCATTTGTCATCAGTAGATCTCAAAGCACTGCACAAAAGGGAGCAGTTTCATTATCCCCATTTTACAGATGAAGAAACTGAGGCAAGGATTGGGGAAGTGACTTGCCCAAGAGGCCACCCAGGAGGCCAACAGCTGAGCCAGGAACAGAACCCAGGTCTCCAGAGTCCCAGCCAGCACCCAATCCACTGTACCACACCGCTACATCCATTGAGGCTTTAAAAAGCTGACTTTTTAGAAACACACATTAGGGCATCTCTAACTCCTCATTCAGGAAATATTCAACCTCGCCATAGCTACAGCAGCCCAAAGGCACCCACTTGCTTAACTGTAATGTCCATGGAGCTGCCCAAGGGGCCGAGTTGAGCATGTGCATATGCAGTTTGCAGAATCAGGGCCTGTGCACCAGAATTACTGCAAAGGGTTAATCTGCAGCCAAACAGCAGCTGCAAAGGATGTGCCACTGACTCCTTCAAAGCCTCGCAACTAGAAATCTGAGCTGAGACCCCATTAGCCAGCTCTTCCTCCCCTGCTAAACAGACCTCATGACCATCAGCAAGCTAGGGACCTGGTTTCATCCTTGTTAACATGAGAACAGCCATACTGGGTCAGACCAATGGTCCATCCAGCCCAGTGTCTCTGTCTTCCAACAGTGGCCAATGCCAGGTGCCCCAGAGGGAATGAACAGAACAGGTAAATATCAAGTGATCCATCCTCTGTCACCCATTCCCAGCGCCCAGCAGTCAGAGGTTTAGGGACACCCAGAGCATGGGATCATGTCCCTGAGCATTTTGGCCAATGGCCACTGATGGATCTATCCTCCACGAACTTAACCAATTCATTTTTTGTACCCAGTTATACTTTTGGCCTTTGCAACATCCCCTGGCAAGGAGTTCCACAGGTTGACTGTGCGTTGTGTGAAGTGACACTTCCCTTTGTTGGTTGTAACCCTGCTGCCTATTCATTTCATTGGGTGATCCTGACTCTTGTGTTATGTGAAAAGATAAATAATACTTCCCTAGTCACTTTCTCCACCCCATTCCTGATCTTAAAAACCCCCATTACATCCCTCCCCCCACCCCTGGGTCGGCTCTCTTCTAAGCTGAACAGTCCCATCTGTTTAGTGTCTCCTTGTATGGAAACTGTTCCATACCCCTCCCCATTCTTGTTCCACGTGTGCAACATGGATGGGAACTAGCTGTGTCTACTTAGGCTTCGGCCACCTCCATCCACCATGCGAAAATGGGCAAGATTTTCAGAAGTGGCTAGTAATTTCAGGGGCCCCCCTCGAGACTTCTTTAAAGGGGCCTGATTCTCAGAAGGTGCTCAGTACCCACCCTCTGGAAAATCAGAGAGTTTCGAAGAGGTCTCAAGTCAGCCCCCCCTCCCCCCAAACACCTTTGAAATGCGTGGCCACCACAGCTGTTTTTACTTGCCCGTGTGGATATTATCATGTTAGAAACGCAAGTTCTAACCCAGGGATCTTACAACATGGGGTTAGCATGTGGCCCACACATTTTCCCCCACCCAGACACAGTAAAAGAAACATGCCACAACCACATGGTGGTTTCTGGAGTAGAATTCATTCTCTGTCCAAGGCTTCTCAGCCTGGTGTCGAGACAGTGGTGACGTGTTGTCCACACCACAGCTTTTAACTCGGTTGTACTGGGGCTAGAATCACCGTGTAGACAATGGGTCAAATTTAGGAGCCTAAATCCCATTGGCACTTAAGTCTCATTGAAAGCCTCAGTCACTTCGCAAATGATTCTTAAGTGCTTTTGAAAATGTTACGAGTTACTGTAGACGTGACCTGAAGAGGAGGTGGGATGAAAAGTAAGCCGGTGCCCTCTTTTTTTGCCTCTTTAGGCCAGGAAGAGAAGCACTGAAGGGTTCTTTATCTCTCTTTTTATTGTTAAGGGTTTTCTCCCTGCTTTTTTTCCCCACAGTAGAAATTCAAGGCTTGTCTGAACTGAGTGTCTCTCTCCGGACTGAAGACTTAGCACCATGACGACATCATGAGAACCAAGCCAGTGACAGCTGAGCCATTGGCCGGGGAAGACATTTGCAGTCAGACTATTGGGTGGGCGGGTTGGTTTGTATCGGTCAATAGCTATTGATTCAAATGGCCTGTTAACATTTTGGAGAAAAGAAGCCTTTACTAAAGAACGCCCATTATTCCATTAAAGTCAACAAAACCTCCTCAGGGACCCTCTGATGAGTTCGCCAACAAAGTCAGAGGTGACATTGCTAATAGTTTTAAGGTTAAAAAAAGATTTTTATTTCTTTTTAAACAGTTTCAGGCTGTCAAGTTTACACCATTAAGCAGCAAAATAAAGGGCACAACCCCAGGTAAAAACAAATCCTTTGCAGGTCTCTAATTTGGCTACTAAAATGCCCAGCTAACTGGCTGCAATGGCGCCTCGAAGTACAGTGGGAGCTATAATACTTGAGGTGCAAACCCATCAAACACAATCCGCTGTAGTGGATCCTGCCTCCCCTTGCCAGCACACATTCAGGCAGCTAGATAAGCTGAATCGTGCCTCAGCTATCCCACCTGATTCGCTGTAACTTGGGGACGTCCTGTCCTCTGGCTGGAAAGGACGGGATGCCAGCATTAACAAGTACCCACTTTCTGCAGAAACATCTGTTTTTCATCGAAAACCATTTCCCCCCCAAACTGAAGTATTTCAATTTGGATATGCCGCTGATGGCCTCATGGGAGTTATAGGGCAGTTGCCTAAAAGTCCCCATTCTCCTATCTGGGGTAGGGTTCCCAAGTGGATGTCTCCCATAATGACCACGGCCAGGGATTTCCATGACACACTGTTTTTACCTCTCCAAGGGGAGAGCTCATGGGAGATGTAGTCCAACCAGGTAGCCTGGCCTCTAGAGGAGAGTGGGAGCATAGGGCATTTGAACTACAACTCCCATGAGGCACCCTAGAACCAGATCCACATCAAAATATTTAGAGTGTCAACTGAAGTGTTTGTGTTTCCAAATTTTTGCTGAACAAAAAAAGTTACCATTGTCCAGGAGGGGAAAAAAGAAAACTCAACCAGCTCTATTAAAGACTAGGCCACGGACTGCAAGATTGCGATCACAGAGCGTGCAAAAGAAAGCAGTGATCAGACAGCTGTAATTACTGAGAATGGCAGGGACCAGTGAGGACAGAGCCAGGAATGGCCTTTATCGGCCAACAGGCTATAAATGTAATGAACCTTAAGTTGTCTCCTAACCAGAGAGCTGTTCTGGGCCAGTGATCACCATAGCTTGGCCCAGGGGCTCAGTTCCACGACCAATGTCCCACCCTGCAACATGGGCTGATCAAGATGGGCCAGACCTTTCTGCTATAAAGAATTGGATCATCATCCAGTCTCTGAGAAGCAGGGCACCTGCAGTAGACGCACCCTGAAAGGTGCCATTGGTTACTAATCTATGGCCTGCAATCATAACAGTGCCTTCTTGATTTCATGACCAGGAATCTAAAGTTTCACTGTACCGCACTGAACCAAAGTCTTAAAAATACATAAAAGGTGGGATTTCTGAATTTGATTCATGAAAATATTAGGACTGCAAATTGTGCATGTACACACACACCCCCACACACCCACACCATTAGTCTGCAAACAACCACCTGTGGCTGAACCACTTGAATTCTGGACCTTCAACTTACATATCAGATCTGATTCAGAGTAGAAGGGACTATTCGCTCCTTCTATGCACACACAGTGCCAAGAACACAGAGTGCAATCATCAGATAGAATAGAAATGATCTAGCCGGAAGCGTAGGCAAGAGGCTTTTCTTGGAGCAGAGCTAAGGCATTTAATGCCATTACCCTCTGCTTTGGATCTTAAACCAGCAGGATTGCACAGTACTGTTTTAACCAAACGGAAACATGATCTTAACTAGACAAGGAGGGAAAACAGGAGCCTGCCGACATGTACAATAACCAGATTCCAGCTGTGTTGGCACCATTCTAGTCAGACCAAGAGAGCAGGATCTGTATGCTCACTCTGCCTCATCTAGGGAGCAGCGAGGGCATAGCTAGTCTGTGGAACTCATTGCCCCATGATGTCATTGCAGCCAAGAGTTTAGCAGGACTCCAGAAGGGACCAGCCATCTTTCTGGAGAACAAGAGTAGCCGGAGGAAAGATGTTAAAAGTAACCAAGAGTTTTGGACTGTCCCTGTATTAGGGCAGAGCCAATCACTAAGTGCCTGAAATTAGGAAGAAATCTCTACAACCAGCAGATTACTCCATAACCGCCTACTGCAAGATTTCTTGCACCTTCTGGTATGGAGCACAAGACACTGGGTGGGAGGGGCCATTGCGTTGATCTCGTATGGGAATTCTAAGATGTGCATGAGAAACATTCAACCCAGCTTTGGTACCTCTACTGCCAATGGGTTTGGGAAGAATAGGCAGGAGGATATGGGGATCTCAGCTGGGAGAGGAAAGGTACCAACAGGCCCACCGGTGAAAGGGGAACAGTGGACATAGGTGGTGGGGAAAGGGGGAGTTACGGTCAGCGTTGGAAGTTTTCACTCTGGCATTAACAGCACAGCCCCACAGATACGACGCAAGCAGCCGGCTTTAAAAGCCACTTTGACACCGCACTGGGGAGATACACGAAGCAGCGCTGCGCTCTAGCGACACTGACGGCGTGACGAGACGGATGGGAACGAAGCCCGGGGTTGCCAAGGCCTACATCACTGCAGGAGACAGAGAGAGGAGCCTTTTGGCTCGCAGCAAATCACAGCTGTAATGGGCCACTGAAGGCTCCCGCAGGCCTTGCTCAGATCTGCTTAAGGCGAGGAGGGAGAAGTTTTAAAGGGGAAGGACTGAGCATGACGACAATTACCATTGTTCATAGGAATCTGCTAACAGGATCCTTCAGGAAGGCGACCCAAAGCATTGAAGATTTAACCTCCTTCCCCCTCCTTAAACCCAATCTAATTAATAAGAAGTCGGAGATGCTTTATTGCTTGGGGAACAGGATGAGACTAAATCAACCTCGGGCATCTACGACACAGCAGAAAGGTTTGCCGTTGGATCGGCCCTGAGGAAAAAGCAGAAAGGGTAGGAAACATGGGACCTTTAAATTTTGGGGGCCAATAAAATAAGTAGGACTCTAATCAGTTTGACTGTAAGCTCTGTGGGGCAGGGCATGTCTCTCTCTGCTGTCTGTACAGCACCCAGTGCAACTGGGATCTCTAGGTGCTACCAGAGTATAAATAAACGAGATGTTCAAGGCATCGTGCGTTAGAACATATTGCACCAGCAAGAGGCAGAAAACACCCTTGACTGCAAACTAGAGCGGTAATGGGATATTTAAAATAAGCCTTCCAGGATGGGTCTTACTTTCCAGGGGGTTTTACTTCTTTTTGTTACAAAGACGCCAGGTTTTACCATTATGTTAAATTTGGGCCCAGCAGTTCATTGGTCCCATACAAAAACTGCAAAAGCAGCCCCAGTTATGAACCTACAGTCTCAAGATAAAGGGACAGTCAAACCATACGTCTGTCTGGATTTAAAAAAAAAAAAAAAACGATTGTTACTTGTAACCCTCCTCCTCCCTTCCATTCCTGTAACAAAGAGCCAGGAAAAATGACATTTACTTTTCCAGTTTGTTTACTGTGCACACTTGACAGTGCTTTGAGTCTAGTCAGTTTCCCGGGTGCCCATGTAGTCAGTTTCCCAAGGTGTTTGCATGGGTCTTTCACAGAAGCTAGGAAAATGTGATTGTAAAACCGTAATTGGCAGGGAGACTTGGGGCAAATACAGCAACTGCCGCTTCCCCCGACCCCTTTTAGAGGGACCACCTCCCTAGTTAATTGTCTCTCTTGAAGTCCTGGTGAAGCCTGTTTGAATGAGAGCAGGAGTATTTGACAGGAGAAACCCTGTGACCTACACTGAGGGTTCCTCACTAGGCTAAGTGCTGGGGAAGGCATCTGTAAAGGGGTGAATGAACAGAGTATTAGCTACATTAGGGAGAAAATCAGACACCAGTTCTCCCCAGTGCAATCAACAGCGGGAAGAGTCAGCAGAGAGAGCAGTCAGGGGATTTAGCAGGCTTAGATGAGATGGTAGGAAATCCATCTGAGCCTTGGCTACACTACAAGTTTTAGCATTGCTATTTCCAGGGGGGGAGTTACAGATCTGATTTTTCCCCCAACATGAGACAACCTGCGGAAGCGGGACCGCTGTTGTGTGGGATGGGAGGACAGGGAAGGGCAACAGAAGTGGCAAAAATAAAGTACCTTAAAAAGCATTTCAAATGTATTCCGTTAGGCCAGGACTGGCAGAGCAGTGGGCTGATCTTTGGCTGGCTAACGGCTCAGTTTTGGTGAACACTGGCTTAGTCCAAACCCGTGGAAGGAAATCTCTTTGGTGAGGACGCCTCACCCCCGCCGGTAAGGGTTAAGATGTCTCCTGAAACACCAGTCATCCTAAAAGTCCTCCAGCAAAAGGGATGATGATATGATTTGACAGTCCTAATGTAGCGGATAAGGTACTAGGTTGGGACTCAGGGGACCAGGGTTGTATTTCAGAAGCAATACAAGTGCTAGGTAGTAGGTTGACTTCTGACAGGTTAACAAACAAGCCAAGGCCTGCAGTCTTCCTCACACATCAGAAAGCAGCAAAGAAGTGTACAGGCCCTTTAAACATAATCATTCCCGAGTCACTTTTAATTGTTCAAATCTACTACTACTACTGAGAGTTCTTAAGCGGGAGAGCAATCTTGAGGTGAACCCAGCTTAGACCCCAAATACAGAGTACTTTCTCCTGGGGGTATTGGTGAATGGTTCCAGAGCCTTCCCCACAGGGCACTAGCACAGAACTGGCCCAGGTCAGGGGTGGCTCCAGGCCTCAGCACGCCAAGCGCGTGCTTGGGGCGGCATGCCGCAGGGGGTGCTCTGCAGGTCGCCGGGAGTGCAGCAGGCGGCTCCAGTGGACCTCCCGCAGGCGTGCCTGTGGAGGGTCCGCTGGTCCCACGGCTTCGGTGGAGCCGCAGGACCAGTGGACCCTCCGCAGACACGCCTGTGGGAGGTCCACCAAAGCCACGGGACCAGCAGACCCTCCAAGGCACGCCTGCGGGAGGTCCACTGGCGCCGCCTGCCGCCCTCCCGGCGACCGGCAGAGCACCCCCCGCGGCATGCCACCCTGCTTGGGGCGGCGAAATGTCTAGAGCCACCCCTGGCCCAGGTAAATGAAGATTAAGTCCCAATTTGCTGCGGTTTAGGGCCCACTTTGTGAAACCGGGTTCTCCAACTGTATGCATTTGCAGCAGTGTCCACAACACGCCAGGTACTTCACAAAGAAGGGGCCATTCCTGCTCCATCAAGCTCATGATTTAAAGAAGGGCCACCCCTCCCCCCCAACCGGGACGAACCAGCAGCTCTGGGCCTTTTCATTGGTAAAGTAGGCTAGGATTGAAGGAGCCCAGGAAACACCTCCCCTCACCTTAGAGGAGAGCCAGGTAGGCAGTAGGTACAATGGCGGGATAGCTTGCACTGCGGCTGCCTGTTCTGCGACCAGGAGCTCTCAATCCAGCAGTTTACACTAGTACAAAACCCACAATGAAGAAAGCTCCTTTTGGTGGTAAATGCAAAACATTGCGGGGGGAGGGGGGGCGGACAACTAAACAGGACAAAGTAGCTCAGTGCTCAAATTTCATCTGCCTTAGAGCTTCCCTTTTGATGGAACCATCAACCTGTCCTTTCCCACAAACGCTCCCTAGAAATTATGATCTAGGATGTGTCTCAATCTTACCCTCCCAAGAAGTGCCACAATCTTTGATGTCCCACCATGCGGAACAGATGAATTATCTGAAAGACCCAGACCAAACAAACCGCACAGAACTCTTTCTGGCCGGAGTGGACCTTGTCTGGATTGGAACCTGCAATCAGGGTGTTAATAGGCATTTCAAACCTTCCAGCTCCCTGCCCCATTCCACTGACACAGCCATCTTCCTCTGTAGTACAAACATCAGATCCTCAAACCAATGTGGCACTGGGAAAAATCAGCCTCAGATCTCTCTCTCTCTCACCCATCAGGACCATCATCAGCTACGAAGAACACGATTCTCAGCCATGGATCCCGCCATCTTTCCTCACACAAGTTTTCCACTGAAAATTGGTGGGAATTCTGCTTAAGTAAGGAGTACAGCCTCAGGCCTTGTGTTGGTAATTTTACTCTTGATATGCAAGGCAGAATAGCTGGGCCACAGGTAGGATTAGGGTTTCGGCTACATACAAAAACCTTTTCAACTTCCAACAACAAACAAAGCAAGACTGAACCGAAGATGCCCAACTGCATCTTCCTGATCCCAACCTTTAAAACATGGTATCAAAACGCCTTTTAACTCTTCGCAATTAAGCACCTATCTGCCAGACTCATTCAGCAGAGACATAAATCAAGTCTGAGGCAGTCACATCGGGGGTGATGGATGTCCATGCAGATCCTTTCTGTGATGTCCCATGGCCAGGTAACAAGTAATTTGTGCTAAGCGAATGCATGCTGCTGGGAACCTGCCAAGGCTGTCCAACAATAAACGTCTTGCAGATAGAACTTCCCTCACACAGGCTTATAATTCAGCTGGTTTTTTACAGCTACCAAGAGTTTTGCAGAAACAGGGAAGCAAAGGAGTCCTCAATCAGGCAACGAGACACACGAGTCTCTAAGGGTCTAGGCTGACCGATCTGCTGGCTAACCTTTACACTGCATCCCAGTAAGCTAGATTTTTTAAGGCTCCCTGGTGGAAGCACTTAAATCCCGATTATCCTTAATGAGGGCTCCTGCTTCATTACTCCCTCCATTTATATCTGAGCAGGTGTAGGGGAACAGGAAACAGCTAGAGAATTAACTCTTCGCCCACTGCTCTCTGCGCCTAGGCTGGCAAGGGCATCCGGCCAAAGATAACATGGCAATTGCCATAGGGTTCTGGGCAAAACTATTCAATGTCTTCATGTCTGCAGACTGTCGCGTCGATTTGAAGATAAAAATGTGCTAAATCCAGTTTGATCTAGTTCGTCACCTTTTCCCTTCCCCTGGGTCCATTCACGGTCATGGCAGCTGCTCTAACAATTAGATTCACAACACATGCAGAGTAATCCTCCTATGGGCTCTACCAACTCCCCCTTTCTCTCGAAGAAGGAAGCTAGCATCACAATGGGTAGACGAGACCCACTGAGATCATCTCATCTGACCCTCTGCAAATGCAGGACCCAGGCCCAAGGGACGGGAGCCGGGGTATCAAAGTGGTATCACATCATCTCAGCCTACAGGCCAGGCAAGAGAGAATCAAAGCTAAGTTTGTCCTGGAGTCCTTAACTCCCCCTGCTGGACCCATCTCTGCCTACACACTTTCCAACAGTGGAGACACACCAAGTCATGCTGTGATACCCAGGCTTCTCTTGGGGGTAGGGGTGTTAAATACGACTTTTTTGTTTCTAACTCTCCCCGCTCAAATCTTTGTATTTAATCTGGTTTCCGAGGAGAACCTGCTCCGCCTGCCCTGAAGATGCAGTGACTAAACTCAGGCAGAACTAACCCTTCCATTCCCTACGCTCTTCTGCAAACCAAGCGCTCAAAAGCCAAGGGAGGGATCTTCTGAGGGGCACAGTGGTGGAAGACCAGCCCACTTGGTGAGGAGGGGCCCCTTTTTAATCTGGAAAGTCTCCCAGTTGCCATGATTTGGCAACACCCTGCAGACTAGGCCCCCACATGGCCCTGGGGATGGCTCAGCAGGGCAGAGGAGTCAACGCAGCAGGCCAGCTGCCCTGCTAATAAGTCACCACAACAGGGGCAGATCCCTAAGCTTTGCCCCTGCTTCCAAGTGGACAGCAAAGCATGAATCTCTACTGCTGCCTCTTTCCCCTCCATCCACCCACTACAGACTGATCTCTTTTAAAAGCATCAGAGGCAGGGGGACACCAACCCAAGCCTCTGCCAGGAGAAAACAGGCCGGCTCTAGGATTAGGGACTTTGAGTCCAGCGCGAGCTAGATTATTTGCACGCTCCTGACAGAAATGCCCTGATGATCCATCACCCTGCCAGCAGGACAGAGAATGCCTGAGAGATGCCAGTCTAGCAAGATGGGTGAGCAGACCTCTAGCTCAGGAAGGCGCTCAAACATCAGTGGGATGAGGACCATCTAAGCTCCTGGATAGACAGGAACTGGACACAGGCAGATCTGAGCACACAGCAACCCAGCTTCCCCTCTCGGATTCTACCCAGGGCAGGATTTAGCCCTACAGTACATTCTAATAGGGAAATCACCTGGCCCAGTTGAGAGTCTCAGGCTACACACACCCATCAAGGACAAAGGTGGCTCAGGAAGGATGAGTTTAATTCACCCTGGAGGAATGAGCCAAGTGTTAAAAATTCTGACACCGTTCTGGTGGATTCCTCAGCTTTAGAGTATGGGGTTGACTATCCAGCCAGCTTGGCCTTAGGTTTCCATAGGGGTGGAGCACGCAAATCGCAGAGGGCTAAGGGAATCCTCTGGTTTTAGCGGCTGCTTGGAGCAGGGTGGGAGGTGGATATGCTATGGCTTGATTTGCATGAGTCAATACCCAGCATGCTTTGCCTCACAGTTCTGGTGTTGGGTGCAGAGCAAAAGCTGCCTTCTGAAGCATGCCATGTGGAAAGGACAATTTTGAACATAAGGGATGGGACAGGTGGATAGCAGTAAGGATGGCACCCGCCCGCGCACACTAGCAACAAATGGTACAAGTCTCCCTACTAGGCATAAGCCACACTCACCCCTGACAGCTTGGCACTGTGCTGATGCCAGGAAAATCAGCCCGATGGCAGCTGAGATCTTTGGGAAATCTGACTAAGGCTGCATCTTCAATGCAAAAAGTGTGTTCTTAACTCAGGTTACAATAGCAGCGAGGACACAACTTGGCTCGTCACTCAGGTTAGCAGCTCAAGTTAAAGCCTACCCACGTTAAAAGCTGTTGCCATGTCCTCCCTGTTATTTTAACCCAAGTTAGCTAACCCGTGTTAAGAACACATGCCGTGTAGACACACACTGAGAGTCTGGCACTCCCAGGGAAGTGGGAGGGTTGCTCAGGCCACGCCCACAGAAGGGGAGGGATAGGAGCCAGGTTTGCCTCCTCTCCCTCCATCCCCTTTCCACGTCCTTTCTCCCCTTGTTGCAGTAACTCCCACCCCTTTCACTTGTTGCTGATTCTCAGCAACTCTTTGCCACGCCCTAGTTTCAGACCCCTGCGTTCCCTTCCACCCTCTGCTCCCTGTTCTTCCCCTCTCAGCCCTACCACCAGCCAGCTAGCCGGCCCACCTTCATCTCCCCTTCCTCGTTCTCCCTTTTTAGGCCCTTTTCAATTCATGTTGCTGCCTTCTCATCTAGGTGTCCAGACCATGATCCCTGCACTGAAATATCAGACCATGCTCTTGTTCTCTCCTCCTCCCTCCAGCTTGCTGATGCCTCCAACCTTTCTTCATGGCCCAATCATGTCTCCCCACCTGAAATTCTTGCACTGGCTTCAGCTCCTCTTTACGTATCACCTCCTGCCTAGTCACACCAACCTGGCTTCTGGCAGCTTCCTGGGTTGTTTCCGTCACTGTGTCTTCATGCCCCCTCCCCCTTTTTTTTTTTAAACCGTGGAAAAGGTTTTTCCCAGCAACATGCCACAAATCCCATTCCCTCCCTCTCAGATGCTTCAGGAGGCAGACCTGTTCTGGACCACACGCCAGTAACTCTCACTGTCTGCTCTCCTGCAGCTCTTTCGGAAGGGACTTTTCCCTTTGTTCCTAAACCCCTTGGCCCAGGAAGTCCACTCTGGTTTGGCATGTTTGCTAGTTGGGTGTGCACAATACACACCCAGTGGTATTAAAATAATTCTCTCAATACACCCAGTGGTCTTTCCTCCTCCATCTCAGACCTAGCTTGGCCTCTATTTCACCACTGCTTCCCTTCCTTCCACCATTCACTCGGTTTTCCTGATTTGTCCTCCCCTTATTTTCCCCTTCACCTGTACAAACCTAAGATTTAAGTGTTCCCCAAATAAGCGAAAAGCCCGTGTCCAGAGCCCGTCCTCCACAGACCTAACCAGAGTGAGCATTAGAAGAGCATAGGTAACAAACACTTCAAAGCCACAGTTCTGAGCGACAGACAAGGAGATTCAGGGAAGCATGGAGGCTGACAGACTCCTGGGGCTCTGGTCTTGACTAAATTGAAAAGGTTTCTCTACACTACCTGGGACTTATGAATTGACTATGGTATTTCAACAACACATCTAAGAGGCTGGGATTATGTGTTGGTGCATTATGGCAAATCCCATTCACCCACACCAACCAGCATTAAGATAAGACCCACTTACCGGTATATCTGGCCACTCGGCATCAAGCTACAGTTGGGAATGGGGGAAGTAGGAAAAGGGAATCCTTTAAAGGCAAAAGTTACCATATGTGCTTTAAAAACTACAACGAGGAGCGTAATAACTCAATGCACTGGAGCAAAAGATAATACAGTAACAGGAAATATTTAATTTTCCAATCTCCACTTTCCATTTTTATAAACTGAAAAGAAAAAAATTAATATATTACAAAATATCTGTACAGAGACAAAAGTACAACCAAAAAAAGGCGCGCTCAGTCTCAAAATGAAACTCAGGAGAGGTACAATAAGGTGTTGGTATCAGACACTTCTCTGCTGGGGAACACAGTGGCTACAGCTTTTAGACATTGGTGTTAAACCCAAAAATGATCTAACATTAAGAAAGAAAAAAAAGAGGGGTGGATAATCTAATGAGTTGCCTGTAACCTGTACCACCAGCTTATCATCACATACAATTTGTTTTTTCTTTGTAAATCCTTTAGTCTTCTACGTACAGAGCCCCTCAGGATAAATTCAGCTACGGCTAATGAAAGGGAGAAAATAAACAGATGCCACCACCCTCCTTCCCCAGGATCATAAATACAGAGGCTTGTGCCCCTTCCATCTACATGCTCCCTTCATCAGAAATGCAGCCACTTTCTCTCATCTGTTCTAGAGTCACTGGTGCAATGGAATTAATGTCTTTGTGGTGCAATGAAGTAAACACATTTTGGATGGAGCTCAGTGACTTTCCCCCACTCTCATTCTAACTATGAGAGATTTAATTCGGCCCAACTTTGCTCAGCGTGTTTAAAAGGATAACAGATGAACAGCAAATACCATTTCCCCTCCCACCAAGATCCCCTGGTATTCAAAGGCATGACCCAAAGCTCACTGAAATAGAAGGGTGCTGGATCAGGTTGAATATCAGGTGCATATAGGGCGCGGGAGGGTGTTTAAACTTAAAAACAAACAAACAAAAATTCTGATTTTGTCTAGTTTTTAGATTCAGACTTGAAAGGGGAATGAAAATCCACTTTTACATTACCACTGCCTTTGGGATCCCTAGCATGTTTTTAGGGCATCCTGCATAATTTATTATTGACTGATGCAATCAAAGAAACAAAATCGATGTAATAGCTTTTGATGGTACGTAACACAAATACGTGTAAAGAAACAGCGTGAATGGCTGTTCTCTTTAGTCACACTTATGGGGACGCTGGCAGGACAAGCTGGGGTTCACAGCATTGCTTCTTTTCAGAGCCTTTGGAGCCAAGTTTCACTACAAAAGCCAAGACAGATAATGCCCTCATATCTTGAGAGCTGCCCCACCCAGACAGACCGAGAAGCTCAAATAAAGTCAGTACAGGTCTGGTCACACGGAGCAGCTCACAAGACTGAGGTTCTGGACTAGAACTCCTGGAATTCAGTTCTGTTAGAAAGCGAATAGCACATAGATTGGGCCATGTCAGAGGAATTCAAGTCGATCCCCCCCAAGAACAAAACTTTCTGGTGAGGCGGACAAATCCGTGGATGAAAACTGGTAACAAAAGTGGAAAGGAAATAAAAAATAAAAGAGAAGGATGCATCTGCTTCCTGCACAGACTCAGGACTGTAACGTAATTCTTCCAAAATTCAAACAGGCTTGGGAGGAAGAGCCAGGACAACTAAAAATGTGCCAGAATGTCTGGCAGCTGCATGTTGAAAAGAAAAATATAGATATATGTTTAAATAAAATGTCTGGAGGGGTTATTCTGTTTTATTTAGTGCACTCTGCATTTTTACAGTACTATTTTTGCACATTAGGCATGAACTGGCAATTGGAAAAAAATCCACAAATTTACATTTGGAATTTTGCAAACTGTGTTACTAGTCTTTGCTGAATCGACAATATAAGAATTTGCTTTGTCACACAAATGGACTCGTATATATTACAGGAGAATATATATTCTCTCTCCTTCTTCCACCTGCCTCTTGAAAGCTTTTCCCTACAGTCACTTGTCTGTGTTTTTAAGGCAGATTTTCTCCCTGCAGGTCACGATGCACCACCTGCTGGGGGGAGGGTGTGGTTTTTATTTTTAAAAACAAGGAAAGAAATCCTTTTGCAATGATCAGAAGGTCTCACGGCCATACAGATTCTGATCGATTTTACACATCAACACTGTCATTTTAAAAATTAAAAGACTAGATGTATGTTTTCCTTCGGAAAAGCCCACTTGGAAGAAAAAGCCCAAAAATGTGTATTCTTGTTTTATTAATTTGTTTTTGTTTTGTTTTGTTTTGAAGCCTTACTGAAATGGACAACATTGCAATGTTCTGCAGGAGAAGAAAATCCATTGTAAATACTTTCTTGACCACACCAAAAATATATATGTATATAGAAATGATACATTAACCCTCGAAGTACTCAAACGCTGCCAGCCTGGTTTAAAACAGCAGACACGCACACCGCCAGCCCTGAGAGCATGACTGACATTTACAAAAGACACTCCCAGCTGGCAAAGTTTCCCCACCAGAAAATTTCTGCTTTAAATCTTAAAATGTTTTAGAACTGAAGTATTACAAAGGTTTTTTCTTGCTGTTGTTTTAAAGTTAGGAGTTCTCTTAGGCTCTTGAGCTTCTAAAAAGACCATTTCCACTGCAAATGTATGGAGGAATAATAATAATAATTAAAAAAAAACAAAAAACCCAAAGAGCCCTTTCAAAAGCCAGTGCACTACGGCTGCCATCAAAACACACAACCTAGGATCTGGGAGGGAGCGAGACTGAGCTTGTGATCTCCCAAGTGTAAAACTTTGAGAGACGATCTGACCTGAAAAGAAAGAGGGGAGTGAGGGGGTGCCCAGCAGCTTAGTGGAAAGAAGGGATGCTAAATAAAAATTCGTAATACAAACCAGTGCCATATCCTGGTTCTCCAAATCCAGTCTAGGTGATCTAGGCACCATTCCATGAATACTTTAAATAAAAAGACTGAAAAAAAAATTTGCCTTGGGAAACGGACCCTCTCTGAGTCCTGCCTGAACACCAAGGTAGTTCTCTTTCTGAGAAGCCCGAGTGCCAGGCAAGTAAAACATTTTTATTTCCTTTTTCCATTTTTTCCTCCTTTTTTAAACAATTCCCCACCATCTGCAGCCTAAGGCAGAAAACTCACCATTATTGTCACTAACCAAGTGAGAAGTTTGGCTAGCAAAATGCCCAGTCAGGACTCTTACAGTATTTTGGAGGGCACCAGCTAGCGGCCTAGCGAGCAAGGAATACAACACAGAGCTTTGCAGTAGCCGAAATGTAGACAATACCTCGCTCTGGCAAAAAAAAAATAAAAAAAAACCAACCAAAATTCATTTCACTAAAGGTTGAGAGGCAGGGGAGGGAAGGAGATCATCACAAAACTCAAGTCTCTTAATAAGGAACCCCTCTCCCCCTTCCCCCTCTTGGAGGCACTCTGCTAGGCCCACGATAGGCCTTTCCATAAACGCCCCAGTTGTGACCCGTTCCTGTCCCGCTGGAGCTAGCAGTCCCTGGCCCCAGCTCGCTGTAGTTTTGAATTTTGGCCTCGGGGTGTACCAGTGTGTTGTTGCTCCCCTCAGCTTTTACAAAGGACTGCCCAATAACCGAATGTAACGCTAAGGGGACTCTGGTGAAACGGAGGTCCTGGTCCCCTGGAAACTGGACAGATCCTGTGCCCTGGTAATTGCTCGCCTCCCCATGGTGGCTCACAGAGCCCAAAAAGGTCCTGCTTTTCCCCAGAGTCTGGGCAGAGGGTTCTGTTAAAGTTTGGCCAGCACTCCGCTCATCAGCACTGAATCCCCCCTCCGACCCCTCTGTGCCGTAAGTCCTGGATGGCTGCGATCTGACGTAATCCGCAGATCTCAAGGCTTGGTGATCGGGCGTCGTGTGGCTTAGCGGCTCCGCCTCTTGCTGAGAAAAAAGCTGCAGCAGAGCAGCCGTCACGGCTGGGTTCAAGTCCTGTGCTGCACTGGAGAGATCTCCTTCAGACAGAGGAGGTGGCGGTGGTGGTGGTGGTCCAGGGGGCTCAGGGGGTCTCTTCTCTGGTGGGAGAATGCGAGGAGGACATGCTGTGGAAGGGTTACTTCTTTTAAACAACATCTTAAATCACATGTTAACAGATATCAACACATTTACAGAAAACAAACAGCCCACCACGGGAGACAGCCTGCTCTCTGGGATGGACAGAGAAAGAGGCGGAGTTTTTATAGCTGGTCATCCTTGAAAGGTAAGCGTACAGGTTCATTAACATTTTTCCCTGCTCTTACTCCCCCACCTGCCCACATTCTTGGCTCATCAAGAACAGCTGCCCTAACACATGGGTACCTGTGAACACAATTCCTACTTTTAGATCAAAGGCTAATGCAGAGAGGGAAAGAAAGACAGATGCGAAATCACGTGACAGAGCATGTGCCTTGAAAGCAGTACCTCCTGCTGCTGCAAAAGGACATAAGACCTCAATGCTCTATTAATACACTTATTGGCAGCTGTATCTCAGGACTAACTGTATGCAATTTTGCTGATGAAGCATGAACCCACCGTGTAAAAATCAAGAACAAGTTTTGATCAAGATCCGAGCCTTAGAGTAAAACGGAATTTCCCTTCTTCACTACTTAGGAAGCTTGTGACAAGAATTATATTTCTTACTTGGTTTGTTTTATAGCAGCTTAAATAAATTTGCACAAGGACAGTCTTTTAAAAAATATATATATATATAAAACACTCAGAAGTATAAGATATTTTCACATGATTTGCAGATTGCCAGTTACAAAAGGACAATCAGTTTATTTCGTGCTCTGTTTTGCCTAGAGTTGAACTAATAAGGATGTTTGTTTCAAAAGGATATCCCCTTTTGTGAACAAAATATTTTTTGCACATTGTCATGGTCACAACTCTGGTGCCTATTTACTGCTGCTACTGAGTTAGTGGTAAGAACAAAGCGTTCTGCTTTCTTACATCACAACAGTGAAGGGTTCCATCCCATTCCCAGTAAAAACGCAGTCACAGTCAGAAAAGTGACTATGCATTTTAAAAAAAAACACAACAGAGAGAAGGCCATTTCCTATTGGACAGATCTGCTTCCCTGGATGTCTGGGTGTCAGCGTGATGGCTTTACTGAAAAAACCAGTTCTGACTCTTGTTAGGCTTGCAGAGCTAACGCAGCCGTAAGAGTATGATTCAACGTGAGCTCATTGTCAACAACACGATCAGCTGAATGGTGATTCTTGTTATTACTGGTGATGCTATAAGAGGCACCAAGGACATAGCCTGAGAGTCAAAGCCTTGGTGGAGTTTGCAACAATGGTAATTAAGAAAATCATCTTTTGACTTAAAGCAGATCAGATTTGGCCAGAACATAAAGCACACACTTCCCAGTAACATTTTTAAGTGAACTTTTCTGACTATTAAATGCACTTCAAAACTAGGTTGTGTTAGAATCCAGAGGACAAGACAGACTCTTTTGGGGCAGTGCCCATTTTTCAAATAGTTCATAATAATAATGCAAGCTGTTGCACTGTACTTGACCCTGTTTTACAATAACCTAATGATATTTCAGTACTGGGGCAAAAGTATGATCATGACTAAATTCTGATGGGTGTGTGCATTTGGATGGAGTGATTGCTATTACTGAAAAGCAAGATCTTCAACTGTATTGCAGAGAGGAGCTGTGAATAAGGTTGAAAGAGGTTCTCCGGAGAAATAAGTTGTAATTCATTTGCAGCAGGAGCTTCTATAATCTGCGGCTCCTATCATCCTGTGGTGCTCTGTTGGCAGTAACGGAAAATATGGATGCACATTTAAACTCACCTCTGGGAAGGAAATCCAAGATTCCACTGGCACAAGCCAAATCTTTTATGAACAAACCTCCCTCTCTCTCACGATCTTAGGAATGAGCACTCAGCTCAATTTTGTTCAAGTCTGTCAAATTTTAGGACTCATGACAAGGACAGAGACCATTAGAACGGTCTAAAACCAGGCGCAGCGAAGCCAGGCATGCCAGCTTTTTCCTTCCAGAACTGCTGCTGCATTCCCTGCCAATCCTGTGCAACACACTCCAGTCTTTTCTATACATACTTTTGCATGTGTGAGAAAGAGCACTAGGACGCTAAGAGGAATTAGTCACTGCATGGCTCTGATGTCCTGTGCAAAACCTGCCTGCATGTGTGTAAATGCAACATGAATTTATTAGCACAGTATCACTGGCCAATGTTAATCAGTCACTAGGTATTGGCTCAGACCAAAAAAGAACTCACTGGGTTTGTCTTTTACAAGAGGAATCTTTTCAAACTTCACTGCCCATTCACCACCCTGTTGAAGGATTTTAAGTGCTCTGGAGAAGTGAGGTCCCTGACCAATTTTTTGTGCTTGGCTACTCAGGAAGTTTTAACCATCTGCCCTAGCTGCTCAAGCCTATTTATGAGATTCTGCTGCACCCAGTCTCTCAGCTAAAGCGACCTGAGTGAGTGGCCAGTCACCTCCCCCGGAGAGTCCTGAAGTCTGACACCCCACCAAAGCTGGTGTAAGCTTGGCACCATGCTTCTTTCCACCCCTTTGGAAAGCCCCCTCTTTACAATGTGCAAGAGGCCTGGCTCCCTACGGTCACAGTTATAAACTAGATGCACTTTTATGGAATGCTTAAGATTCCTCAGAAGGGTGAATGGCATCCAAGGTCCACAAGCAACAGTCACGATTATTTACCTGTGCTTTCCTCCTGATGCGTGGTAGGGGTTTTCCTTGGCCCACGTTGCTCACTGCTCTTTTCCCCGTTGCTTTCCTCCAGGTTTACAGCAGGTTCCTGGGTCTTCATCAGCTGACTCAGCAGAACAGCCAGCATGTTCTGCATATCTCCCTGAGTGCTAGCCGCTTCCGGGGTTGTCTGCTCCTCTGGTGGCTGGACCTCTGTGGGTGGCTCTTCTTCGATGGCTTCCTCCAGGGCCACTTTCTGAGAGTCCTGCTGCTGAGTTGTGACTTCTGTCAGAGCACTGATGGACTGGTTGAGAGCTTCCAGCTGCTGCTGCATCTCTGGGTTAGAGTGTACATTCAACAGCTGGGCCATCTGTGGGACACTGAGATCCGTCTGGCTCTGCAGCAAGTTCAGTAAAACAGCCAGTTCGCTTTGATTCAGCTGCTGCGTGATGTCTCCAAGGCCTGCATAGAATACAAGAAGCGTCACAGAAAGTGGCTCGGGACAGGCATACCACATAAGTTCATAACCATTACTTCGGAAAAGCACAGCAGAAACCCCACTCCCCCTAACCTTTCAAAAGCAAGGAGGGAGTTTTAGGAAAGGAATTCCATGTCAACGTTTGCTCAAGTACCTCCTGATGATCTTAGTTTGGGCACTCAGCGTTTGGCTGTTCTGGCTTGTTTTCAGTCCCCTGTGTGGTGTTAATATTTTACATTCCGCTAGCACTTTCTAACCAGAAGAATTCCCCAGAGTGCTTTGCAGACCAGAAGTGCTTCCTCCAGCACTGAAAAGCAGGTCCTTCTGGGTTGGAATGCAGCAGCTGTTTAACAGCACACATTACAACTTTGGGCAGAAAGTGCAGCAGAGTAGGGATCCAATCAAAACAGGAGGGGAAATTGTGTTGGGCAAAATGTAATTCCTCACGCAGGAATCTGGTCAGAGAGCATGTGGGACTGGGTCCTGATAAGCAAGTGTCCAAGTCTCATCTGAAATATGACACCGCCAGTGGCACAACCTCCCTATGCACCAAGCCGGAGCACAGCACCAGTTGCTGACTCAGAAAAGAGCGCCATTTGTTGCTGAATCATCAAATTGTCAGTACACCAGTATCAAACTACGGGTAAGAAATGAGCGTGGGTATTTTATTTTATACTCTTCTTTTTTGCAAAACTGTCAGAAGCTTGAATACAAGCTTTTGTTACTTGTTAGACAAACAGCAAGCTGTGACTTCTAATTTTCCACTTCACTCTGCATGTTTTATTGTTCCTTCATTCACCCAACCCCATTCCCCTTCTTTTAGGCACACGTTGCATCCCAACTCACAATCTCACTGGGGCACGATGGGGTCCTGACCCCTGACTGGGGTTCCTCGATGCTTCCATAATACACAGACAACCAATTTGTTTAGAAAATGCTGGATGTGTCTATTTCGAGGGGTCAATATGGCTCCCTGGCATTTACTTAATATTTAGGCACCAGCATGAATATACAATGCAAGATCCTGATCCTGCACACATTTACTACCAGGCATAATCTTTACTACAATCATTAATGGGCAAAAATCCATTGATCCCAGCAGAGAATTTGGACTTTGCCTACAAGATATTCCCACCTCCTCCTATTCTGAAGGTTAGTCATTATAATGCAACACACAATTAGGTCAAAAACAATTACAGAACAGAATTCTTAGGTCATCCAGTCCATCCGCCTGCCAGTGCACGACTGTTTCCTTCAGTATATTCTCAGATACTCTGCTGGTCTTAAATCTCGCACAAGATTCTATTTAGCGTTTGTTGTCATTCAGGAATTCACGCAAAGGAGCAGAGGGTGTATAATGGTATGTACTAGGAGCTCATTTCCTCTCTATGTAACATATACTCCAGCTGACTATAAATTTGACCAGGAGCCTTCAGAGACCAGCTGGAAACATTTGCAATTGACAAAGTTCGCACTGGAATGGACATAGGAAACCGTTGTGACAACATCAGACTGACCTATTGCATCTCCAGCACCAGGCTCTATCTTGAGCGGGGCAGGCTGTGGGTGTGCCGGGCTGCTGCTGTTCTTCACAGCGTCTGTGCTCGTTACAGAGGTAGGTTCTTTCCGAGAAACTTTAGATGACGGAGGTTCCTCCACTGTGATCCCACTTTGCCGTTGTCGTCGGCGTTTCTTGCTCCACAGCTCGTGGCAATCCTGCCAGTGAGGGAGGCTGGAAGAGGACAAGACTTGGTGAGAGGAGAAACGTAGGGAAAGCGCCGAGAACTCCTGCTGGGAAGTCCTGAGTTGCATTCGCATGGCTGGGGAAGTTCTCAGTAACCCAAAAGGATCAGTGAAACGTTGCTCTGAGGGCAGCAACATTACTAAACAATGAGGAGTTTGGGCCCTACAGTGAGGAAGACATTCGTGCGCTCACATCGTTTAAACTGTACAGGGATCTTAATAAAGTCAGAACTAGATTAGCTTTGATGCATGTAGCTCCTAGTCAGGGCTCAATAAAAGGGTAACTGGGTGAAATTCTATGGCCTGGGACAGACAGAAGACACAGCTCAGATGATCTAGTGCAGGGGCTCTCAAACTTTATTGCACCATGACCCCTTTCTAACAACAAAAATTACTACATGACCCCGGGAAGGGGGACTGAAGCCTGAGCCCACCCAAGCCCCACTGCCCCAAGTGTGAGAGAGAGAGAGGGGGGTGGAGGCAAAGCCTCAGCAGTGGGGCTTCAGCTTCAGCCCTGGGCAGTAGGGGTCGGCCTTTGGCCCCAGACAGTGGGGTTTGGGCTTTGACCCTGGGCCCCAGCCCTGGCAACCCCATTAAAAAGAGGTTCGCGATCCAGAGTTTGAGAACCGCTGATCTAATGGTCCTGTAAGGAGAAGGCCTCTTCCTGTAGCCATATTGTAAGGCCTAAGGTCTTTGTCTGCAGCCATATTAGGAGCAGCAGCCATTAGCTAAGAAGCAGGAAGTCACATCCTCACATTCCATCTAAATTACATTAAAACAATGTAATACCAGGCTGTTAGGAAGGAGACCCTGTCCTAACAGCACCCACTATCACCAGATAAAGAAACAGATCTTAAGATGGTTAAAGAAAACTTAGTTCAATAGCATCCTGTCGGTCAAGAAACCACTTATCAATAGTTGTGGTTGTGAAATCCTCAATTCTTTGTTTTGTCATTATGGTCCCCACTTCCCTATTGTTTGTCTGTATGGTCTGTCTGGTTCTTTGATTGTTTCGGTCTGTTACATAATTAATTTTACTAGGTGTAAATTAATTAAGGTGCGGGGTATGTTTGGTTAGAGAATTTTGTTACAATATGTTAGATTTGGTTAGTAAAATTTTAGTAAAATGATTGGCTAAGGCACAGCTAAGCAGGACTCAAGTTTCACTATATAAACTGGGGTCAAAAAGGAAGTTCTTTGGGAACCAACTCCAGGACACAGCCCCAAAGATCAGAGCTGCCAGACCTCAACACTCTGCCAACCACACCGTGCAGAAACTGGAGTCCCCCAGATGACCTGATCCTGACTGGCCATCAAGAAAAGTTCATCTGTCTTATTGGGAGTGTGAGCATTGTATGTGCAGCGTGTGCAGTCTGTTTTGGTGATTGTTAATAAACAGACGTTAAAGGAGGATATTACTGTGTAAGGCTCTTTCACTGGGAAAAGACCCTGTAAACTCGCAAAAGATTAAGCCCTGAGCCCATAGGGAATGGGTGTTTGCTCTGAGCCCGGAGGAGTAGAGCCCAGAGCCCACGGAGGGGTAAAGTTAGGTGCCTTTTGTCTGGAGCCCTAGGAACTGGGAAAGGGTGGGGGTGCCTAAGTTAACCGGGTTATGCCTTGAGCCCTAAGAACGAGGTAGGAGGTGGGTTCCCTAGAGTGTGCAAGTGACAGATAATTTTGTGCGGGTAACAGTCCCTTTTGGCCTTAAAAAAAAATCAATCTAGTTCACAGGCCCAGGGAAAACCCAGACACCCGTTTCACTGCCTTGGATATGTCTGGATTCCTCATTTGGAGCGCTAGGAGAGTTCAGTGGCCTCACTGAGACCTCTCGAACAATCCAGGTCTTTACAGGTTTGGGGTTTGCTTGGGAACAGCCAGATGCTCCAGCAGTTTTTGAAACCCAAACCCATCAGGGCCTGCAATGTGCTAAACTGCGAGACAAAGCGATGGTCTCACGACAGGGGCTGCCCTTGGCAAATCTAAAGAGGTCATCAAAACCAGTCATCCCTGCGTGCGTGTGGAGACACAAAGGAAGCAGAGCAGGGTTTCACAATCAGTGTGCTCTGTGGGGTGGAGCTGTGACACGCTGCTCACCAGCAATCCTTCTAGCCAATTAATAAGCAGTATTAACAAACTCAAAAGCCCCAAAGAGGATGGGGGTTTTTAATTATACTTTACCCTTCTATATCATCTTCCATCAGAGGATCTCAGAGCACTTTACAAGCATCAATAAACTGAGCTTCAGCCGCTGTGAGAGATAAGTGGTATCCCCATTTTACAGAGGGGGGAGGCAAAAGAGACACAAAGGTGAAGTGACTTGCCCACAGCCGCACACTGTGGCAGAGCAGAGCAAAGAGCCTAGGAAAGAGCTCAGGCCACTGCTTTTGGCAAACTGCAGTGGGTGATGCCGATTGACACTTACTCTGGAGGAGCCATCTTGCCGAGGTCCACATCCTTAAGGAAATCACTCTGCAAGGCCTGTTCTGCTGTGCAACGTTTGCCGGGGTCCAGGGTCAGCATGTGGTCCAGCAGATCAAGAGCAGCCGAAGGAATGCTGGGTAAAAATGATGGGGACAAGACTAGAATTAAGAGGCTGTTATAAAAGGAGAGGGAGGGTGGAAACTGTGCCACATGCTCAGAAAACGGCTTGACCACTCCCCTTGAGACATGGGGAAGACCCACCCAGTCCACATTAATATTGGAGGGACACGCGCCGAAGTATCTGTGGCACGAAAAACAGACCCTGGATTCATAATCTTTTCAGTGTCACTTTAGCCATTAGTGCCTTTAAATTCCTCTTTGAAGCCACAAGGCAAATCACATGATTCAGATCTTCCAGAGACCGTGCACACCACTGCCCTTGGAGACAGACAGCTGCAGCTTTCCCTTGGGCCTGGTTCTCAGGAAAGGAGTCTTGACAGGCTGATGCTGTGCTGGAAGTTTCCTAGCCAGTGGACTTACAGTGAGTGCTGCAAAGAGCTGTGGGTGGGGTTAGAAGGCAGCTCATTCTTGAGCAACAATCACGGGGTAGAAATTTAAAGAGCTGTCGATGGGCCACCTCCAGCTTTCCTGGGATGGGAAAGAGTCCCCCAGGAGGGCACAGGGAAATGGGAGAACTGTCCCTTCATCCCACCACCACCTGCCCTGTCACCTAAAGGAAGGTGAAGGCAGCCAGCGGACGTTACAGTGACATTACTAGCAAGCGGTTACAGAAGGTCACAAAGCCGCAAACACAGTCCCTCATCTCCTCTCCTATCACACTCACAAAGAGAACTCCTCCCGCAGACGCCTTCGGTATTGCTTCTTCGGTTTCATAGTGTTGAAGTAGGGCAGCTTGATGACGTCTGGCCACACAGCTGGGCAGGGGCTCCCGCAGAGCCGGCTACAAGAGAACCGGAGAGCAAGAACACAATCAGCACGCAGGAGAAGCAGAAGAGTTGCCCAAGTGAAACAATTTCCTCTCTGACTCAGCTTAGCATACAGACAGCCCAGGTCTGAGGACACACTGAGGAGGATTAGACAAAAGCTCAGGTAAAAGCAGTATCAGAAAGAGGCTTACCTTGGTTTTAAAACCACCTGACAGACAGTTTTCAGTGCTGGTCTCTATTTTTGCAGGAGTGATTTTTACACTCAAATACCTACACCTCACTTCACGATTGGTGTAAATATTAATAGTCAGGCATCAACCTGGTTCGCAAGCACAAACACCTAGAGGCCTAACTACTTGTATTTGTAGTTACTGTCATTGCTGGTCTCACTTTGCAAACTGATTAGGGTTCGAGAACTGCTGTGATATTAAGTGCCTGAGCAGTTTCCCCCATACTACGTCTCATAGACATGCGTGCACAATGCTTTACCTGATTAATTCAAGCTGAGCCAGTTCCAGATTGGCTTGAAAAATAGGCTTCTTTGTAAACAGTTCCCCGAGGATACAACTGGAAGAGGAAAACCGACAGGTCATGACAGCAGACACTGGGGATGATCATTTGACTAGTGTTGCATTTCTGTCTACAAGCAGCTTTGCCTGAGGGTTCATTTGCATCAGAGATCAAAACTGGGAACTGCCCAACTAACCTGCGTGCGAAGAGTCGGCCATCACATGCATTTAGGGAGCAACATTTGCCAGTGGCCCTGTTAAGATGTCAAGCCTGCGACATATTAACTCTTCTCAGGCAAAGGGAAATGTAAACAGGATCATGAAGGCTTAGCTGGGCCAGTCTATAAGAAATGGCCAGCGGTATATCACTTGCCTTGAAAAAAAGATACATTTAATCTATTATGCCTCCAGCTGGGGGAAAAAATAGGGGAGGGAAGAGTTGAGTTTCCATTATCCATTCAATCCCTGGCCTCTCTGGTGAGCCTTCCGCCAGGAGTACAAATTAGTGCCAAATACAGCAGTGGTCTGAGGTGGACACTAGGCTAACATCAACTTTTTCTATATGAAGAACAGGAGTACTTGTGGCACCTTAAAGACTAACAAATTTATTGTAGCATGAGCTTTCGTGAGCTACAGCTCACTTCTTTTTCTATATGGACACTGAATAACAACTTGACTTCACAGTCACAGTTTTCAGAAGGGATCAGCACTCTCAAATTGGGCCCAAATTGTCAAGAGAGCTGAGTTTCCATTAAAAAGCCAACATAAGTACATGGATTTACAAAATAGCACACGGCAGGCCAAGCTCTGAGCTCAGCTGAAAATTCGCCCGAAAGCGTCACAATGAAAGCTGCTGGGTGCTGAGCCCTTAGGAAAATCTGGCCCCAACTGTGGATCCTGCATTCTTGAAACTCAAGTTCTGAGATTCTTTAAAAATCTGGCTCTACGTTGCTAAATTCACAGGGATCAAATTGCTCTGGTGGCTATATAAGGCCACTGGAAGGCCTTGAGTTCTCCAATTTATGATCTTTTACGGATATTGCTCTCTTCTGAGAAATCTAAGCTTCCTTTAGCTTCTCTGTCTAAATAAAGTTTCCAGCCCCTTGATTGCGATGAACCTCCATCATGTCATCAATTCATTGATGCACTGACTCAGCAAGCTGCACAAAATGAACAAAGAGCACCTGAGAAATGAACTTCCCCCGTGCACCTTAATGGGGCATTAACGTCAAGGCTTACTTGTTAAAATTTAAATAGTAATGACATCTAAGCAAGTGGTTTAGAACTAAACACAGCCTCAGTCACTATAAAAACCTAACTAGGTAAATTTTATGCTATTGTTCTTCAATACTAATGCACACTGGCCTTCCTACAGGTGTTCAAATATTTCACACTGGTTCTTAAGAGTCCTTAATAAATGTTTCAGGTGCTTGGGTGGTAAGGCACCCTTATTTTGGGTCCAGAGTTTTAAAATATTTTAAACTCTGCCTCAACCTTTTTCATCAAAATATTTACAAAGCTAATACAAAAATAATATCCAGGCTTTCACCGGCTAACTTCAACAGTTACAGCTAGACAGAAAACTCTGCTAAAGGGGCCTTTTCTCTACGCCTGTCTCCACTACCACTAAGTCAGGGGATTCACAGACACAACATGGTCACAGTTTGTAGCACAGATGGGACCTGACTTTACGTTTATGGAGGGAGGGATAGCTCAGTGGTTTGAGCATTGGCCTGCTAAACCAAGGGTTGTGAGTTCAATCCTTGAGGAGGCCACTTAGGGACTTAGCAAAAATTGGTCCTGCTAGTGAAGGCAGGGGGCTGGACTCGATGACCTTTCAAGGTCCCTTCCAGTTCTAGGAGATTGGTATATCTCCAATTATTACCTTTACCTATGTTCTGTAACCACGCTAAAGCCTTAGACAGGATCTAATCATCACCAAACCTGCCATCTAGGTTTTGACTGCAGCATCTTTATTACCAGGTGTAGTAGAAGAATGAAATCCCACCTACATCTCTTTGGTCCCATGGAGATTTTGCCAGTTTAGAGAAAAAAAACCCTTCTGACTTGTAAACTGAGCTAGTTTGATGTATATTCTCTCTCATTGACTTTTACAAGTTCTATGAAGTCCTTTTTTGCAGAATATTATCTGCATTGGATTTGGAATTTATCCGAAGTTTGCTAACTAAGCATGGCTGAAACTATACCAGGAACGAAGGAAGTAAAAAGAAAGCAGTATTACTTTAGTAGGTGGGCTACATATAGTAATGGTGGTGGTCTTATAGATGTTAAAAATAGATCATCATTATAACCAGGAATTAAGCCCTTTACAGAGAAAGATACAGCTACTAATTTTTAGCAGACCATCCCCAAGTTTCCATTTAGATGAACCCTCGTGTTAAAGTTTATTTAACAATAGTTCTGATAAAGACACAAGGGTTACATCACCAATACGTTTTTGGAACTTCTCAAATGTTGCAGAGATGAGATCAAGTGGAACCTACTTGTATGGTTGCTATTGCATTACCAAGAGATACAACACATTACACAAGGCTATTCTGTCAGACCCTTTAGAACCATATTTGGACTCTTTATGATTATCACAGCTCAAACAAAACGCTACCGGATACAACGAGGCGCTTACCCACAGCTCCACACGTCTATGGCTGGTGTGTAACGCTCCTCGCCTAGCAGCAATTCTGGAGGTCGATACCATAATGTAATGACTTTATTTGTGTATGGACGGCTGGAAGGTAAGATGACAGACTTACATTGGTACAGTTCTTTTCATGTCAGTGGATCCCAAAATGCTTTAAGAACCATGGCCTTCGCTTTCAAACACAGGGGCCTAGAATCAGGCATCTAAACAAAAGCAGCCTGGTTTTCAGAAGTGCGGGGGGCACACAGTTCCTCTGTAATTCAATGAGAGCTGTAGGTGGGCCACATGTCTGAAAATCAGGCCACTTCTTTTTGTGTGGAGAGCTTCAGAAATCCTTACTGATACACCCACATACACAAATCACCTAACCCAGCACTGAAGTGCAGCTAACTCTAAACTGGAAGGCAGCTGAGGTTGAACAGCAACCCTGCTGAACAGTTAAGGTAGGAAGTGAAATATAATGCTACAATAATTTGAAGAGCAGACTCATGGTAGTCAAGGAAGGGAAACTTCTGCACAGTCAGCTGGGTTTGTCTAAAGAAAGGCTATTTACACATTTATTCTATAAGGGGCTGCTGGCTAGCTTCCCAGGCTGATGGAGTATTGGGGCATCAGGAGACTCAGTGGGTCAATTCACATATGTTAGCAAATTCCCCCTTTGAATGACTTACCTCTCTTCAGAGCTGTACAGTCGGGCAAGTCCAAAATCTGCAAGTTTGATCTGCCCACTGAAAAACAAAACCACAACTATTGGCATGAGTTTCAGATGGGATCACTTGCTGAAACAGTAAGAAAGGACCAAGGACAACCAGTGTTTGGCAACTGATCACGCCGGATATGCCTGTCTGATTTTTAACAGATCCTATGCTCCAGAAAGACATACAAGCATTCAGTTTCAGGACAATCACAAATGGGCATGCGGGTACAGTGATTTCCAGTGTTACTATCAGAGTCTATCAGTTTTAATTTCCCCTCATGGGCGTTCAGATGGAGACCTGAAGAATCCTAGCAAATGGTCTCCAATTTGTAACCTGTCCCACAATGAACTAAGCTGCATCCAGCAACTCTAGCAGAAGACTACATGGGAAGAAGTCATTCTGAGACGTCTATACCACTCCTAAAACTGGTTTCCAGGTGGTGAATAGTGAGGGACATCGGAGCCCACACCCAATACATGCCACCACCACAATCCCAGCCTCTAAATAGCTAAGAAATTAAACTCTGACAGTGCAGAGCATGGGTGGTGTCTGCATGTGAAGGCAAGTGGGAGAGGGAACAGTCAGAAAAACCCAGAGACATTGAGAAAGATGACGACTCTTTTCCCACATTCATTTATGCCAACAAAGGACTTAGTGGAGATGGTGCTGGAATAAACCCATTACATTCTCCCCCAGGGGCTTTGAGACTTGAACCTAGCAGCAATAGCTGCAGGAATACTCCTTTGGGCTCTATCACTGAACAAACACCTTATTTATTGTAACTCAGCCTCCCCACAATGTCCTTTATGATGTTTTGTTGCAGATGGTTTTCAGTAGCAAGGTTTAACCTTGTGATGCCCCTGAATGATCCATTCCAGGATGCCATTTCCTATTCAAAAGGCATATGTGTTTGCTTTAACATAACCAAACCAGTCCCCTAAATACTACAGCATTACAACAAAAAGGTTGCTTAGAGCCAGAAACTGCACCCAGACATGGTCTGCCATCCTTAAGAGACTGAGATAAGGAGCAGTACATTTTGCCAGCAAAAGGTCTCTTCTGGAGAGGTTGCCACCAACAGGAAGTTAAGCAGAAGGTTATTAGGTTCATTCACCTTTGGTTGAAGACAACTCCTATTACAGATACAGCACCCAGGGGACCTATTGCTTAGTTAGAATATCTGTCATTTCGTATGGAAACATGCAGAAGACAGGGTCACTACTGCAGATAAGGTCTTTGTATTCTTTCCCATAATCTCAATGAATCAGCGGCCTAACATCTCACAGCTCAGATTAGCCAGTTTGATGAAATCATCTTTACCCTATCCAGTGCCAAGTTACCTGTTGTTTAGTAGAATGTTGGAACATTTAATGTCTCGATGAAGGAAGTTCTTTTTGTGACAATAATCCAGCCCCTCCATTAACTGTTTCATGAAAGACTTGATATGGTCCTCTGAGAAATGCACCAAGCCGGATTCTAGCAGCCCCATGAGGTCATGGTCCATGTATTCAAACACAAGGTAAAAGGCACCTGCCACCGAAACAAAGTTTAAGACAGGGGGTGAAAAGTGAAGTCAAAAGTTTCAACATTTTTGGTTATGTAGTGGAACTGCTTCAAGATAAAGGCCAAGATTTAGAAAAAAGCGACTTGTGATTTTCTGTGCTCAACTGGATACTTCTGAGGTGGGGGGGGGGGGGTCTGATCTCCAGAAGGTGGGTGCTCAGTACTTTTCTTTTCACAGCACTTTTCATAGCAAGCGACAAAAGGACAGAATGGAAGCATTAGCATAAGGTACCATCATGGACTTGAATCTGCTGGAAGAAGAGAGACTCCAAGTGCAACCTAAAAGGACTGTGTTTTTAAAAGCACCGTCAAACTTAGAAGTGAGAGAGGATGGAAAACCTTCTATACCATTAACTGGTTCTTGAGACAGCCAACACTATGCAGCATAATAAAAGGGACTGCCCAGTGCCGGGGAAAAAACGCCACGGCTAAACCAGCAAAGGCTTACTCAGTTTTAAAGCCTGATCACTCACAAACTTCCAGGGATAGAAATAAGTATACTTTACCCTTGGGATACACTAAGTGTGCATCTGCTCTGTAAAGTGACAAGACTCTAAGATTGGTACCGTGGCATTCCACATTCATTGCCTCTCAATCACATTCATATCAAGCATACTTAGTTTATAAGAACAAATATACTTCATCTAACAACCAGTTCTGCAAAGTCAACCTGGACCCTTGTGCATCACCACCATTATTAAAGGAACTGCAGCCCCATTTTTACACCTGTGAAAATCCACAGTCTTCAGTAGGAACAGGGTTGCTCAAGTGTAACTGATTAAGATTTAAGCAACAATTCTGTTGTTGATGCATAAGGGACAGACTTCAGCTCACCCTCTCTTGGCGGTGTTTACTCAGCAGGGCTAATAGCAGTAAGAAGCAGGAACAAACTTTCCACTCCCAACATTTCAGACAGTCTGACACCCTGCAGCGCCAATGCAGCCAAGGGAGAAGAAGCTGGAGTGTTCTCTTTAGTGCAGAGTAGTTGATTAAGTTGATACCATTTTCCACATGGTGTAAACTATTGATCTCGGCATCTAGCAGCTCATGAGATGCTGCTGCTATAAGACTGCTGCAAAGCTGGGTACTTGGACTAGTATGAATGCTTGGCGTCTTGTGAACACTTCCACGCAATGATTCTATACCAGTGATCAGAAAGACTGTGTCTGTTGCAGGCAACCCACAAAAAGGATAATATCTTGTGCCGATTAACACTGAAAGCAAAATCAGCGGCAGGCTGTGCAGATTTTGTTGCTGCGATCTGCAGCCATAAAATACATGTAGATTATTTTTTCATCCAGATGCAGACACGTAGCAACAGACAATTCTAGCAAAAAAACCTAGAATAAATAGAACGGTATCAGATTGCTAGACCCATCCTTACACCAGGATAGTAAACGAGGTGCTGGAGACATTTCTGTTAGTTAAACCACACTATGCCGCTAGCAATACCTTTGTCCTTCTTGAAGTCCAGTGCATCTTGTTTGTCTGTAACAATTTCCTTCATGTTAACAACGCTGCGATGGATCAACTGCCGAAGGATTTTAATCTCGCGGATGGCCGTTATGGGGAAGCCTTCCTTCTCATTGTCCAATCGCACTTTCTTTAAAGCCACCAGTTCACCTGCCAAAACAACTCAGTGTCAAAGTGTTTGCAGACAGATACTCCAAATAATCCAAACGATACACTCTTGATGCTGGCCTGCCTCTGCCCTGCCCAGGCCTTTGAGTTTGGTCTTTTTATTATTAGTTTTCATTAGGAAATCTGTTCATTTAGTCGTTAATTATGTTCTTAGCAAAGACTTTTCTAGGCTCCAGTTACATTGGTAACAGAAGAACATGGCAATTTAAAGACAGGCAGGGATGGGCAACTTTAAGGTAGTAGACGGCCACAAAAGCCACTAAAACCCTTTGGGCTGGGGCATGTGTATGTCGGGTCCTGCCCCCAGAGGGTGAGACGTGGCATGTTTGTGTCGGGTCCTGGCCTCCAGGGTGGGAGCTGGAGAGTGAGCCCACCTGACAGCGATGGCTATTGGCCAAGAAGGCTAGGCCCAGCTGCCTGATCCTTCCCACTGGTTCTCACCACGCGATGTGTATATGTTCTTGCCTGCCCTCTGCAATGCCTTGCCCTACTCTGCTCCTGGCCCACATACTGCTAGACGCCTGCCCTGAACTGGGCTGTGGCGGGCCAAGTAAGATGATCTGATGGACCGGATGCAGCCCTGGGCTGCTGCTGCCCATCCCTGCACTAAGACATTTTCCAAAAAGATTACATTGCTCAATCTGAACTCCATCTGAAAGTTTTTTTTGCTTGGGAATACTAATTCACTAGTTCAATGTAAAAGAGCTACTCAGTGAATTAGCAGTTAGAACCAGACAGAGGGTATCAGGACTCCTGGTTTCTATTCCCAGCTCTGCAAATGACTAGCTATGTTACTTTCACACAGGAATAGGGCACGTGAGAGTCAGTGTTTGTAAAGCATTTTGAGAACTTTAGATGAAAGAGGTCCTAGAAATGCAAGATACGTGACAATCTAATTTGCAGTGACTGGGAGATGCAACACGAATTAGCAAGTGGACAGCACTCTAAAGAGCAAGGATCCCACTATTGCAGAATGTGGTTTGTTCCTTTAATCTGAAGTTGATTTTTAATTATTTCTTTGTAATTCACTGGAAAATGCACCATAGGACATTGGGTGAAACACTCTGTATTAAGCAACCTCGTTATCTACTATGCTCTCTCATCTACTAAAACTTTGCTAAGTGGGGAGAGAACACCATCTATGTGCAAATTATAAAGTGCAGGATTAGCAAATGCTCCTATAGTATCACCCACAAAATAAGAGACACGGAGAGCAATAGATGCTGCAATACTATGCAGAGAAAGGGGAGTTAAGAACAGGATCACAGTTTTGTTGAACTTCTTTGCTTTGGTCACTTTATGTTAGAGTCTTTGTTGTGCAAATGATCTCATCTGTGGCTTGACAGAGCAGCAATGAAACAAATGTGTGGGTTTACAGGGCGGAGTAACACTGTGGGTGCACACGGGGAGATTTTCACAGGAACAAAAGAACGGTTAGGTGCCAACTTCCAATGAAGGGCAGTGGGGTTTGGGAAGCCTCACTCCCCGAGAGTCCTCTGAAAGTCCATGTCCCAAAGTCCATTACTGGTCATGGTGGTATTCCCCAGCGATCAGTAACAGCACTAAAACTGGAATGAGCTTTTAAGCAGGCTCACTGTGATAGCACCAAAAATAATTAAGACGACACCCAAGAATCACTTAGGGAAATTCTTTCAATATTGCCTTGTTCAGACTAAGGCTGTATCTAACCTTTACCTGTATCCTTGTCCTTGGCTTTGTACACTTGCCCATATGTTCCCTCTCCAATAATCCCAATGATATCAAATTTATCCACGCAGCGCTTCCCCCAGTCGCTTTCTGTCTGTCTCCTCTCGCCGTAACGAGGACAACAGATTCTGAAAAAGGGAAGATTAGTTTAAAAATCCCAAACAATAGGACTCGATCATAACTGCTTTAAATGGACATTAATTTTTTAAATCCTAAAAATTAATAGACTGGAGAGCAATTTTGTCATCTTACCTATCTAACTTGTAACACAGGATTGTTCCTCAGACTACAGTATACCTTAAATCTAGATAGTAATTATCAAAAAGCAAAGGGATACCATCACTTCCTTGGGGAGACTGTTCCTTAATCTCACTGATTGCAGAGTTAGGAGTTTTATACGGCGCACTAAATCAGTGTTTCTCAACCTTTTTGATACCAGGGACTGGATTACTGTGTCAGGGAGCTTTCAGGGACTGGTCGTTGAGCAACATTGCGCTAGATGGAGATCAATTTTCTTTACTCAATGCAGCAGGCATCACTAGACAAACATTTATACTGTCCCACACAACAATATTTACACATCATACTAAGAACAGGAAAAAACACAATAAATGTAACTATCCAAGCAACAAATACCTTCTTAAATTTAAAATGGCAATCACTGTACTCCTTGTTTCAACCTGCCCTAAAATGAGGCCAGTAACAGGCTAGTTTCCATGGTCGCTTTCATGACTAACTCTCGTTAAGTGCTATTTCGTAAAATTTTACTCCAATAGCCTTTAGTAAATTACACTACATAGTCCTATACCTCTTACAGGCAGAGTAGCCCAATGGGACTTTTTTCTACACCCATCATCCTGCAGTGTTGTCCTATATCAGGTCCCTACACTTAAAAGCACAGCCCTAACAATTGTACAAGGCCAAAGAGCATAATCTGAACTCCATTCAACGTTATCCCTTATTTCCCCACATATAATGATCTAAAATAGGGATCAAGGGTTATGATGTATCAAATCACACTACTAAAAAGTTCTCAGTATGTCTCACCATTCTCCAGTTAGCCTGTACCTCAAACAAATGGATCTGTCTTGTCTTATGAACGCAGAATGATACACAGGAGTCTGCTAAAGATCTTGTTACATTGCTCTTAACGTGAGCGGGGTTTGGACAGAAGCCAATCAATATTACTGTAACATAATTCTTTGATAATTTTAGATTTGGTAAGTATTTGGAAAACTTTTGCACGAACATAGGACATTTGATCATTATTTAAGACACAATGTAGCAAATATGCCTTGGGAAAGGAAAGAAAACATGGGAGACACTCCTAACTATATACAAGAGTTTATTCTCTTGATGAATGCACAGTTCTCACTAGCGTTAAAGTACGCCCACCGAGTGGAGAACAGATCACCAATACTTCACCAATGTCATGGGCGAAGGTCTGTGGCCCCTTTCCTGAACAACTGCTTCCTAGAAACACTAAAGATTCTACATCAGGTTGTTTGCCAGCCAGGTTCCTTTGGCTTCAGAATGAGAGGTCCTTTCCCAATTCAGCCACAATACTGTTTTCAAGGCAATTGTTAAATGAAAGTTGATAGGAATTTTCAAGGTGTACATGAAACACTCCAGTAATTCACACCACAGGAAGGATCACGTAATAGATTATAGAACAATGGGACCTGTCAGAACCTTGACGAAATAAAGCCTGAATTACAGGCTCCATTTGGTGGGTGATGCAAACACACTACATTTCACCTGCTCTTTCCCCCGCCATCTGTAGCCCTTCTAGTTTGTTAATGTTCAAATGGATGGAGAAAGGAACCCATTCTCCTGCATGGACAAACACCCGTGTTTAACTGACAGAGCCTTAAACCTGTCAAATGTGAACGGGAAACCCAAAGGAGTGGGTGCAGCGAATAAAAGGAAGCCAGCACAACAGGGGCTTCATTTCTTTCAAACAATGTTGTTGTTTTTTTATAAGCACAGTATCATGATTCAAGCTTGTCTGAAATCAAATGATTTCCAGAAAAAATGATGGGTTTTCCAGGACAGAGGTAAGTTGGGCTGTAAAACAGAACATGCCCCTTGAAGAAACATAAAACTGAGATCCTGAATATGTGTAGTCAGTAAAAATCCACTAGTACTTTTAGCAGGGCTGGTAGCATTAACAGCAGTGTCCTGACTAGACTCCAGTTGGGCAATTGCATTGCGCCTACTTACATTTCTCTCTTCAGATTCATCAGATACATTTGGAATTTTCTTTTCACCCTGAAGTGACTTGCTAGGTTGCTGAGAACTGCTAAAACAGTTGCAGATTTAACCTCAGAGGTAGGTGCATTTTCATGATAGGGAAAGCAGTTTCCATGTCCAATTTATAGCTACATTCTAAAACACTTTGGGATCCTTTTGGACGAAAGGTGCTACATAAACACAAGATCACCACCATAAGAAGACAGTTTAGAGATGCTATTAAGACTGCCTAGCCTACAGTCTGTGCAAACACTTACTTTGGTCGCTTTTTGAATGGTTGCTGAGGTGGTGTGGCTGCCTTTGGTTCTGGAGACTCCGGGGGAGACGGATCCCCTCCAGGAAGCTCTGGAGGAAGCGGGAGGTCCATGAGCAAGTGTCGTGGTCTCTGCTCTCTCTCTTTCTTCACAACTTTTGGAGGAAGAATCTCCTTTGGACTAAATCCCAGAAAGTTACAGCAAGTTAATACAGTGTGGTCAGACTTAAGATGCCATTTCAAATAAAGAAGATCATAGGCCAAAAGTTTCAGACTTGAGTGCCTGAAATTAGGGGGCCAAGTATGCATTTAGGAGCCTAGCTCTAGACACTCAGAGTTAAAATTAAGCATCTTTCTTGTTTCAAAGCCAAAGTCAACGTAGAAAAATACTAAATTAAAGACACAGCCCAGCCTCAAAAGACCACGTAACTCTTTGCAACTAAAAGTCTCTCATGACAGTGGAATAAAAATTCTTAACATTATATAAGCACAGTAACAAATTTGGGATATAACCTGTTATCCATGTACTGATCCCTACTTCCTATCTCCTGTCCACTCATTAAAACAAAATTTAAGGGCATGTTCTGACCCGTACGCCGATTAATGGCCATTGCAAATCTACAACATGCAAGCAAAATTAACCATGTCTCCACTACATTGCTTTTAACTCATTAGCAAGGACAGAAATGGGGCAACAGTAACTTCTGCATATTGCAAGTAGATCACCAGCTCATTTCTTCTTTTATTATGGTACCAATGGTTGGTTGACTTTAATGCAGGGTTGTCTTTAACTAGCTGGAGACCGATCTGCAGAATCTAGTTTATCGGGAGTGGGGGAACACGGAAGGAGTATCAGGGAGAATTCCTGGATTTGAATAAATTGGGGATTAAAATCCAAGTTGAATGGCAGTAGGCACGTCAGATTATTCATAATACTTACCCTGTACAAGACTCCACCCTCCCCAGGAAAGGGAAAAGCTGTCTATTGAGAAATAGACAAGCAGCCTTTCTTGGATCATTCTTAGGGCAACCTGCTAGGGGAGACTGATGCTTGTCAGCATCAGCAGGGTCTAAAATTCTGCTCGTCAGCACAAAGAAGCCAATGCAACTGAACTGATGGGAATAGAAAATTAGGGAAGTTACCTTACTTGCTAGCCACTTCCCAACCTAGCTGAAACCTGTGGTGAAACACAGTGTATTCCACAAATGAATACAGAACAAGACATGGAAGGAGGTTTTGATTGAAGTACAGTACTTTCCCCTTTGGAATTACTGAGTTCGGATACTCTTTAAAGGAACGGACCAAAAACATTTGTCTTTTTACTTCTATTGAGGTCATCGCATAGGTTTAGTGAACTAATCAGAAAAGTCCTGCAACTCAGAGTACTGGAGGAAAACTGTCACTGATATGTATCACTGTGGCCGTTATAAGCCATGAAAGTAATAACAGACATGAGAGAAAGATCCATGGGCCTGCTCTCGCCCCCATTTAAAAATCACCCAAAGTACCGCAGTTGACTTAGAAGAGCAGGATTGCCCCTACATTGGCCACGCTTAACAAAAGCGAAGAACATCAGCGTTAAGGCTGACGAGAGGAGCCCCAAAATGGGATTCAGACATGGGCTCGAGCTGGCAGACTAAAAATAGCAGTGTAAACAGGGGCGGCCCAGGTGGCAGCTCGGTAAACGCTCCTGGGGGCGTGAGCAGGTTTGTACTTGGGCAGCCTGCACAAGCTGCTGCCTGTGCTCCCACTGGCTACCCTGCTATTCGTGGTGCACTAGCTCCAGCACGTTCCCAGCTGCAGTGGAGACAGACCCTAAACGTAAGACGAAGGTACCTAACTCAAGTGCCACGTCTGAAAATCGGTTCTTATGTCAGAGCCTGATAGACTCAGTCAAATTATTTCACCAGCTTCATATGGTTTAAATAAGCTATTAGAGGAATATTTAAAAGTTATTCATTTGGATTCAGTGCCTAGTTATTTCAGCCTGCGTATGCCATTCACCACCAGGAAAAGCAGTTCCTGTTCCACCGACTGCAATGGAGCTTTACCCACTTTTGCTAGCAGTGTATTTGTTCTAGATCCGTAACATTATGCAGTGTTTTAAAATGCTCCACACACCTTCATCCAAAAAAGCCTGAATTTGAGACTCTTCCCAACAAGGTATTTGCTTGACAGGGTTTTTGGAGAAGGATGAAGATGTGTTGCTAGGTAGCATTTGGAGAGGAGAGGCTTTTCTGGAGTGTTTTCACTGTTATCTGCTGATTGATGTAAATTGTTACCTTCACTTGATTATTTAAGGCTACTGACTAGCTGGAGTTAGTTTATTTGTACCTCAGAATTAATGCTGCTAGGTGGCTATCTTAAATTTAGTTATAGTCAGGGCACATAAAAAAGAATGCCTATGCAAATAGTCTAACATTAAATCTAAACAAACATCACCTCTACATTACCTAAACCTGAGAGTGCTGCATACAGATGGAGTGGAAAACTGTAAAGATGAGCTGCAAAGCTTCAAAAAAAACAAAAGTCCATCAATACAAAAAACAAGGGAAATAAAATCCCATAACAGTAAAACAGTTGTAGCTGCTTTAAAAAACTGTAATTAGCACATCTCAGCTATTTTGGGGATAGTCGTTACCTCCCAGAGATCCCGAGGAATTTAAGTTACGAGACTTAGAGTGATGTCAGCCATCACATACCTAAAATGATGGAACTATTCCATTCTAAACCTTCATTTTCACTCCCTCCTCCTGCCCTCCCTGTAAGATGAAAGATCTCATGCTGCATCTGAGCCCAAAGGGGAATCCTTTGGAATGATACATCACAAGTCTTTTTAGCGTTACACAAGCATGAAGAGAAAGGTACAAGAATCTTTATTTACTCAACTGAGATGCATTTTGTACTTCGGCAACTCAAATGGGATTCTAAACTTCATGCTTGCCATAGTCTTAGAAATCAAGAAGGGCATGTGTTTTTTCCACATGTTGGAAACAGAATAAAGAAATCTACTTAGAGAAATTTGGTTCACAAGCACTAAGTAAGTGATTGACCATGGACAGTACATTACTTTCAATGCGTCATTTACAACTAACACCTGCTAACCCTAATGAAGTGGATTTGTTTGTTTGCCTCCACTTTTTTCAATGAACTGGCTGGCTGAGAACTTGTTTGCCAACCTTTGGGTGGAAATATATCCTGCAACTATGGTATAAATCTCTCAAAATACACAATGGTAGTGGAGGTAAAATTAAGAAACTGACAAAGCTGCAAGTCAACCTTGAAAGAGTCTCCTCAGCCACTCATCTGGGGACATGTACAGTATTAGTATTTTCATCACTAAGAGGTGTGAGAGTTTGTGGTAAAATTAAGACTGCCTTGTAAAGCATCATAAACTACACCAGAGCTGATTCAATAGGTTATTATACCATGTTAGCAACCACAGCATTATCTTTAGTGTGTACTTTTCCAGTACAAGTACCGGTCTAGGTACCACATTAAGGCTACTCTTTCCACTCTCACTGCTATTTAAAAAGCTGAACAGACACACTGAACAACACTAAATCAAGTGCTGTTGTGAAAGACAACATAGGGATGTACAGGTCCAAACTTTTATAATGTATTGTAATGATCACAATTACAGCAGTACCTCGCTAATACTAATGCCTGAAAGATCCATTGATAACAGTAAGTGAACAAAGAACATATAATGAACTTCATGTAAGAAGTGGTAATAATACTTCAGAGTATACTAGTAGATTGTTTTGTTTTACATGATGCGAGAGTAATTAAGTCTTATATTAAGATATCCCAATACCTCTTTACTGAGAAGTGGATAGTGAGTAAGGGTTTTGGTGAGCAATTTAGTAAAGTAAAAATAAGTGAGGACCTAATGTGGAATCATTCACAAATTACAAAACTTCAATAAAGTATCGTGCCACGACAAAAAAGTTTTTAACCATTTTTCAACTGATTCTATTTCCTTTGCCCTGGTTTATATAGATAATTTCCATCATCATAAAAAAGTGTGTGTCTTGAGTCATCTAGGGGATTAGTTAAGTAATCTATCAGATCTAGAAATTATTCATGTAGCAGTCAACACAACAATTCACTTGGGAAAGGACTCAGTCTTGATGTCCTGCTTAGGGCTCCTCTCTAAAGGCACTCTCAGGAGAATTAATTAGAATTAATTTAAGGTGTGAAATTAAAGAGATTGGTTTAACTGCATTAAACCCCTGTGTGACACAATCAAAAAATTATGGTCACTTTTATTCTAAATAAGAGTATCCACATCTGGGTTTAATTTGGTTTAAGCAATCTGCTTTAAAAGTTAACTTGGATTAACTTCCTGAGCATCCCTATGTAAGCAAAAGCCCTTAGAGATAGACAGGTAAAGGGTTACCCTCTTTCACATTAAAATTATAAAACAATGTAATTAGATATGCAGCATGGGGCAAAGATAAATAACATGCTGCATGTAAAACCACAAGGCGAATTATATATAGATGCAACCATTAAAACTACTGAACTATGCATGGTTTCCTTACCCTCAACAACCCTCTTCCGAGACCTGCTACTTAACTTCTGAGATTCTTTTCTTTTCTGTCTATGGCCTTGTTACAGGACAAAGTTGCACCAGGTGCAATTTTAAAGCAGCTTAGTTAGTCTGATGCAAACCCCTGTGTCGACACTCTTATTTCCGTTTAAATTGGGCTTATTTCGGGTTTATTATAAATAAATTACTAGCTAGCTCTTCTGTAGTACTTTTAGTTTTGCTTAAGTCAATTAGCAATTGATTTAAAAACCCAATGTAAGTGAAAGCAATGCAATTTGTTTCAGGTAGACAAGGCCTGCATGTCCCAACAACATGCTCTAAGTGTAACACTGCTTTGCGTTGTCCTCTCCTATAGGCCACATAATCTTTCCTGTTACCTTAACGCAGCTTTTTGGATCATTCCATTTTTTTTATAGTAAGTCAGGACCTTCTCTTGCAAGCTGCTGAATGCAACCTTCTCCCATGTGAAGCCCCATTAACATTAACAGCGGTACTTACAGTCAGAGCAGCTTTCAGAATAGGGACCTAATGGATTTTTTAATAAAGACTGACTTGATTATGTTTTTTTTAAAACTGGTTTTAAAAAAGCTCTAAAATTCTCTTCCTCTCTGAGATTTTGTGCTAGTTTCCGCACTGAATCATAAGCCCCTCAAAATAGGTATCCTGGATGGAGAGACTGACAAAATGATAACATTGTGAATAACGACCTGACAGGGCATTTGGTTATGAGTGGTGTTTTCAGTAGACTGGCACAGGCTTCAACAGAATCAAGGACAAAACTAGGTATCTTCTAGGAAACATATGCAGGGTAAAGAAGGAGTTGGCAAGCTAAAAATAAAATCTCTTCTCTGTTATTGTGTTAGTACAGTGTATTCCAACCAAAGTAGAACTGAGCTCTCCGCATGACCTTACCTATCCAAGTCATCTTCCCCGAGCAGAATAGGTGGGAGCGGGAGTGGAGGCAGCGTTGAAGTCTTCAGGTGTGGGATAGCAGCCGTCACAGACACTTGTGGTTTTGTAGAGACCTGGACAGAGGGCTGAGAGTTTGCCTGAGTGGACAAGGCAGATGTTCTTGAGTGGGAAGAAGATGGCAAAGAGGCTGGGACTGAAGTAGGGACCTGAACAGAAGTCAGCTGGGAAAGCGGCAGAGGTGGAACAGCTGGTGACGGAGGCAACGGAGGCAATGGGGGAGTCTGAGGCGGCGGTGTAGTTGTTGGTAGAGGTGGAGGGGGTGATTTTATTGAGGGCAGTGGGGGCGGGTTCTCCTTCTCTGTTGTCTCTGGCTCTGTTGGAGTTACAATCTCCTCTTTCACTACTACAGACTTCGACTCTTTTGTTCCCATCGTTTTTGAGTCTTTAACTGGAGCTGCATGCTTCTTCTCGGAGTTCTCGTCTATCTTGGTTTTTACTGGCTCCAGAGATGTTTTAGTCTCTGCATTCATGTGTATTAAATTAACCAGTTCCGTATCGGAGGTTGATTTTTCAGATTTAATGATTTTGGGTACTTTTTTAGACTCCGTCCCCGTCTCCTTACCCTCAGATGAGCTGTTCTCTTTTATAGACGGAAAAACAGGCGAGTTCTTTGCCTCCTTTCCATCCACCTTTGCTGCTGCTGCCGCTGCTGCAGCTCGCTCCTTCTTTTTCCTGCTAAGCTCTGCTCCCAGGCTGGAGTTCAATGGTAGCCTAGCAGGCGATATACTGGAATGGCGACTACGTGAACCAGACCTCTGCTTTTTATTGTGAGATGATGAGTGTCTTGAATATACAGGACTTCGACTTCGGGACTTCACAGTCTTCCTATGGAAAGAACAGGAAGCAGAAAACTGAGATGCAGTCTGAGGCATACTATGTTAGTTACTGAAATTAACAAATAGGGAAAGCTCTCTTTAAAGACAAGAGCATTCATAAATTGTCAACTACACTTCTGACCATACCCAAGGCTTGTCTGAGGAGACTTAAATTAATGGCACCAGTTTGATGACACTTGGAAATAATCCAACATCTAGGGCGCTTCCAAGGTCAAAGATGCTGCTGCTTACAAATCAACAATTAAAACAACTGAACCGCAAGATGAGGGTTAGACAAACCCCAAGTTAAAGAAGAGATAACAGATGCACAGTGCTTGACTGGAGGATTTTAGTTGAGACAATGAGCTGACAGTTTAGGAATCTTTCAGGGCAGTAAAGCAGGAGGGAAAACACAATGATAAGACACGAGTATTGCTTGTGGGAATGTTTTGCACAACCCTGTGGCGTTGTTACAGTAAGGCAGTGATACTCAGACCTCGGTGGCTAAGGAGTCAAATTAGCGATCAACATTACCCAAAATAGACACAATAGTGTGAATTCATTGTTTCACTTACTATAGTACTATATAATATTAACACTGTGTGAGTGAATATGTCCTGCAAAGAGCCGCGGGAGAGACAGTCAAGAGCTACTTCCGGCTCGAGAGCCTCTGTCTGAGTATCACTGCAATAAGGCATTCTCCTAGTGAATGCCACTTTTTCCCACAGAACATCTTCACTCCAAGTAGAGGTTTTACTATTACTATAAATGCATTTGCACACTGCAAGTCAGAAAGACAATTTGAGGCTTTCATCCTGATTTAGACATGATCAGAGATACTCTAAGTCTGAATTTACAATAAGGGGGCTACAATTTATTACATAAGCAGAGATATGAAATTCATTTGGAAAGCTGCACTCTAGTGTGAGCCACAAATAAGGAGAAAAACACCTTCCTTTAAAAGGACACAAGATGATCAGAGGATGGACTTGGATTAGGCACAAATCTGCAATATGTGTCAATCTAGTGGAGGTTAGGGATGAAGATTAATTGGAAAAACTGAAGGGAAAAAAACCAAAACCCCCCCCCAGAAAACTGGTATTTTCAATTCACAGGTCAGTGAATATTTTCTCCTCTTCAAGGGAGACTGGGATTTTGCCAGGCATGGGACAGTGCATTTTATGAGGAGTAATGTGTTAATGAGGAACTTTAATGATTTGGAAGCCACATGTTACTAAAGAATCTTGAAGTAAGACTCTACCCATACTTAGTTGAAATCATGCTCACAACTGATTTTTATTCTATGACCTATTCAAACCTAGAGTTCTCTGACCACAGTAGAAAATATAGCATGATTTTAGATCATGGTTAAAAGAAATTCCCTTTTCCACACAGCTCAGAAAACATGTAATAGCAACTGTGTTTAAACATGGAAGCTGTTAGCAGATGTTTCAACTATAATTGAAATGCAGTGTAAGAGATTAATATAATTTGCATAGGATAAGAGAATCACAATTTTAAACAAATATTCTGACAACATAAATGCTTTAAAAATAAGTTGAAGGATAGACATGGCTTATTATAAAGCATTTCACTAGACATTTGTGATTGCAGTAGTCAAATATCAATGTGACTAAGTGGATCTTACCTTTAGTCTTAAAGAACAAAAATAGCAATAAGAATATATAAAAAAAAAGTCAAGACTTATTTCAGATTCTGTCTTCAATGTTCATGGAAGTTGTGTGAAACAGAATCTGGCAATATGCCTCGAGCTGGTATGTCTTCTTCAGGGGACTCTGGATAATCAGTTTAACTGTCACCCACACAGGCAGAATTTGCCATTTGGCTAGTAGTTCACTTTCCACATCCCGCTGCAAAACTGTCAGGAGCTGAAATAGCTAGCAGCATGCTTTCACTGCACTCAGAGGTCACACTTGCAGACTTTGCTGAGGACAACATTCCTAACTGAACTTGTATGACATGGGTAGCTGCAAACAGAGCTAACTTAATTCTGAAACCTAAACAGCACTGAATCCTGCACTAAATCCCAGCTACAAGTGATTCATAACATGGATCTGGAAACCTCCCCCTCAACAGCCAATATTAGCTTTTGTCACTGCTGACTGCACTGAAATATGTTTTAAGAGAAGCAAATATATACAGGAAGTTTTGTAAGGTGTTTCCTCTGTCTAGAGTAATCACTGAGTAACTTTATCTCTGACCAAGAGGTTAGTGATTTGCCCTCAAACATCACCTTTGAAACCAACACTGCACTGCAGATTACCTAGTTTATAGCACTTAAAAAGGGAGGAAAACCTCCCAGCTGTAGAGATGTTCAAGCTTTTCTTTCCAGCTACAGTGGAATGGTTAAAAAATTCCTGTATTTCTAATGCAGGAAACTGGATATGTAAAATGCTAGCCACCAGGCCCATGAATTAAGATAAAGGTATCAATGGGAGAGAATGGGAATGGCTCACTACAGAAAACCAAAGCACACTGGCAAGATTCATTTCTCGGCTGCAATCAGAGCTGTACCAAAGAAAGATATCTTGGAGGAAGAACTGATAGAAATCTCTAGCCCTATCTATACTATGAAACTGGACGTTGCTAAGAGTTGTTAGCAACAGTTTGCCCTCAACCAGTGATGAATGCAGAAGACATGACAGAGAGAGCACAATTGGCCACTTCCAGAATGTGTGTCACCTGAGGCTCTAAGAGTGATCTAAAACATTAAGCATACCTCACAGGTGAGATTATTTGGCATTATTCCCCCATTATACAGTGGAGAAATCACAAGCATAGTGGTGAAGTGAAAGTTAGTGGCAAAGGTGGGACTAGGACTTAGGCATCTTGACTCCTGGTTTCTTCTTTTAACTACTAGAGCAGGGGTGAGCAATCTTTTTGGCCTAAGGGCCATATATGGGTATGGAAATTGTATGGCGGGCCATGAATGCTCGCGAAATTGGGGTTGGGGTATGGGAGGGGGTGAGGGCTCTGGCTGGGGGTGCAGAATCTGGGTTGGGGATGAGGGGCTTGGGGTGCAGGAGGGTGCTCCGGGCTGGGACCAAGAGGTTTGGAGGCCAGGAGGGGGATCAGGGTTGGGGAAGGGGCACAGAGGGCTCAGGGGTGCAGGGCTCCAGGCGGCACTTACCTCAAGCAGCTCCCAGAAGCAGCAGCATGTCCCCCATCCGGCTCCTACACAGAGGCATGGCCAGGCGGCTCTGCTGCACGCTGCCCTGTCCGCAGGCACCACCACTGCAGCTCCCATTGGCCACAATTCCCGGCCAATGGGAGCTGCGGGGGCGGCGCTTGGGGTCAGGGCAGTGTGTGGAACAGAGCCCCCTGGCCGCCCCTATACATAGGAGACGGAGCAAGGACATGCTGCTGCTTCTGGGAGCTGCGCGGAGCAGCCCCCGACCCCGCTCCCTAGCTGGAGCACTGGAGCGTGGCAAGCCCCAGACCCCGCTCCCCAGCAGGAGCTTGAGGGCCATATTAAAACAACTGGTGGACCGTAGTTTGCCCACCCCTGCACTAGAGAAACTACCGCAAATTAAACCCTCTAAATCCAGTTCACCGACATTTGACAACATGTGATTTTGTGCTGCACACCAGTGACTACGGCAAACATACAAACACAGAAACTAAAAACTCATAATAGTGTGCAAGCCCACATCCATCAAGTGGGGTGTTACCTGAATTCTCTCTCTTGGCTATAGCTGCAATGATATGGTTACGACAACTGCTATAGAAAACAACACTGATTATATCTGTTACCTTCCCTCCCGACCAAAGACTCTACATTTCCTCCTTAACCAAAAGCAGTTTGTTTGGAGGGGCCACCTGGAATGTGACCTGCAGTGTGCTTTCTGCACCAAGGACATACGTGTATTTAGTTCGCCATCTTCCTTCTCAGACTACATTTTGGGAATGGGAAGGTAAAAGAATCACTAGGAAGGATTTCCCCCTCAGCCAATGAAAAAACATCAGTACCATAGGAAAGACTCTTTCACCCCCCTCTGAGGAATTTACACTGAACTTTCCTCACTGCATGGAATGCCTGTTCAGTGAAGCAACAACCAACATACACACAGGAGTTCTGATTTTCAGTTGGCTTAACAGTTAGAAAGAAAATAAGGTCTGAAAATTTCACTTTGCTCATTTTCTAAAAGTTGTATTTGTTCTTTGTGGTAGCCATTTTCTGAAGGCTTCTTGCACACTCAGTTGACTCCTTATTTCTTGCTTTGTGTTGCTCAGTGAAACTGAGCTTTGATTGAAAAAAGCGTGCTATACAAAAACTGCAGACCAGCTTTAGGAGAAAGGGGCGGGACTGTGGTGGGTTATCAATTTAACCCTAGATTCAAAGAATTCGAAATAAACAGAGTGTAAACAAGCAGTAACCTTTGGAATTTTTTTTGGTTTGGCTAACGAGCTAAGTGCTGTACCAGAAAGGTGTCCTCAAACACTTTCCCACATGGCTATGCAAGTTCACAGAAGCACATTCATAAAACCAGGCTCGGAAAAAGTGATCTTCACTTCACAGGCGTAACTAGAATTATACAGACAAAATCTGTTATTGCTATTTTGGGGTGTGTTGGGGGAAGAGGGGAAATGGAAGGAAAACACAGTGCTTTAGGATCCCACTGATTCCTCTACTACCCTCCAATCCAATAGCAACCCTCTGTCTGGTTAAGGAAGAGTAGACACACACCCTTAACAGAGCCTACAAGCACAGCCAGAAAGGATACACGAGGCATCTGCCACCCAGTTGACTTTTCCAGGGGTGTAAAAGTGTCTGTGAAACCAAAGTCTTCAGCCCCGCCCAAAAAAATCTATCTCTACATATATTTTAACATGGAGATAGCCATGTCGATATAAAATCCTAGTGGAGATAAGGGACAGCTAGCTTTTGCTTCCATGCAGCTAGTCAAATAAATGCCAGATGGGGGGGAGAATAGGGTTGACCTCAAATGAGCTAAATAAAGGCAAAAATTACCAATGCCTTATCGCCACTAGGATTTTACACTGAGATAGCTATTTGCTTTGAAGACAAAGGCAATGTTCTTAGCCCAAATCAGCCCTGATTTTCATCGGAAAGCCTACTCCCTAAATGTTGAGAGCCCTCGATGTGGTTTTAGGGTTCAATTCCACAAGCAATGAGTTCAATGGGACTACCCACATGAGCAGCACCAATCACATAGATAAAGATGCACAGGATCAATCTCCTTGCTCACAGCCCCCAATGGAATCCAGGGAAGCAACACAACTAACATTGTACATGTTGTTTTGATCATAAGGACTGACTTCATACAAGTTCAGCTCGGAATTATGATAAAGCTATAACCATAGTTCCATAACACACATGCTGTGAACTGGAAGTTCACTGAGACACAGGCTTTAGATTGAAAATAATCTTTGTTAGGCTACCTACCAATCTGTACTCAAAATACTCTGGATTACTATACATCTGAAATAAAATGCAGCACTATTAGTAATTTCAAACAAAAATGGTTTTTGTGTGTGTGTGTTAAAGTTACTGGTGCAAAAAGAGAAAAAAATACATCTGTTCCAAAATAAAGAAGTTACCTAATTGCCCTTCTAGAATGCTAAGGAGCTATTTAAAACAAATGGAAGCAAATGATCCATAACTGAGCAGAACACAGACTGAGAAAAGCAAGTTTAAACTAGAAAGAAGCAACTTAAATATGGTCAACTAATTATGATGAAAGGAAAGAAAACAATCAGTTCAAAGTGAGATATGCCCAGAATTAAACAATTTTTCTGAAAACTGTGATAAATCTTTTTCTTAGAATTTTGATCAAAGTTTCCAGAATGTGAGAGCTTTTTTTAAGTACATTTAGTGCTAGGAAAGGTGCTGGATTTTTGGCATTAGAAATTTAAATACTTTCCACAGAACACTCACTAGTGCAAACTTCCCCACAATGCTTCACTCGTGTTCTGCAGGAGCCACTGCTAGAGGCAAGTGTAACTCAATCCTGATGGCTCATTCAGTCTTGGCCTCTTTGCTGAGGCTGCCAACATTGAGGCTGATTAGTGCCAACAATGGTGGTGCTTTTTAATATGTGGACATCTATCCAAAGGAAACTGTAACCAGCCCCAGCAAATTCACACAGACCAGTGAGGAGCCCTTGGCAGTAATAAGTGAACACTAATTACCTGGGCCCAATCTGAATAGATGATCTAGAGGGTCAATCACTCACATCTCCAGAGCCATCCAATCTCCCCATAACACATAAAAGACAACATAGAGATCACACACCTGGGTACTGGACTTCGGCTCACTGACCGCTTGGCAACAAAAGGACTGCTCGAGCGCCTTCGGCTGTATGGGCTGGGTGACCGCCCACTGTACGATCCACTTCCCCTCTCATAACTGGATGAGCGCCTCCTGTTGTACGGGCTGACGGACCTCTGTCTCCTACTGTAAGGACTAGGAGACCGAGTGTTGGACTGGTACGCTACAGGTTCCTTGTAGGGTGGGCTGACCGACTGCCTGCGTGATGAGCCACCGGGGCTCTTCTTGTAGGAGTCATAGTTGCTGGATGTATGCGACCGTGGAGGGCTGATATCGTATTCTTGAGTGTAGGATGCTCCTGAGGGGCTGTCATCCTGTTTAGGGCTCTCAGCCCATTTCCTATGGGGACTCCTGGATTTCCGTTTTGGACTGTCAGTTGCTTTGTAGCTTTTCAGTGTGTCCCTTTTCCGATGGCTTTTACTGCGGTCTTTGTGTCCAGACTTCAGCTCCCGCTCTTTTCTGGACTTCTCCTTGTGTGCTTTGGATGACCTGGACTCTTTGTTGCTGCTTCTTGATGGCTGTGACTTAAAGTGTTCCTCATTCTCCTCGTTGAGTCTCTTGGAAGTCGCTGACACCCGGTCCTTGGTGAACCCTGACTTGCTGGACACCTCCTGATTCTTTTCCAGCTTCTTCTCCTTTTCCACCTGCTTACTCCTGATCAGCTCCCGAACACGTTTGTGCTGGTGGTGCCGATGTTTGTGCAACCTGTCGCTCCTGTCTGAACTCCCTTTCCTCTCGTCATTCTCCCTTCTTTCCAGCTTGAGGGCCACATCATCTGAGAAGGTGTCCGAGTCGGAGCTGATGTCATCATACTCCACCAGTGGCTTGATCATTGCTCCCAGTGGTGCTGCCGTCTCTTGAGCCACCAGCGGCGAATCTTTGGAGTGCTTGGACCTGTGCCTCTTGTGTCTGGAGACCAGCCGGTGCCTCTCCTTGCTGTTCGAACTGCCACTGCTGGATGTCTGCTGCTGCAAGGACCCCCCTCCTCCTCCATCCTTCTTGCCCCCATGTCTCTCTGGATTTGGCATTCCTTCTCCACTGTGCTTGGAAGAGGGGAGGGGGGAATCCTCCAAAACCCCCAAACTTTAAACCCCAGTCACCCCCCCTCTATAGGCCTCTCTCCTCTTTCCGTGGCTCTCCTTTCTCCTCCCACCATTCACAGCCACTTTCCCCCTTTGCCTTTCCTCCCTCGTTCTAGCTCTCTCCCGCCTTCATGGGGTGCAGCTCTTTGGATCAGGCCCCGGGGTGGGGGTGGAGGTGGGGGAGGGGGCTTGACCTCACAGGGCCCCTGGGCAGGAAGCTACAGGGCCTGGAAAGCCCCAAGGAGGGGGGCCTTGGGAGGAGGGGGGCTGGGCCCTGGAGCGGGCCCCCCGGCCTGGGAGGAGGGTCCGCTGGGCTGGGGTCCCCTGGGCCTCTGAGCAGGTCCCTAGGCCCGGCTCCCTGAGTGGCTCCCTACGCGGAGGGTCCCCGGCTCCCGCCCCCTCGGCCGCGGTGCGGCGGGTGCCCAGCTCCCGACCCCCTTTGTCCGCCCCGCTCTCGGGGCCGCCTCCCCTCTCACTTCCCAAAGCGAAACGGCACCGCTTCCAAGGGGGCAGCCGCCAACTCTCGCGAGACGCCTGCTCTCGCGTGATAATCGAGGCCTCCCCGGCCCCCCGCTCGGCCAAACACCGCGAGAAACACCGGCCGGGCCCGCTCAAGCCTCGCGAGAGCTCAGCGCTGGGCTCCTCAACAAAACTTTATCGAGCAACTTGGTAACGCGGTCAGAGAAACAACCGAGCACAAGGCGGCCTCTCTTTTCAACAAAACTTTATTGAGGCGCACTGTGCGGACAGCCCCCCCATTCTCCCCCCCAACAAAACTTTATTGAGATGCAAAGTGTCGACAAATCGCTAAGGCCCTGCCCCAAGCACACTTGTGTTCAGAAGCATCATGGAATGCCCCCCTCCTCTTCAGAAGGAGCCTGAGTGCCTTGCAATGGGTGGCATGAAATGCATACCAAGCATGATCCCCAGCAGTGCCCCAAGGCAGGGTGGAGGTGTCAGTGCCTCTCTAGGCCCAGCTTCATGGAAAGAGAACCCAGGCATCCTGACTCTCAGTCCCTTGCTCTAACCATTAGACCCCACTGCCATTCCAGAGCCAAAAACAGAACTGAGGAGTCCTGACTCGCAGTGACTCTAAACCCCAGATCACACTCTCCTTCAAGCTAGAAACAACCCAGTAGTCCTGACTCCCAGTCCTATGGTTCTAGCCCTCTAGACAACCTTTTTTTTTTATGTAGACAGTAAATTCCTGCAGTTCTTACAATGCAGACCGCAGATCCTTGGTACCCTTTGAGATACAGGCCCTGCGTGTCTCTACCAAGAAACTGAAGCACTCAAATCAATGGGGAGACATCTGAAAATTTGTCTTGCCTATCGCTCAAATTGACAAATTGTCACTCCAGAGAATGTGGTGTAGTTGTAGTCGTGTCAGTGTCAGAATATTAGAGAGACAAGGTGTGTGAGATAATATACTTTATTGGATCAACTTCTGTTCATGAGAGAGACGAGCTTTCAAACCAAGAAGAGCGCTGTTTGGCTGGAAGCTTGTCTCTCTCACCAACAGAAGTTGGTCCTAAAAGATATTATCTCACCCACTTTGACTCACTTCAGTGGACATTTTACCTCAGTAAGGACTGAGCAAAAGCTGGGTGAAAGCCTCCAGATTTGGCTGAGTAGTAGAGTATGGGCCTTTAGATGCCAGTTTTAACACTTTAAATCAAATAGAAAAAGCAAGTAAACACTCCCTCCCTTCCCTCTGATGAAAAATACCCCCTTGCAGTTTCCATCCCTATTTTATTCTAAAGAGAAACAATAGTGAAAACAACTATTTTGAGACTTGAGTGCTACAGATGATGGATTGGGGATCAGTGGTACTGAATGATATAGCAGTGGCCCCAGCAATCCATTGAAAACTGTAAGATTTGGACTGTTACTGTTGAAGGCAGATGTAGTTTTGTATCATGGTCACTTCACTTAAAGGCAATTTTTCAAAAGCTCTGAAATTCCAGGGTTTGATTAGCATTTATTCAATTTGCATTTATGTATGTACGGCTTCCATGTAGCCATGTCAGCATTTTGAACACTGAGCCCTCTGGCTATAATTATAATTGTTTGTATGTCATTATAGACCTCCTTGACTATACTCTCTAGGCAATAAAATTGCCTTTAGGTTGACACTCAGCACTCAGAAGCTTTACCTAGTATCATTCATTTCCTTTTTTGCTCATATTTTACAGACTTTAAAAACAAAACAAAAAACCAAATAATTTGTGGTTTATGGCTGCTTTTGCCCACCCCCACCCCCCGCCCAAATTTTTCACTGAGCTCAGTATAGAAAGCCCCTTATGCCAACATAGAGCGCCACTAACTTCATAGTTTTTAAGGCCAGAAAGGACTATTGTGATCATCTTCTCTGCTTTCCGTGTCTGCTTTTTAACACAGGCCACAGAATTACACCCAGTAATTCCTGTATCAAGCCCAATAACTTCTGATTGAAGTAGACTATATCTTTTAGAAAGACATCCAATCTTGTAAAGAATTCAAGAGATGGAGAATCCACCACTTCTCTCAGCAAGCTGTTCCAATGATTAATTCTCCCCACCTCCCCGCCCCACATATTGTTAGCAAATCTGCACCTAATTTCCAGTTTGAATTTGTCTAGCTTACATTTCTAGCCATTGAATCTTGTTATGCTTTTGTCCGGTAGTAAAGTTTTTTTTTTAATCTATCAGAAATCTTCACATATAGGTACTTCAAAACCACAATCAAGTCACCTTCTAACTTCCTTTTTGGGACGCCTACAACATGGAGCTCATTACAGGATCAGGGCCTCGGTAAAATCCTGGTAGACAGATGACCTCCTTGCACCCTGATTTTATTCTTCAATCTGATCTGCTATAACGGGTGTTGGGTTCCACAGGGAGCTCTGTGATTTATTAAAATACACCTCTACCTCGATATAATGCTGTTCTCGGGAGCCAAAAAATCTTACCGCGTTATAGGTGAAATCACATTATATCAAACTTGCTTTGATCCACCAGAGTGCACAGCCCCGCCCCCTCCCGGAGCACTGCTTTACCACGTTATATCCAAATTCGTGTTATATCGGGTCACATTATATCGGGGTAGAGGTGTATTATAATGAGCTGGCATATATGTGTTTAACACAATTCTCTACTGGATGGAATCAGACCTGTACATCAGAGGCCATATACTGCTAACAGCTGAAGGAGATTCTCCTTTAGTTCACATGGTAGAATGCAGTGCTTTCTAGAGCAGAAGGATCTGAGTTTTACCTCCACACGTCATGAATTTCAGAGTGATTGTTCTGTAAAAAAAAAAAGTGACAACTATTATAGTCCTAGGTAGCATTTTTCCCCATTTATATTGCATTAGCAAATCTGCTAGTTTTAACAGGGCAATTTTCCATTACTTTTTTGTTAAATATTAATTTATTTGTATTCACTACCTCACATGGGTATGTGATAAGTCATATGTACCCTGCACAATAGGCCACTGAATGGGGATAAATGTCTTCCTTGGGGAAAGAGAGAATCCTACCCCATTCATAAAGATTGCCTGAGCTGCCACTCTTGGAGAAGAGGGTCTTCAGCTGTGGCTTATTAACAGGAAGTCAGTGCCATAAAGAGGGAAGGTATGAAAGTAGGCTGGATTTCTTCAGTGTGGAGGCATGTTTGTGCTTCTGCCTATGGTGAGCTGGTTAAAATCAACTGCTTAGGCAAACTCTCATAAGAAGAGATCTGTTTGCTATACTGTAGGAGCAAAGCAGGTATACTCCTTGGATTCTACAAAAGGGCATCTTTTTGTTTACTCTACAAGGAGCTAGAACTATGCATTTGGGCCTGATGGGGAGTGTAACTGCCTATGGAAAACTAGACACTTGAAGGATTGTATCCTGCTCCAAGAAGAATGACATGTGCTTGGGATTTTTTTCTTCCACGTACTCTTGTATTGTTTAGCCTTTAGGGGGCTAGTGACCCCTCATTCTTGGGTGTTGTGAGCTTTCATGCCTGTAAAGTGTTTTGAGGCCTTCTGATGAAAGCCATCTGTTGCAAAAGCCAAGCAATGTTCAGCTGCAGAAGACTTGACTCAAGGAAAGGGAGCAAAAATAGCCACTGGATTAAAAAGAATGTAAAAATACTTAATATATTTTGAAGACTTATTTTATGTGGATTTGTTTATTATAAAGGTGCTTAAAATAGCCTCTTAAAAACCTTATTTGGGGAGAAAGGTGTAAAACCTTAATAAGTTTAAAAGCTCAGTTTAGATGTGTTTAGAACTGTAAACATTCATGTCAGGCCTAAACTTTTTGTCTACCAGTTCCTGTAGTTGGAAGTTATGGATCAAATAAATTGCACATTAGATACACAGTGGGTGAGCTAATATCTTTTACTGGACCAGCTTCTGTTGATGATAGACAAGATTTTGAATATACCCAACTCTTCTTTAGGTCTGGGGTACATACTCAAGAGTGTCATAGCAAAATACAAGGTAGGACAAATAGATATAAGGAGTTAACACATGTTGTAAGAAACAATTCAAAGTGAAGTGACCCACTACCCAGGCTTGCATTTTGGAGGTGTTGTGCAGGTTTCCTTTGAGGATGAGGACTAAGAGGTTAGATAGGGAGTGATCATTTTGTGAAAAGTATTTACTTACAGCTGATATAGTGTTCTTCTCTCATCATTTTTCTAAGTGAACTCATTTGAGAGCATTTCTCCTTTCACCCACATAGTTGTTACTGGAGCATTTAGTGCACTGGATGAAATACACTGAATGATGTAATAGGCATGTATTACAGGGATCTTGAAAAGTGTTGGGGGGTGGGGGGTGAAGTATTAATCTTGTCTCTTTCACCGGCATAAATTGGTCCAATGAAATATATTCTCTCATCCCTCTTGAGACCTACATGGCTATAGGGTGACCAGATGTCCTGATTTTATAGGGACAGTCCCAATTTTGGGGTCTTTCTTATAGAGGTTCCTATAACCCCCCACACCCTGATTTTTCATATTTGCTATCTGGTCACCCTACATGGCTACAACAATACTGTGAATTAGGCACATATGTATTCGTGTAATTACGATACCCAATAAAACCACTAATCCCTCAAGCCTTTTCTTGCCCCATTTTATAATCCAATACTAGGTTCAGGTTGGATTACTGTATGTTTTATGGGGTCTGACTTTGGTCAATGGGGGTTGCTTTTGCAGCTTCCTTCATAACCCCTGCACATCACTGGTGATGTTAAACTTACTTTATAAATGAATAAAATACATGCTGTTAACTGTCCCATTTTAGACGACAAACTGTGTGCCTCATATTGACGGAGTATCTTGTTTTCACAATGGTAAAGTGACATCTGAAACAGTGAATTATGAAGCTGAAGTTACAGCAACATTAATTCTGTTCAAGAACAAAATCCCACCTACTCTAAAGTAATTTGCCCTGCTTGTGCATTACTTACATTAAGTCTCTTGGCTGTTGGGATGGTAGGTTTTGCGATGTGTGCTACCCTTCGCACAGCAGTAACCAGGATTTGCTGCTCCAGCTATTTTACAAAGGGGGGGGGGTGGAATATAACTTTGCAGTTTAAAACTTTTTAGTTTTTTTTCCCTGCAATTAAATATTTTTGTAACATTTTGGCTTCAGTCGCATTTTTTTTTTCCAGCTGCAGACGCAAAATCCCCCCCCCCTTTCCTTGCAGAAGCAGCTCCCTACCCTGCAACTCTGCTGGGCAGCGCATGGGCACACACGTGCCCGTGGACTCTCAATACCTCGCCCAGCGGCCAGAGGAAGGGGAGGGCCGGAGGGAAGAGTGACCGCTTCAAGTCTCGCGAGATCACCCCCCCCCCGCCGGGTCGAGCCGTTCTGCTCTCGCGAGATGTCTCGGTGGCTGCGAGAAGCCGGAAGTGTCGCGCGGTTTGGAGCGTAGCCATGGCCGTTGGGCTGGCGGCGGCCGCCGCGGACTGAGGCCCGAGCGGGAGGGGCCTGGCCGCGGGTACCTGCTCTACGCCAGGCCGGCGCCTGCGGCCTGCCCCGGGGCCCTCCCCTTCTCCCTCCCCCTCCCAGGCCCGCACCGGCCCGCGGGATGAAGGCGGCACAGGGGGGCGCCGAGGGTGAGTCTGGGGTCGGGGGGGGGCTCGGCCCTTGGAGGGGCGGGGCTCGTGGGGGGGAGCCCCGGGCGCTGTAGGGGACGCCCTGGCTCCAGGGAATGGGGAGATCTGCTCCCCGACTTCCCTCTGAGATTCTGCTCCCCCCCCCCCCCCGCGTTCAGCTCCCCCCGATAACCCCCCTCCAGTCAGCTCCAGGGGGTGGAGGTTGATCCCTGCTCCTGCTCTTTGCTGAGCTAATGGGGAGTTATTTCCTCCCCTGCTCGCACGTTGCCTCCGTTGTTATCATGTTGCTCTGCTACCCTGCATGGGAGGGGACCGAACTATGGGGTCCCACAGCCGTAAGAGCAATGCAGCCCATGCCCACTGGAGTTCCTCGCTGCCTGTTGCCCCAGTGGGATGTGAAGGCTGCTGGCGCTTAAGGGTTCCTAGCAAAGGCTGCTGTATCTTCATGGGAGCAGCCTGAGGACAACGCAGCTGGCTAGTGTGGGATGTTTCATCTTGGTCTGCATGGTCTCCTGGTATACAGAGCGTACGGGCACCTAAGCCTTGTCTATCCAGCATGATCCAATATGACCTATGAAAGGTTACAGGTCCTACTGTGCAAAGCTTTATGTTGATCAAAATAGCTTGCCCTTTGGTCAAGATACAGCATTATATAGTGGAGTTTGTAATCTTTGGTGGATGGGTCTAGCATAAAATAGATCAGATTGCAGACACCTTTATCTTCATCAAACATGCCCCTTCAGTTGCTATTACAGTCAGTGAATGATACAATTTAGTGCAGAAGTTCCCAAACTTTTTTTTTTTTTTTTTTGCTGAGTCCTCCCTTGGAGATTCATGTCTTATGCACACACTCCCTTGTGTGGGATGCCAGGTACCCACAGGATGGGTGTCCAGTACCCACGTTGGACGATGGATGCCTGCTGTCTATGGGGAGCAGAGTGGGTGTATCCCATGTGGCAGTTTCCACTCCTTACAGGGGTTGGGGTTGTCTTGGCTGATGGGACCTGGCTCCCTGCCTATTACACTCTTCCCTGTGCAGGGAAGCAAATGGAGCCCTCCTTGAATCAGGAGAGCAGCAGAATGCTGCACCCTATGAGTAGTGGCCCACTCCTGACTTTGGCCCTTTAGCGTGGCCTTGGGACACTGAGCCCTGTCTGCTTCTTCTACTCAGGCTCTGCCCAACAGGGGAAGCAGCTGGGACTTGGTTCCCTGGGGCTGCACTGAAGGGCTGGGGGAGAAAGAGGCTCTGTGCTGCAGTGGTATCAAAAGTAGGGGGGACAGCCTACAGCGTCCTGCTTGCATAGTCCCTTCTGGCTTCCCCAGCAGAGCATGGTAACGGCCAGTGGGCACGGGTGGCAGTGGGGGAGTGATGATCAGGGAGCCTGGTCCTAACAGCTGAGACTGCCCAAACACTCCCCCTTCTGCTTCTCTTATCGGACTGGGCCCCTCTTGGCTCGGACTCTTCAGCACCGCACAGTCAGATCCTCACATTCCCCTAATAGCATTGCTGTGCTTCCCCTGCCCGGGAGATGATCTCCACAGTGTAGATCTCTGATCTGTTCCATCACCAACCTGAATTTTGAAAAGTCCCTAGATATGTGTGTTTACATGAGCAGTAACTTACATCATCAAAGTGTTATAATCCTGTGTTTTCCTTGGATCTGGCAACTCAGATGAGGTTGCCAAAATAAACTGTGATTGCTGTACATTTCAAAGAGTCTGTAGAAGAACTGGTTTCTTTTCTAATGACAGCCGGTGTGGCGTTCGCATGGGTTCAGTTGCATCCACAGAAATAATGAAACCACGGATGTAAAAATAGGCAAACATTCATTTCTCCTGGCCTGGTGCAGAGAGGAGGGCGGGGGAGTTCGTAAGTGAGCCTGCCCTGCACTCACCCCACGGCAGCGGCTCCTGTCACAATTGAGGTGTGACTGGGCCAAATCTGGGTGCCCCTGCAATCCTGTGCAGTGCCCCTCCATGACCGCCCCTTCGCACCAGGGTGGGATATGAGTTAGGGTCACGGTGCTAGGGAGGAGACTGAGACATGACACTCATTTTTCAAAAATGACTAGATTTCAAGTGATGGTGTCCCTTGAAACCTCATTTACTGTGAAATCCCGAGTTGTGTCACTCCCTTGCAGTGTGCAAATTGCAGTCCCTGTTCTAGGACATTTCTGCAGCCTAATGATACCGTGCCCGCTGGATACCAACCCTGAGGTATTGGCTCCATCCCACTAGGCAGGTTAGAATACCTCTAAATCATAGAATTTTGAGCCCTCTGAGGCGCTGGCAATTGGGCAGGGGCATGAGTCCCTCCCTGTATCGCATTCCAACTGTCGATGCCTCAGGTCCTTCACTGTAAATGGGCTCCAGTTGGAGTCTTTATAGTGTGGTATGTTGACTTCCATTCAGTGCTGTGAAGGTGTTTTTAAAAAAGAAAAGAATTTAATACATGAATGTGAGTAGAGTGGATCTCAAACTGGTCTGGGGGTTCCTTCCTGGTGATTCACTGAATACAAATGGTTAATTGTAGTGGGTGATTGGGAGAGAAGGTGGTCTGTGGGGAGGATCTTTGCCATAGAATGAGGTTAGTAGAACAAAGAGTTGGAAAGGAGCTATGAGTGTATACAGTGCAATAAGAGACAGGAGATTAAAAGTAGAACCTTCCCTCTTTAAAGATCTGCTGTACTTCTTACCTTATGTTTTCCTTGAGGTTTCAGCAGGTCTTTAAACTAGCCTCTTGTGCCTGCAAAGGGTACCCAGTCAATTATAATGCAATACCAAGACTAAACAAGATGGACCATATCCTACGCTCACATCTTACTCACATATGTAGTCCTACTGATTTCCCCAATAAGTCTTTGAAGTCTTATTGTCTCCTGGGTTTGATGACCTTTGGTACAGTCTTTGCATTATTTAACTGTCTGTGTGAGAGAGAGAAGAGTAAAGTGGCAAGAAGTAAAATTTCTCAGAATTGTTTTATATTGCTGTTAAAGGCAAAGGACACACCTTTTATTTAGAACTCACAGGAGCTTTTATTTGTAAAAGTTTGAATATTGTTGTCAGCACTGAGATTAAACAGCAGCAGACCCCCTGACTGAGTTGTCCCATATGATTTGTCCTGTAGAAACGGAGAAGCTGAATAAGATGAGTTCTCTCTTGGAAAGACTTCATGCAAAGTTTAACCAAAACAGACCTTGGACTGAAACGGTGAAGCTTGTCCGTCAAGTCATGGTGAGAATTGGAGGAGTCTGGATGAGATTGGTTCCCGGGAGAATGGTGTAGTTATGTAGTCTGGATTAGTAGTGATAGTTCTTTAGCACTCCTCAGCCAGGTGTTTCAAGGTGTTTTGCAAAATCTTAATCCTTACAACCGCTCATAGAAGGTAGGGTTTTACCAGTTGCACCTAGAGGGCGTAGCCAAGATCAGGGTTCCCATTGTGCTAACGCAAACAGGGAGAAATAGTTCCTGCCTGAAAAAGTTTATAATTGAAATAGACAAGACAGACCAAGGGGAAACAGGCACAAAGAGATGAAGTAGCTTACCCAAGGGCACGTAATGGAGCATTGGCAGAGTCAGGAATAGAACCCCTGATCCTGCTGTCCTTAACCACTGGACTGCAGTCTCTACTCAGAACTAAGGTACCAGTCCCCTTTGGCAACTAGCTGTTAGTGCAGTTGTGCAGCACGGTCTCATTCATTCTCCTTTTGTGGCAGAAGTACAGTTAATTTGTGAAGAGCTGCACTAAGTTATTGTAGAAGTGTTCCTGATGTTAGGCATGTTGCTTTCAGTTTTAGCACTACTGCCCGGCTGGTGTGTGTGTTGAAATGGCAGCAACGAGGAAGGGAAAGATAACGCAAAGTTTTCTGCAAATATTGTTCTGCGGTGTGTGAAATTTGCGTCCCTGGCAATTTCCCCCCATTTCTTCCTTTATTATTCTCAGTTTGTTTAGGATTATGCATATATAAAAAGCTATTCGAGTTTATTCTTCCAATTCAATCGGCTGCTTAAGAAAAAAATAGTGTGTGCATGCAGTGGATATCTTTGTTACCTTGCTCCTGTTCTCATTTTAAGAAGCTAAATGGAAGAGTAATTGTGGGATAGGATTTAATTAACTTTAAATTGTCTTAATAAACAACATTTGGCCCTGAATAATAGTTATGGACTCAAGCTTGATGAACATTGCATACAAATGGTGTTTTTTCCCTCCCTTTTCACTCAGGAAAAACGGGTAGCGATGAACTCTGGGGGCCATCAACATCTGGTGAGCTGTTTGGAGACTTTGCAGAAAGCATTAAAAGGTTGGTAAACTCCTTGGAAATGTAACAACAAAAAATATACTTACGCTTTCCATGGTGTTCAGAATGAAACACGCTTGAAATATTAAATTGTAAAAATAAACAGAAATAGCAAATGTTTCATTTTGTGTTTATGGTATGTGTATTTACATATGTGCGCACGCACTCTCACACGCACATATTTACCACTTATACCACAGGAGAATGTCATAGTTTAGGTTGCCAGCTAAACCATTTGCCTGGCCTCACCCCAAAAGTGGTTATGTATGGGAACGTGGTAGAGTATCAGTTCATTTCTTTGCAGTTGTGACTGCGATGGTGGGCAGTATTTATTTTCTTTTTAAAAATTGCTCCTGCTATATTTTGCATGTCGGTAATTCATGTGTGCATGCACCCAGATGTGAAACCGTACAAATGCATAATGTTGGCTTGTGTGTGTGTGTGAGGAAGGGGAGTTGAGACTGCACTTAGTGCCAAAGGAATACACTCCTATGGAGAAATTAAGAGTCATGCAGTCTAAACTTCCCTTGTCTTTCCTGTTTAGTATCATCTCTGCCTGCCATGACCGATCGCTTGGAGTCTATAGCTAGACAAAATGGGTAAGTCTTCTTTTGTGGCAGAGGCATTTCCCGTGTATCTGTACAGAATCATCATAATCTCACTGCTGGTTTGATTGTTTTTTGTGTGCATCTCATAGCAATTTTTGTTTTGTTTTGTATGTAAGCCTTGGATCTCACCTTAGTGCAAATGGCACTGAATGTTACATCACTTCAGACATGTTCTATGTGGAAGTCCAGTTAGATCCTACAGGGCTGCTGTGTGATGTGAAGGTGGCGCACCATGGAGAAAACCCTGTGGTACGTATAACCTAGAAAGAGGAGATGAGTAATGGCAAAGGCAAGCAGGGTTGGTTTGCCTACCCTCTGCACAAACACAGGGAATCAATTGTGTAAAATATGTCCATCTAGTTCTCATAGAAAATCTCTACTCATGGCTCAAGTGGAAGGTGAAAACCTCCATGGGGAGATTCCTTCTCACTCCTAAATTTGGTGATTAGTTCAGTTCTGTGCATGTGAATAAGAACCACTTAGATAATGGTCCATATTTTTCTTTGAGTCAGAGTATAATCAACCGACAAAGCAGAATTACAGTTATCTGCAGCTTTTTATCTGTTTCCTTTAGTAGATTTCTTAATCGTTGATAAAACTTACAGTTCTGTAGATGGAAACTTGGGTAAAAATGTTTCAACTTGGAGGCCTAAAGTTAGGCATCTTAAATCAGTGGCCTGATTTTTCAGAGGCGGTGGCATCTGCAATTCCCATTGATTTAATTGCACCTCTGAAAACCATGGCACTTCGAGTAGATGCCCACATATAGATTTAGGTGTTGAACTTAAAGCCCCCAAGTTTGAAAACTGGTATCGTTGTTTAACAGGAGATAATATTAATTGAATCTGTGCTGCAAGTGACTGACAAACAGGGCATCAGAACCATACTGGTGTAGAGCAGTGAGTGTAAAACTGTTTCTCACCAGAAGATAATGGTCAGAAACCTCATTCTGTCCCTGTATTTTATAGTCATAGAAATGTTCAAAAGTCACAGATTAATTTGAAATGAATGGTAATGTATGTTCTTTCCATTTCAGAGCTGTCCAGAACTGGTGCAACAGCTGAGGTGAGCAAAAACAGTTAGTCAATATCAGGGAAAATAATTTTTTTCAGGATGCAATGATCAGCAGTATTATTTTATGGTTGGAATTATACAGTAGTTGGTAACGGTTCCTTCTTCACAAAGTCTCTGCACTTCCATGAGAGGTTTTCTGGCTTCATTTGGCTAGGGCTTCCTGACTCTTCATCATGCATGGTACCTTTGAAGCCTCTCTACGAGGCCACACAATTCTCTCTTGACCAGGGTGTTTTGCAGAGAAATTTAAAAAACAAAAAGCTAAAAGTAAATCGATTGCCAATATTAGACAGTGATTGAAAGAAACACATTTTCACAGTTTTCATGTTGTAAAAGTAAATTCCTGAGTGATTTAAGAATTTTATCATAAAGGTAATAATTCTTAAAAATAAATCGATCTATGAAGGATTTATCCAAATGGCTTAACAATGACATTTTTTTTTCCCTCCTAGAGAGAAAAACTTTGATGAATTCTCTAAGCATCTAAAGGGGCTTGTGAACCTTTATAAACTTCCTGGAGACAAGTAAGTGTATACAGGATGTAGTGTATTCTCCTCCTTCCGCCCCCTTCCCCCCATGGTTATATAACCTGTCTAGGCCCCAATTCTGCAAGCACTTAACCCATGGTAATTTTCCACAGGTGACTAGTCCTGTTGGCTTCCGTCGGCCTGCTTGTGTGCTTAAAGTTAAGACTATGTATAAGTGTTTATAATATTGGAGCCCAAGTTACAAATCTCTAACACGTCAGGTCATTTGCTTGGGAATCCATTTGTCAATTTTCTTACACTAAGAGACCTTGGAAAAACTGTTTTTTATCTTGATAACCATCTGTCTTTATACACAAAAAAGCTCTGCATTTAAAGGTCACTGTCAAGATAAACTATATTAACAAGTTTCCTTACCAATGCCCTGATCCTCCATGTATTTATTTGAATTACCATCATGCCTAGAAGTCCTGGTTGTGGACCAGGATCCCATCGTTCTAGGCATTGAAAAAGCAGTGAACAAAAAGACAGTCCCTGCCCCAAAGGGCTTACATTGGGTTATTCAGGTGCATACATGTTTGCAGGATCAGGGCCTAAGTTTATACTGAAATACTAAAAGAAATTTTAAAATGTCACTTCTGTATTTATGCAGTGTGTTTACATTTCACTTCATATCAGGTGAGGTAATGAACTGGTCAGTTTCAGGTTCATTCTCTGATTTCACTGCTAACTAACACAGTGGTGTTATTTTAGGGACGCTCAACAATGCAAGGGAATATTTCAATCCAATACCCATTTTCACTGGCATTAAAAAAAATAATCTATTCATAGTGGGCAAGATTTAAAAAAGGAGCCTAAATATAGACTCTTTATATTGATTTCAAAACTGCTAAGCACCCCACAGCTCCCATTGACTTCAATGAGCGTAGAGGCTGCTGAGCATCTCCAGGAAGATACTTAGTACCGTGCAGTGTTGAGTCTTTAGAAAATACTGTGTCAGCTGCACATACACTTGATTGCATGATCTTAGAAACTTGCTGCCATCTAGGCAGCCAGGGTTGATTTCTAGACAGAGATTGAAATGAATTTAGTGGTAAAATACTATGAAGCATAAATTTTTTTATTCTTTTCATTTTCTCCTCTGTGGTTTTGTGCATTTTTGATTTAAAAAACATAGATGTACATATAAATCCCTTAATTTTATCTTTTATTATAATCATGAAGTACACAGATACCAAATTAGGAATACATATGTACATGATTTGCTCTATACAAATTCAGAAGAGAAAACATAATATACAATCTAAAATGTGAGACATTGTATCATTTACTGTGTATATGTCTTTTATCAGTTTATATTGAAACCATAATAGGAAAAAATGACTCTTGTTAGTGATTTAATACCATGATTAGGGTCATACTATTAGTTAAGAATTTAATCTGAAGTTCTGAGTTAACTTCAGGTTCTGTACAGTTTCTTGAATTCTTTTTTTTTTTTTCCATGCTGCTTTTTTTTCAAGCAAACTTAAAACTAAAATGTACTTGGCTCTTCAGTCTTTGGAGCTGGATCTCTCAAAGATGGCAGTGATGTACTGGTAAGAACATTTATACACCTTTGATTTTTCTCCATACCTGGGCATGAATTGGCGCCATGATGAGGCCCATACTTTCTGACTTCTTTTTAAAAACTGATGCTGACATTAAAGCAACCCTATGCAACTGGAGGTTGATACAAAGCATTACAGAAACTGATAATCATTTTTAAGGCTTTTCTAAAGTCTGTGTTTAACTGCAGAATGAGCAGTTGAAATAGAAAGTGAGGAAAAAACAGGCTGAGGATGAAAAAGAGAGAGTAGAGATAGAAAAAGAGCAGAGACAGCATAAACGAGGGACTGACTGAAAAAAAAATAGATACAGCAACTTTTCTAGCATATAGCAGGAGGAGATACTGGGATGGGGTTGATCAGCCACCTGCCAATCTATCACAGGGGTTGTTCCAACAAAACGAGTTGGGAACCACTTACGTTAGCTTTTACTGTTGTAGATTTAATGGACTAAAACCCACTTAGCTAGTGGGGAAACTGATGACTCCTTTCGCCAATACTTTGAGACATTTTCCAATTACAGTGTGGAGTTTAAGATACTTACTTTTATCTGGCTGTGAACTGTGTATTGAAGGATCTTAAAGCAGCCACCAGTGCTTAGACATTTGGGATTTAAACTATGCTCCAGCACATTATAAATCTACGATTCTCTCTGTTGTAGGCAAGCCACCAATGCAAGTCTCCTCGACAAGATTCTTCATGGCAGTGTTGGGTATCTCACCCCAAGAAGTGGAGGTATCTGTGTCTTTTGTGTAACCAAAAGAGAGAATGGGGGATTGAACAGACCCTTCTTAATTGTCTGATTTTAACTAAAACCTTTATGGGTGGTACCTGAGCTTCGTATTAGCAGATGGTAATAGCGGATAAGAGTTGCCAGTGTAAGAGTGGTGGTCATCTACATATTTCTAAGTACCTCATGATCCAGCAGGGTAGTTTTACTTTGACAAAATCATTCCCTATACTGGATTTACAATGCACAGTTTCTCTTTGTCAGACATATTGGCCTATGTTAAAAAGAGTGACTGTTTGAACAGCCTTGCACTTCATGTGCTGTGCAGTATCACAAAGTGAGTGTGGTCTGGTTGCTAGTGACTTATGAAGGATCGGAGTAACTCATCCATCAAGGCCCTCATTAACAAGCCTGTTTCCCACAGGTCATCTGATGAATCTCAAGTATTACGTTTCACCCTATGATTTATTTGAAGAAGGCACTGGAGCCCCCATTATTTTGCATGAGAACAACGGTAGGTCACGTAAAAGGCTGCTTATGGCCACTGATTGTCCTTTAGGCACATAAGATTTTCAGTCTGTCTAAAGCTTGTTCCTGGTTTTGTTTAAACTTTTCTATGAAGTCCGAGGCAAGAATATCCTAGAAGAAGGCAGCTTCGTTATAGCCTGAGTGACTGACTTACTGGTGGTAGAGTTTAGATTTTTGAGGAAAGTGTAGAATTCCGAAGATTGATGGCTGGGTTCTCCTTCATAAGCAGCACAAAATGGTCTTCATGTCTGGAGCTGGGTGATGGAGAATTCCCATTGCATAGGGGAAGTCTCCACCAGCAAAAAGCTGGCAGAGGTGGCTCTTCTGTTTTCTATGCCAGCCAGCCCCCTCGTCCCTGCCATAACAGAAAGGAGAGGTCGTGTCAGACGTGTTCCACGGGCGAGAGAAGCATAGTAAAGCAGAGCTCCAGTGTTCTTGGTCATCCACTAACATAAAGTCAGTGATCCATTCAGGACCTTACACCAGTGGTAGAAGTTAGACTAGGTCCCTTGCTACTCCAGCTTCCACTGGGGCTGAACAGCCAGGATCAGGGAGTCATGGCCCTTTGGCTGTCTGCAACCACCTCTCTCCAATATGAGAGAATCAAGAGCAGAGTGACTGATGGAGGTTTGAGACGCACGTGCAAACCCTGGGACGCTTCTCCCATTTTCAGGATACAGTTGCCCTCTGGAGGTGAAATCCACTTCTGTGCAGGCCTGCACAAAGCCAGTGCATCACTGAAGTCTTACTTAAGCCCTCAAAATAGGCTGCCCCCCTGCACTGAGGTGAATTTCATCCAGGATGGCTAACTCTAGGTTTATTTTATATTGATTAATTTAAAAAAAAAATTCTTTCCCCTGGTTTCAGCTGTGATTATGGGGGTGACTTTTTGTAGGACTATAATAATAAACTTTCACATCTGTATATAGAGGTTTGCTTTTTGTTAGTATTTTATACAATAACACCAAGCTTCCTATCTAGCAAGAGCGAGACAACTTGGAAAAATAAGACACTGGGACTGAACAGCTCCAAAATCATAAATAATTTTGCACATAGAAATGTACTGCAAGGTTGTAAATTCACTTGAAATCTATTGCTGACAGGTAATAGGCGCACCCCAGAAAAGAGAAATAAAACTTCAAATAGCATAAATAAAAGGCTGCACATTCAAACTAGACTATATCAAACTTTGAAAGAGACAAATAACACATCTACATGTGAGCAGTATTTTTAACTCCTAAAGCACATTAATGGTTTTTCCAGCGGTTTTTGATATGGTCTCCTTTCTCTTGCCTCCTCTTCCAGTCCCTCGGTCTTTGGGCATGAACGCATCGATAACAATCGAAGGAACCTTGGCTATGTACAAACTCCCAATTGCACCATTAATTATGGGATCGCATCCTGTTGACAACAAAGGGTAAGGAAAGGGCATTTCTGCTGGGGCCTCTCACAGTGACCTCATTCAGATGCTACCGGTGTGGCCCTGTTTTGAGTCCTCTTTCTAAGCCATGTCAATAACACAATGTTGTATCATCAGTCATGGGGTTTGATGTGGCCCCGATCTGTGAAATACCTTGTACTTGAGACATGAATGAAGCCTATTTTTCAGGTGTTAATCAAGTGTCGTAATCTTTCAGAAGTAACAGACAAGATACTTATGTTTGGGCAGAGGATAAAATGTGTATCTTACACTTAAAATATAGACACACTTTAAATATTGTTTCTGTGCATACACCATAATACTTTTCTACCTTACATGTGTATTGTGAGGATAAATTCATTAATGTTTGTATGGTGCTCAGGCACTATTTTGGGGGGGAGGGGCAGCATAATATACCTACATAAATATAAATATTCATGTAATAAAAAAAACAAGTAACTTCAATGCTTTAGGACTCCATCCTTCTCATCAGTCACCAGTGCCAACAGTGTTGACTTGCCAGCTTGCTTCTTCTTGAAGTTCCCACGACCTATTCCAGTATCCCGGGCTTTCATTCAGAAACTGCAGAGCTGCACAGGTGGGTTGTAACTCTATCGGACAAGTATACACTAGCTTTTACTAGTAGATTGTTGTAAGCACACTAAGTGAGTTGAACCCAAGTTCTTATACTCTTTTATATGTACTTTTGAGGATTGAATAGGTCCGTATTATTGCGCAGCTCCTTTTGTGGTCATTATGCTCTGCTGTGTTTCCTCAGGAATCCCATTGTTTGACACCCCGCCAACGTTTGTCCCCCTGTATGAGCTGATCACACAGTTTGAGTTATCCAAGGAGACTGATTCTGTACCTTTAAACCACAACATGCGCTTCTATGCAGTAAGTATGTCACTAGAACTGGGGAACTAAGCACACACAAGAGGCAGGTTGAGGACTTTTGAAAAGAGTTAGAAACCCTGGACTGGAAACTATTAAATACAACTACAGCCTTCTCTTGTACCAGTATAACTGTCAATTAGGGGCATGTTTTTACCAATAGTTATTCCAGTACAGCCCCTAGAGTGGATGCAGTTATACTTAAAGAGGTACAGCTTTTGTGTGTAGACACAACCTAAGTTATCCAAGCCAGAATGCTGGAAAAGACACAATCACAGTAGGTTAATTGTCCTGTCTTCACTGTGGATTTGTCATCCTCTGGACTACAAGACTTTCTTTTTGCAACTGATCTACCTCCATTACAAAAGGTAACCCAAAACTGCTATGTACTATTTTGTCAGACTGTTGGTAAATAAACCGATGCATGTGCAACCAATGAGTTTGTCTGCATGGGTTGTGTTGTCTTAATGTTCCTATTTAACTGAGAATCACGGATCAAAACAAAAGTCTTGGGAGTGGAGAATGTAAGATGACCAGAGAAGATCAGCAATTTGGTCTAATAACATTTGATAAATGACCTCTTTTAAACGTGTGCATTTGCTAATGAGCTGGTCCTCCTAAGGACAGACTGGCTATTTTGATTGGGTTAGTTGCATAGATTAGAACTATAAGAGTACCCATAAATCCAGTCTCTGGCATATCATAATTTTGGCAAGGTATTGAAATCATCTGTACTGTTAAACCACTGCTTCCCTGAGTGACTGCCATGAGCTGGAAAACTCGTAGCCGATGTGTGGAGGAAAGAGGAAGGTACTTTCTGGGCTGGCTACTGTGTTGAAAGATGCAGTTTCCATTGAACATGCCAATATCTGTACAGAGCAAGTGACTGAATTATTAAATCTGAATTATTAGCATGGAATTATCTGGCTTCTATAGGTAGCTTAGATTCTTAATATAATTTGAATGGGCTTTTTTGGGTTTATAGATGTTTTTGTATTTGCATATACAATGAGTAGGAATTGACTTTGACTGTGTAATTATTAAACCCAAGCATCATGAGAGGTGGAATGTCACCATGGTGGTTACGGCGGAGATCTGGGAGTTAACATTCTTGGGTTCTCTATGTGGCTGTTCCACTGACTACGTTGTGTGATCTTTGGGTAAGCCACTTAAACAGTTTGTGAAATCCTGGACTCACTGAAGTCAATATAAAACTCGCACTGAATTCAGTGAGGCCAAGATTTCACCTTCTGTGCCTCCATTTCCCCAACTGTAAAATGGATCAATACTTAATCACCTCACAAAAGGACAGTGAAGTTTACTGTGTATAAAAGTGCTTTGAGAACCTCTGATGGGGCAGTACAGAGGTGCAAAGTAATATCATCATTCTTGGCAGTGGTGTTTCTAGACTGGTATTTTTGTTCAGGTTGTAAATCCAGTTTATAAAAGGGTTTGATTCTTAGAAAGTGTCTCTCCAATGTTTCAGTTCCAACCACAAAGGTAACTTAGCATGACACAGATTTTGGAGCTGCACTTGCTTTGGTAGCTGGCTTTACTTCCTTGTATCCAGTACCATTGGAGTAAAGCACAGATTGTTTCCTAGGCTCTTCCAGGACAGCAGCACTGCTATTTCCTGAACAAGGATGCTCCTCTTCCAGATGGAAGAAGCCTGCAAGGAACTCTCATTAGTAAAATCACCTTCCAGCACCCTGGCCGGGTTCCTCTCATCCTCAACTTGATCAGGCACCAAGTGGCCTACAACACACTGATTGGCAGTTGTGTCAAGCGAACTGTTTTAAAAGAAGGTGGGTGACACATTGACCGGCATAAATAAAATTCTGTGACTAGAGATGATCCTGGATTGTTTTCTGTAGCGTGTTAGAATCAGACGGTGGGTTTGGGGAATAGGAAATTAGAAGCCCAGGCTGCTTTGCCTCACCATTTTATTTTTGTTTCTTTTCAATGGCTGTATTTGAGCTCATGTCTGTCTTCGTCTCTTGTGCTGTGAAGATGCTGCATTTACCAGCTCCTGTGTCTTTCAGATTCTCCTGGGATCCTGCAATTTGAAGTTTGCCCCCTCTCCGATTCCTGTTTCAGTGTATCCTTTCAGCATCCTGTGAATGACTCCCTGGTGTGTGGTGAGTAGGGGTCAGTGAAAAGCATGTGTTTATAAATAGATTTTAGGTGAAAATAGGGTTGGGGAGGTTTTTTTGTTTGTTTTTTTGCCACTGCAGTTAGAAGTTTAATGTCTCCCAAATGCCTTCTCTCTGTTTCAGTGGTCATGGATGTGCAGGACTCCACACATGTGAACTGTAAACTATATAAAGGGCTCTCTGATGCTCTCATCTGTACAGATGACTTCATTGCCAAAGTTGTTCAGAGGTAAACCAGGCCTTCTCTGTGTTGCTATTAGATGCCACTCAGAGCATCTTCTATAAATCCCCAGAACTAGCACCCAGATACTGGTGGGCACTTCACAAATATCTAGGCGACAGTCAGGGGCGGCTCTAGGAATTTGGCCGCCCCAAGCACGCCGGTCCCGCGGCTCCGGGGGACCTCTTGCAGACGTGCCTGCGGATGGTCCGCTGGTCCTGCGGCTCCGGTGGAGCATCCGCAGCCACGCCTGCGGGAGTTCCACCAGAGCCGTGGGACCAGCGGACCTCCTGCAGGCATGACTGCGGAAGGTCTGCCGGAGCCGCCTGCCACCCTCCCGGCAAAATGCCGCCCCAAGCGCGCGCTTGGCACACTGGGGTCTAGAGCCGGCCCTGGCGACAGTGGTTCTACGGTTCATTTTTCTGCAGAAAGATCCCGTTGTAGATCACCTGCCATCTCTCTCAGACTATCTGCCATAGTTATTTATAAGGCACTACAGTTTGTTCAGCCAAAGGGAGTGCTTGAATAGCTGAACATTTGTGGTGTCTAATGAAACTGATTTAATAAATCATAACTCTTGCTTAACAATCATAGTTATAAGCATGCGACATAGATTTCTAGCCTCCTCAAATCTATGTATAATAGTAATAGTGCTACAAAAATACAAATAAATAATAATGCCTAGATCTTTTGTAGCAGTTCTCATCCATAGATCTCAAAGCACTTTACAAATGACTTAAGTAGCATTATTCTCATTATACAAATGGGGAAACTGAGGCACGTAGGTTTAAAGTCGTATGCCTAAGGTCACCGAGCAGGCAAGTGGCAAAGACAGGAATATAAGCCAAGTCATCTGAGCATCTGTCTAATGCCCTGTCTACTGTTACATACTGCTTCCATTATCCTTTCTATTTCTTAGCTACAAAAGAGACAAAATATCATTAAAAGACTTTTTCTGAATTCTGGTGAACACCTCTGTCTGGGTGGCATCATTCCAGAACTCCATTTCTAATACACTTCAATTTCTGTTGAGAGTTTTTTATGCCAGCCTTGGACAAAACCTACCAGATTTGAAGCCATTCATCCTTTGTCTGTGGATTTCAGGCAAATGATGCTCAGGAGAAAGGGAGGCAAAACCAAGGCTGTATTGGAATCTCAGTTCCAACCTTAACTGTGCAGCAGCAACTGCCGAGCTTATTAAATATTTGTTTTCTGGGTGCCTGGCTTAGTTGTACGTGTTTTCATGCTTCCTGAGGAGCTTGCAGTTGCCTTCAAAGTCTCTGCCTCTCTTTGAATTAGAGGGTGACTCACGCATGGTTCCAACATTTGATAGCCCTGCCAGCCCCCAGGCTTTACATTTACACAGGGCCTTTATCAAAATTACTCCGCCCCAGGCAACACTGGAAGCATTTAGAAAACTACAAGGTGTTAATAATGCTCTGCACATACAGATACCCTACAGACTTCCGTATCAATATTGATGAGTTTCCTACCTTACGGGTCAGTATGATTATTCCTATTTTATAGATGGGGAAACTGAGGCACAGATTAAGTTGACTTACCCAGGGTCACACATGGAGCCTGTGGCAGAGCTGGGAACAGAACCTATCCCTCCTAACACCCAATCTCTTTAGCTACAAGATCATCCTTCTCTTAAGTATTACTTAGTTACTAATTATTAAAGTTTTTGATTGTAATTAAAAATGTAGCAGATAATATTGATGAAGGCAATGTAGAGAGGCACTGTTGTTCAATGGCTAGAGGAGTATGACAGAGTAGCTATGAATGGTTACAGCAGGGAACAAAAGATTCTAAATTCTGGCAATTCCTGGCTCAGTTGCTGTCTTGCCATGTGACCTGGGGCAAGTCCCTTCGTGATTTGCGTTAGTGTACTGTCCTGCAAAAGGGGGATAATTCCTAACTCTCAGAGCTGCTGTGAATCCTGTAATGTTTTTAGAACTCTTTAGTTGACAGTTTCTATAAATGAGCAAATTGCATACTAAATCCTTCCCACTTTCTGTCTTGCAGGTGTATGTCCATTCCTGTGACGATGAGAGCCATTCGTAGAAAGGCAGAAACCATTCAGGCAGATACACCAGCCCTGTCCCTTATTGCAGAGACAGTAGAAGACATGGTGAAGAAAAACCTGCCCCCCGCCAGCAGCCCAGGGTACGGCATGACCACAGGCAACAACCCAATGAGTGGTACCACTACACCAACAAACACTTTTCCGGGGGGGCCCATCACTACCCTGTTTAACATGAGCATGAGCATGAAAGAGAGGCATGACTCGGTGGGCCATGGGGAGGACTTCAGCAAAGTGTCTCAGAACCCTATTCTCACTAGTTTGTTGCAGATCACAGGGAATGTGGGGTCTACCATAGGCTCAAGTCCAACCCCTCCCCATCACACGCCACCACCAGTATCCTCACCAGCAAGCAACACCAAGAACCACCCGATGCTCATGAACCTCCTTAAAGACAATCCTCCTCAGGACTTCTCCACTCTGTATGGGAGCAGCCCTCTTGAAAGGCAGAACTCTTCTTCTGGCTCCCCCAGAATGGAAATGGGCCCTGGGGGGAACAAGCAAAAGAAAAAAAAATCTCGCACACCAGCAGACAAGCCCAAGCATCAAACTGAGGATGATTTTCAGAGAGAGCTGTTTTCAATGGATGTTGATTCCCAGAACCCGATTTTTGATGTCAACATGACCGCTGATACTCTGGATACCCCTCATATTACTCCAGCGCCCAGTCAGTGCAGCACTCCGCCTACTACGTACCCCCAGCCTATACCTCACTCTCAGCCCAGTATTCAGAGGATGGTTCGACTTTCCAGTTCAGACAGCATTGGAGCTGATGTTACTGATATCCTTTCTGATATAGCAGAGGAAGCTGCCAAGCTCCCCAGCACTAATGAAGACTGTCCACCCATCGGAACGCCTGTAAGGGACTCTTCTAGTTCAGGACATTCACAAAGTGCCCTATTTGACCCAGATGTCTTTCAGACAAATAGTGAGAACCCGTACACTGACCCAGCCGACCTTATAGCAGATGCTACTGTGAGCCCAAACAGTGACTCTTCAAACCATTTTTTCCCAGACGGAGTAGATTTCAATCCTGACTTACTGAACAGTCAGAGTCAAAGTGGCTTTGGGGAGGAGTACTTCGATGAGAGCAGTCAGAGTGGAGATGCTGACGATTTCAAGGGCTTTGCATCCCAGGCTTTAAGTAGTTTGGGAGTGCAAGTGTTGGGGGGTGATGGGGGAGAAAATAAATTTAAAGGAAGCAATCAGGCAGACATGGTTGACTTTAGTATTATTGCAGCTGCGAGCAAAACCCTGGGGTCCTCTGACATTATGGAGCATCATAGTGGAAGCCAGAGCCCTTTACTAAGTACAGGGGATTTGGGAAAGGAAAAGTCTCAGAAACGGGTAAAAGAAGGCAATGGCTCTGGGAGTAGTTTATCGGGTCCTGGGCTAGATGGTAAGCCAGGAAAACGCAGCCGGACCCCGTCCAGTGATGGTAAAAGTAAAGAAAAGCTTCCAAAGCGGAAGAAAGCGGACACAGAAGGGAAATCTCCCTCTCATAGTTCATCGAACAGACCTTTCACCCCACCAGCAAGCTCTGGTGGGTCAAAATCTCCTGGAAGTTCAGGCAGATCTCAGACTCCTCCTGGTGTAGCCACTCCTCCTATTCCAAAAATCACAATTCAGATCCCCAAAGGGACAGTGACTGTTGGCAAACCTTCACACGGCCAGTATACAAGCAGTGGCTCTGTCTCCTCAAGCAGCAAAAGCCATCACAGCCATTCCTCCTCCTCTTCCTCCTCCTCTTCTGCCTCAGGCAAAGTAAAAAGCAGCAAATCAGAAGGGTCTTCCGGCTCAAAGATGAGTAGCAGCCTCTACCTGAGCCAAGGAGGCTCAGGTTCAGGTCAGTCAAAAAGCTCAGCTCAGTCTGTGGGAAAGCCTGGATCCTCCCCTATTACCAAACATGGCCTCAGCAGCAGTTCTGGAGGTACCAAGATGAAACCTCAAGGGAAGCCTTCATCACTTATGAACCCTTCCATGAGTAAACCAAACATTTCTCCTTCACATTCTAGACCATCAGGGGGTTCTGACAAGCTTGCATCTCCAATGAAACCTGTTCCAGGTACTCCCCCGTCATCTAAAGCAAAATCGCCTATCAGTTCAGGTTCTGGGGGCTCACATATGTCTGGGACTGGATCAGGGTCAAATATGAAGTCCTCTTCAGGAATGGGATCCTCTGGGTCCATGTCCCAGAAACCACCTCCTTCATCAAACTCTTCTACAGCATCTTCATCTTCCTTTTCATCTGGTGGTTCTTCCATGTCTTCATCTCAGAACCAGCATGGAAGCTCCAAGGGCAAATCTCCAAGCAGAAACAAGAAGCCATCCTTGATTGCAGTCATAGACAAACTTAAACATGGGGTTGTTACTAGTGGGCCTGGAGGTGAAGACCCGATGGATGGACAGATGGGGCCAAGTTCCAATTCCTCAAGCCATTCTTTGTCCTCCAAACACAACATGTCTGGAGGCGAATTTCAGGGGAAGCGGGAGAAAAGTGACAAAGACAAATCCAAAGTGTCTGTTTCTGGAGGATCTATAGACTCTTCCAAGAAGACTTCGGATTCCAAAAACATTGGTAGTACTGGAGTGGCCAAGATTATCATCAGCAAACACGATGGTGGTTCCCCTAGCATAAAAGCCAAAGTAACCTTGCAGAAACCTGGGGAAGGAGGTGGGGATAGCTTAAGGCCTCAGATGGCTTCTTCCAAAAGCTATGGATCCCCTCTGATCAGTGGGTCTACTCCAAAGCATGAACGCTGCTCACCCAGCCACAGTAAGTCACCAGCCTACACTCCTCAAAATATAGACAGTGAGAGCGAGTCTGGCTCCTCTATAGCAGAGAAATCCTATCAGAACAGTCCCAGCTCTGATGATGGCATTAGGCCACTACCGGAATATAGTTCAGAAAAACATAAGAAGCACAAAAAAGAGAAGAAGAAAGTGAAAGACAAAGACCGTGACAGAGATAGGGATCGTGACAAAGACAGAGACAAGAAGAAGTCTCATAGCATTAAACCAGAAAGTTGGTCTAAATCACCTATTTCTTCTGACCAGACTCTGTCCATGACCAGCAGTGCTATCCTATCAGCTGACAGGCCATCCCGGCCAAGTCCTGATTTTTTAATTGGGGAGGAAGACGATGACCTCATGGATGTTGCTCTGATTGGCAATTAATTTTTAAAAAAATAATTTTAAAAGATCTCTAGGACCCCCCAGTGGGTTCTAGAGATAGCAAGCAAAGAATCGTTCATTTCAGAATACCACACTTACCTTGAGGGACATGGTTTAAAAGGAAAACAGTATTCCTGAGGATCTCAAAAACCTGCACAGAATACCTGCGAGTGCCGATCTTTCTGAGTGGGAATGGCAAACCAGTCTTCTGACTGTGGCCCCAAGTCTGCAGCCCATTTACACACATGCTGAATTTTACATGTATTAATAGTCCTGTAAAGTCAATGGGCGTAGAGTTAAGCATGTGGGTAAGTGTTTGGAGGAACAGACCCTAAATTGGTGCAGAAACATAAGTTATTATTGAAGAATTAGATTTTCCCCCCTCCCTCTCCTTTTCATGATAAGTTTTTAGTAAGTTTTGAGCTAATAACTTTAGGGCATATTTTAATGTTTGGGGCTTGTGGTTTTCTCTTTTTTTGAAGGGTGTCTGGAGAAAAGAGAAATGCTTTGCAGGTTTCTTTTATGGAGTTTCTTCATCATTTAGTGTCTGATTCTTAGAGGTGCTGAGGACTTCATCTTCCATTGACATCAGCAGCTCTGCAAAATCAGGCACTGTGTTTTGATGGACATCAGCGTTTTATTCCAGGTCAAAGTGATGAAGGATATTTATGTCGATGTTTGATTGACCTTGCGTTTTAGCTATTTATTTATGCCCCTATTTGAATGCCTCATGCTGTTTGTTTTTCATGCAGTCTTTATATTTTAATTGTGTGATGCGGGGTCTGAAGGGACTCTGGGAGCTTGGTTAGCTGTGGGTTAGGAAAGCCTGGAAAATGTGCAGCCACTGTAGCTTTGGTGAAGTTGGTAAAATCACAGCATGCTTTGCCCTGATCTAAGCGCTGTTTGCTAGGTTTAAAGGAAACGAAATTCCCCAGAATCCCAGTGCTGTGTATATATGAAAATTCACAACCTTTATAGAGAGACATTTAGGGCCCAATCCTGCAAATACTTAAGAATATGCTTAACTTTATTCATTGTAAAAAAAAAAAAAAATCCCATTTGAAGTCAATGCAGCTATTGTTACTCGTGTGCGCAAATGTTTTGTGGAATTTTTTTTAATCTTTCTGTTGCAAAAGTGCCTAGGGCATTTTTAATTTGTGTGTGTGCGCATCACGTTTTCCCACAGCAGCACTGCTGGTAACACACACAAGCATTCCCCATGCTCCCCCCCTTCCCCCACTTGAGAGGTTGTTAGCTCACCAGTAGGTGTGAATCATTCCTGTGCCAGTGTTAGTAATTGTGTTTATTAAAAACATGCTGAAATGTCTTGGCTCTGTAAAACCTGATTGGCTTCAATAGAAGCAATAATTTCCTGGAATGGCGGATTTCCTTCTCTGACCAGGACTTTTAAAGATGCAGGCAAGACCTGCTAGTCTCTGTCGTTGAGAGGATAGGAGCGAGAAGTGTATTTGATAAATGAAAGCAGTTAGGATTGTTTTGATAGAGGAGAAGACGCAGAAAAGCCTTCAGACAAGGGAACACAGTGTATCTAAACAGTACTGTGAACCCATCTCCTTTTAGGTCCTACAGGGAAATGCATTGATTTGAAATCCTTGCCCCTCTGAGTTTCGCACTGACTTCAGTGGGGCCAGGATTTTTTCACCTGTGGGCTTGAGAATACCCTTTATTTTGGGTTTGCAGTTTGAAAAGCCTTTAAGGTTTAGGTTTCCTTTAAACTCTAGACATTTCCTGTCTTGCATACAGTCCAGCCCCCTGATTTTTTTCAGGCCAAACAGCTTCTCTTTTCTGGCTCATGTAGAGCTCCTAAAAAACTGGAATGCTTGTATCTTTTCAGTGGGTTGGCTTCTACGCAGCTAGCTGTAGACTTTCCATTCTTCCTGTCTTCAGCTCTGTTTGGGGCTGTATACTGGAATTACTGTTGTCACATAGAAAGCAGGTGTGAATTTCTCTCTCTCGCACAATAGCTCTCCCTTATATTTTCCAACCTTCATCCCTTGCTCCTAGTGATCTGCATCCCATGGCTTCCCTCTCACCAATACGCCCAGCTTCATGTGCTGAGATGATAGACAGTAGTAAATAAAGTCTAAACCTACAGCAAATGACATTATTTGATGCAACATCAGAATCACATGACTGTGTGGTGTCTATAAAGAGGATGTAAGAAATACAACACCAGATGACTTTATCTTCAGATCCTGCTACAGTGGCTGCATCTTGGAAATAACACTTGTTCAGATGGCAACAGGTTGTCATCTGTTTTAATTCTGTCCATCTCATTTAAGTTGCTTTATTTAAAATAACCTTTTAAACTTCTTTGGATTGTGTAAAGGCTTAGCTGAAGCTAACAGCACTGTTACAAAAGCAAAGCAAGGTTTGGGTGTTCAAGGAATAATTTCCTCAATTAATAAAATGGACTGGCGTTTTAACAATATAAAAGATGCAGTAAAAGGCTTTTTAAAAAATTGTTCAGCTTTGCAAATTATTAAGATTTAAATTATAAATATATTTTAAATGAAAACAGTTGAATGTGGTTCCTTCACTACTTACCTAAGACTCAAGTTCAAGGTTCTAAATTTCTCCTGCAAGAGGTGGAAATCATTGCTAACACCTAAAGAAATAGAGAGCAAAGTTGCATCCTTTTTAAGCATCTGTGACTTTGAGTGCTGCAAGAGAAACTGAATCCTGAACTGTAGTCATAGCAGGTAAATAGCTTTTCAATCCACTTGTAATGCACTGTAACCCTTTCCCCTTTATACACTTATTTGTTTTACACTAAGTAAGGGAGAAAGACAGCCATTAAAAGTCAGGCAACAGTTGCACGATGCTTCTATTGCACTGATCAGAGATGAGGTACACTTGTCAATATTACACAAACATTTTACATGTAAATGTTTGATCTCTTACAAATGTTTTATTTTTTAAATATTTTTGTTATTCTCTATAATATTTTACATCTTTCAGTATTGGAAAGATAAAAGTGTAAACAAACTAAAAAAATTTTAAAACGGCAAACCTTTTAATCTCAGGTTAAGAAATGGATGTTGAGATTAAAAGAAAATGGTTTTTTCCTAAATGGTCATTATGTAAATAAGTGTCTTCAAATCCGCTTTTTGTGGGCAACTGTGTAAATACTTCCTGCTAATTTTTCATTCTTTTTCAATGTAGAGTGTACTTTCAACTTTTTTGGAAATACTGCAAAAAAAAATGTTTATTTACATGCAAATACATTTCTTTGGTAAGAATATTGTCTCATCTTTATTTAAAAGCATTCTGCTTCCCAAGAACTGTCTTAACTTCAAGGTATGTAAAGTCAACACTCTTCTAAAATGATCTTTTGTAAAGCAAAGATGGCTAACCCCTGTCAATGAAACACTGGTTCTGACAGTACGGGACACATTCCGGCCACTGCTCTGGTGGCATAAAGGAGGCAGAACTTGTGCTGCAGGAGGCTGGGGGAGAATCCTCCTGGCACAGGTACACCATAAAGCCACCTCCTTTGTATGCCTTGGTGCAGGGGCTATGCTAAGACCATCTCCATAGTGCATGGCCCAGTGTAGATTTTGAGCTGCGACACAGCCCGTTGGCTGTCTAATTTATCCTGTGGGCTGCAGCAGGCTAGAATCCCATGGGTGCAACCATCTTTGCCCCCACTTGTCCCCAGGCCGTGCCTTCTGTGCTGCATATCTTGGGGGTCAGAGCACTGAATCTCAACCTGTAGGCTTTTTTAGTGCTTTGGTTTAGAATTACAGCCTTAATCTGATTTAATGATAAAGAGGGACAAATAAAATGGGGAGGAAAATTTGTATTCCCTAATGATTTGTGCCTTTCCTGGCTAACGCTCTTAAGTGAGAACTGGTGACCTAATAATATATTCAGTTTACAAGGTCTTTGTCATTTAGTTCTGTTAGTACCCACAATATACTGGGCACCGTATATGCATATACACAGTCCTTGTTCAGAATTGCTAAAATCACTGGATAGGAGCAGGAATTCTTGTAACTAATTTGACATTAGTGAAGGGAGAACTAGGGTAGCTAGCAACTAGCTTAGTTCTAGCAAAATGTTTTGTGGATCAGCTTCCTGTGTGGAAGCATGTCTCTATTGGGTTAATGTGTTCTGTTACACTCCAGTGTAGTCCAATGGTCACCAAGTTTCAGTGGCTTGTCAAGTTGAGATGTTTGCCATGTGCTTATGGATAAGACAACGGATACAGAGCAGTAGTTCTGTATTCATATTGGTCCTTTAGAGTCCCTTAATTATAGCTTGTTAGCTGTTGATGGGCTTCAGCTGTCTTCCATTGAGTTGTCTCCTGTGAACCACTGTGGAGCTTAGATGGCTCTACACCCTAGTATAATTTCCAGCCTGTGATTTGTTGCTGCCTAAGATCCACCACAGGTTAAAAGGTGCACAGTTGAACAGGATTCGGAGGGTACTCGCTGGCCCAACTGAGGTCTGATGTGAGGACAAAGATGATGTTAAGCAGAAGCACAAGACTGGGCGTCAAGGGATCTGGGTTCTAATTCCAGCTATATCACAGCCTAGCCATGTGATCTTGAGCAAGGTCCTTTGCCTCTTTGTGCCTCAGTTTCTCCTATCTGTAAATGATGTGGACCTCTCACTGCTATTGGGAAAGTTAAGTGATGTTTCTAAGGTCCCTTGAGCTCCTCTGAAGGAGGGCACTGTAGAAATACAGTGTGTATGAAACTGGTATTTGCCCACAGTGTAGTAGAGAAAAAAGGCTCCACCAGCCCTAATTTGCTTTTCTTTTTGCTTCTACTCTAGAGTTTTATAGTAGATTCTAGGGTGCTGCTCCTGTTGAATCTGTTTTCCCGCAGCTAAGGGAATCTGTCATTCCCTAACCCAGAGAGTCCTCCTTTCAGACGGATTTTTGGTCGGAATTCTTCAGCGATTCTGTTTGCCGCTAACGTTCAGCTGAGTCCATCCCCAGAGGCACCACACCTCTGCCCATATGTCGCTCTTGTGACTCGCTCTATTTAAATCCCCCCACCACGCTTGATTTTCCCGCCGCCGCGACGTCATCCCAAAGCCGCGCCCAGCGGGGATGGGATTGGACGCAGTCTGGGAGGGGCTGTTCTTAGCGGAAATTGAGGCGGCGGGGGAAGCGGAGGGCACCCGCCCACCCCAGCACCCCCCCCCCCCCGCATTACGCTGCAAAGCGGTTCCCCCGGGAGGCGGCCGAATAAGATGCACGAGGGCATGACCGTGCAAATCAGGGGAGCCAAGCGTGGGAGGGGTGATGCAGTCTCCTCTGGCACCACGGGGGGGCGCCCTTCAGGGCAGCACAATCAGCCCCCGCTTGGGGTAAATAGTCTCAGCCCCCTGGGGGCCGTGGGGGGGCAGTTCCTCTCAGGATTAGGTCAAGGGGGTAAAGCTCCGGGGTGGGGGGGTTGCAATCTCCCGCGGGGCATGTGATCTCCTGGGGTAGATAGGGGGTGTTGGTTGAAGTTTCCCTGGGGGGTAGATGCAGCCCTCTAGCCGGGGTGGGGGGCGTTGGGCTCCTGGAGGAGCGGAGGCGATCCCGCCCCTTGCAGGTCCCGGGGGATAGGTGGAGGGGAGGCAGATTGTGTGGGGAGTCCCCCGGAGGGGGTGTGTGTGTGCGATCTCCACGGAGAGGTAGAGGTGGGGTTAAAGCCGACGAGTTGCAATCTCCCCTGGATTTTAGATGCGTGTGTGAGGGGAGGGGGGTGCTGCTGTGTGCCCTGTATTGAACGGGGAAGGGGTGCAGTCTCCCATATTTGGAGGGGGGGGGGGTTGCAGGAGCTTGGGAAGGGGTGCAGTCTCTCTAGGGGGATGCAGGGCCTTGGGAAGGGGTGCAGTCTCTCTCGGGTCGAGGGATGCAGGAGCTTGGGAAGGGGTGCAGTCTCCCCTATTTTGGGGGGTTGCAGGGCCGTGGGAAGGGGTGCAGTCTCTCTCGGGTGGGGGGATGCTGGAGCTTGGGAAAGGGTGCAGTCTCCCTTATTTTGGGGGGTTGCAAGGCCTTGGGAAGGGATACAGTCTCTCTAGGGTGGGGGGTTGCAGGGCCGTGGGAAGGGGTGCAGTCTCTCTCGGGTGGGGGGATGCAGGGCCGTGGGAAGGGATACAGTCTCTCTAGGGTGGGGGGATGCAGAATCCTGAAGGGGGACGCGGTCTGCCCTACGGTAGGTGGGGCAGGGCACCCTGGGGAAGGTGGAGGGATGATGCAGGGCCCTGGGGCGGGGTGCAGCCCCCCAATGGACATGGGGAGATGCTGGGCCACTGGGGTGGGGGGAGAGTTACACTCTGCTTGGTGGGGGGGATGCAGGGGCCTGGGCGCCTGGCCCACGAGCTGGGTGCATTTCCTCTGGGGTGGGATCGTTGGCCCGGCCCGGCCCCGCTGCAGCCCCCCTCCCTCCGGCGGGCCCGCGCGTGCTCCCCACCGGCCGGGCTCGCGCCGGGGCTGGCGCTCCTCCGCGCCCCCCCCCCCCCCGTGCCCGGCGCTGGCCAATGAGCGGCGCTGTTGCTGGCAGGTGCGGAGTGTTTTTGTTTTGGGTTGAAGTTGAGGCCGGAGGAGACGCGGCGGCGGGCGGAGGCCGCCCCCCCCCCTGCCCCGGCGCGAGGAGACACCCGGGGGGAGCCGCCCCGAGCCACCGGCCCCGCCATGAGGCGGGAGATGAACGGGGTCACCAAGAGCAGGTTTGAGGTGAGGCCCGGCCCGGGGGGCCCCGCTGGGGAGGCCCCGGCGGCGGCGGCGGCGGGGGGGCTGCGGGCTCCCCGCGGAGGGGACCCGGCCTCGGCTGCGAGGGGGGAGGGGTTGGCAGTGGCTGCCCGGCGCCCCTGGCCGTGCTGCAGGGGAGGGGGCTGCCCCACTCCGGGGAGCGGCGCAGGGGGGGGCTGATCCTGCGGCTGATGGTGAGAACATGGGGGGAGCGGCGGGGGGGGGGGTTCTGGTTGTGCAAGGCAGAAAGGGGAATCCAGTTTCGGTAAAGGGGGGGGGACACGCTGGGATGTGGGGGGAGGGAGGTCCGGGCTTCTGAGGCCCTGCAATTGCAGGGGGCGGGGTGGGGGCAGCGTGTGAGTGTATCTGGGGTGGGGTGGGTGGGTGAGGTCTGGCGGGGCGGCCTTGTAATTGTAAGGAGACTATTGCTGTGGGACTTCCTTTTGTCCCCTTGGTGTGTAATTGTGGTGGGGGGTGGGGTGTATATGTATGTTGCTGTTCCTTGAATTATTAGATGTAAACTTCCTTGTAGGGACTCCGGTGAGGGGAGAGTCGCTGGTGTGTGGCTGACTTATTGTCTGTGTGTGTTTTTTCTTGCGGAGTCGATGACGGAGTGAGAGATGTGAAAATACCGTCTTAAAAACAGACCAGCTGTAGATTAGCCTGAGAGATATTCGAGGGGGAGGGAGGAAGCTTGGAAAGAGGAAGGAGGTGCAACATTTGCATTGCTTTGTGCTGTCGATACGATACAGAGGCAGTTGCAGGCAGAATTTGATTACTCGGGGTGGGGGATGGAGAGGGCGGAAGGAGCACAAGGAGCAGAGGGTAAACAATAAGATCTATTCAAAGAATATGGCATGTAATCAGTCTGATCTGGGATAGCACAAAGCACCCCATCTAGTCAGGGTTGTTTCCAGCACTGCATTGTTGTAACAGCTGTCTTTTCTGAAGGGGGGGAGGAGGCAGCGTTGGTGACAGAAATGAGGCCAACCGCAAGGTTTACTTCTCATTTTATGGAGACTGTACGCAGGAGGGGAATATCTACCATTCAATTTTTCAACTGTGCTGCTTGTTGCTCCTTTTGCTCTTGAGAACAGCTTGAATGGGGGGAGAAGAGCAACCTAGGACGGGACTGAACCAACGTTGGGTATGGCACTGTTCTCTTTGCTGAGGGGGAAGGGCAACACCATCACGCAAAAATATTAGTTAATGACAACTTGAGGAGTGCCTGATAACTGCAATGAAGAAGAACAGCGTGTTCATCCAGAAACTGACCAGTGGATTGAGACAGGTATAGAAATCAAATATCATCATGAAAAAACTTGACCTTTTTTTTTACAACAGCTGATGCTGATTTGATGCAGAGACCATAACGAACAGTAAGCATTCTTGTTTACAGTGACTTCAGATTATGTCCGAGTACAAGTCAGATTTCCTTAACCTGTGTATGATTTAACTTCTGAATGGAGCCTGATGTATGTATGATTAGCCTCTGTGTGAAGTCTTGCAGTTGATAGGCATTCAGAAAGAAAAGGCCAAATGCAAAAAGTCTCAGGACTGTGGTTATTGTTTTTACCATTCTGGTCCATTCTTGGTTGCATAGTTCTTCTTCTTTACCACAGAGTAGCTTGAAAAGTAAGCACATGCTAGTAGCAGCCTTCTGTGGGGAATATTTATTTGATGTTGCAGGGACCTTTCATCTGTCCTGCCTTTGGATGTTCTTATTCATTTTAGTTTTCAGGTTAGCTGCCGATAAGTGATGGTGTACCAAAACAAGATTAATGTGAATCATTGCAAAAGTAATGCTTTTTCTGAAAATGTGTACATTCACAAAACTGGAAGGAGGCAGGGAAGAAATGGAAAATCTAAAATTAAGCTAAGTGCTAAAGGACTATTTGAGACCTAAATTCATGTATTTCCATGTGCAGGTGAGAACTCTAAAAACATTTAGTAGCAAATAGGATGATGGAAAAGAGTCCAAATGTTATCCAAAATGTTAATTAGTTTCAGAACTGAAAGGAGTGTCTTGAAACATTGTCATGTTTCCTGAGTGTATTTTCACTGGTTTTAAGTTAGTAATTTGAGGGCATGGATGCAGTGACGTGGTTTTGTTAGTGGGGGTTGGAGATTAGCAGTGTTGTCAAAAAAGTATTCTAAAACAGTGAAGTTACTTACTGCTACAAAGAAGCATAAGTTCTATTTGTTGACAAGAAAATGTTTTTAATGTAATGTGTTATATATAAGCAAACCTGACAAAGAACTTGTGTAAGCTCAGAAGCTTGTCTCTCTCAACAACAGAAGTTGGGACAATAAAAGATATTATCTCAGCTATCTCGTCTCTCTAATATCCTGGGATTGACATGGCTACAACAATGGTGTGTGTGTGTGTGTGTGTGTGTGTGTGTGTAAAATGTGCAGTCATGCAAAACAGTATGTACACTGGAAGCTGCTGTTTTCTATTCAGTTATGGAATATTGCGAGATAAACAAAGATAGTACTGATTACTTCTACATAGCTCTGTTGAGTACCTTTTAAGTTAGGCCATGTCTACACTACCACTTAGGTCAGCAAAACTTACGTCACTAAGGGGTGTGAAAAAAACACACTCCTGAGTGACATACGTTTCGCTGGCATAAAGTGGGCACAGCACTATGTTGGTGAGAGAGCTACTGTTGCTTGTTGAGCTGGTTTTATTATGTCAATGGGAGAGCTCTCTCCCATCTGCTTGTGTAGCCGCTCTGTGCCATCTTACAGCGGCTCAGGTGCATCAATACAACTGTGCTGCTGTAAGCTCGCTAGTGTAGACATGGCCTTAGAACTCTGAAGTTAATAGGGCCCTTAACAGGCTGACGCCCTGTTCTGAAAGGTAGTGTGTTGTAGAACTATGAATAATAATGATCGTCTTTAAATAAAAAGTAAATTGTTGAGTTTGTCTGCCCAGTTATTCAGACTTAATATACATCTTTTGTTAAGCCGCACAAACAGTTTCTTGAATTTTTTGTTGTGAGTTCTAAAATACAATCCAGGCTACCTTTGGGAATGGTCTCTTACTTTAGTAGTAAAGTACAGTGATAAGATATTGGCTGTATTTCCTAAACATGTATTTCAGATGGGTTTCTCATACCAATACATCAGCAGCTAAACTCTTTATTTTAAATGAAAGAATGAACTCTTTGGCATGACTAGCTGAACAACAGCGTATTCTAAATCTGCTCCCTATGGGAGGTGTGGTCACCACAAAGAAAATAACAACTTACTGTAGCAAAGCAATTGAAAAAAGGAAAACATTACCCAGATTGACTCTTAATTCCTTTGGCTGTGCTTTTATATAGGACATGTCATAGTGCATCAGAACACTAGCCTATATCTGGTATCCTACCTCCAGCAATAGCAAATACCTGATGCTAAAGAGGAAAAATGCACCTACGTTACAATATACTAGGGGGAGGGAAGGGAGTCTTTCCTGATGCTTGTGGTAATCGGTTTGTACCCTACAGCATGAAATTCTGTTAACCTTAAGAAAGGTCCTAGTTCTCATCACTCCTTTAGTATCCTTTGCCCGTTCTGTCCCGATGGCCTGGAACACCATCCCTGTACTCTGTGCCCTGGGCACCCTGCTCTCTTTTTAAATCTCTCAACTTGCGCCTTCCGTGAAACCCATGTCTGCAAAAATACTGTCACTAACCCATCACAAAACATGAAATGAGACGGTGCTTCTCTGAGGCGGAGCATTCCTCTAGGTCTCCTGGTGTGTTTTGTGATATACAGTAACTCCTCATTTAACGTTGTCCCGCTTAACGTTGTTTCAATGTTACGTCCCTGCTCAATTAGGGAACATGCTCGTTCAAAGTTGTGCAATGCTCCCTTATAACATCGTTTGGCTGCCTGCTTGTAAGATTCTGTGGCAGAGCAGCGACTTTACAAGGGAGCATTGCACAAGTTCCGCTTCTCCGCCTCCTCCCCCTCCCTCCCAGTGCTTTCCCCAGCGCTTAGGACTTTTGTGGGGGAGGGATGTGGCATGCTCCGGAGAGGAGATGGAGTGGGGGTGGGAAGAGGTGAGCCTGGAACATTCCCGGCAAAGTCCGAGCCTGTTCTTCGGGGAAGCTGCTGCTGCAAAGGTGCTTCCTAGCGTCCTTGCCTGCAGCGGGCTGTGCCTGTGTGGGGTAAGCCAGGGGCATGTCCCAATCACAGTACAGTACTGTACAGTATATAATGGCTTTTGTCTGCTCCCAAAAAATGTCCTTGGAACCTAACCCCCCGCATTTATATTAAATCTTATGGGAAAATTGGATTTGTTTAACATTGTTTCACTTAAAGTTGCATTTTTCAGGAACATAACTACAACGTTAAGTGAGGAGTTACTGTATTTGTATAGGCTGCACTACACTGAGAATTTTTAATGCAAGCAATGATGGAAGCATTATCATCGAGCAGATCTAGATGACAGAGTGGTTAAAAACACCAGCGTCTGATCTACACTGCACATCTACCATTGCTAGTATGCGTTGTGCTGCATTGGTTCTCGACTCCTGAAAATTCTCAGCACAAACAACAGTTTAAGCTGCTCCCGAGCAGGGACTATGTCGTGTTCTGAGTTTTGTACAGTAGTGAGCCATGTTATTGACGCTTAAATAATTATAGCCTGAAAAAATGCTATGGCAATATACTTAGTCTCCAATATATTCTCAAAAGTAATAGCCAACCTTTCCAGCTTCCTCGAGGAGACTCCACACCCTCCAATTAGTGGGAGTTGTTTCTGGCCATAACGTCATTCTTTATGAGGAAGTTAATTGGCCTACCAAGACAGATTCTAAACAACTTGGATATCTGCATCAATAAGTGTGTTATCCATAATAACCCTTCATACTAAAGGATTTCAAGTACATCAACTTTATTCTTTTCTTAGCATCCGTTGCCTATCAGTATTTCAGATTCAAAATATTAGTCTTCCTTCCAAGAGTTTTAATGGCCTTACACGTCTGTTAGGCCTTGTCTGGAGTTAAACCTGCTATGAAATGATGCAAATGGAAATCAAAACTAAATATTTCAACTGTTTCAAAGTACAGTTGCAAACTATTTCATTCTGTATCTATACATTTCTCTAAGCAGAATCATCTAAATTTAATTTACACTCTAGCATCAACTCAAATCTTTTGAGGCTACTCTCCCCTCAGTATTCCTTGCTTAAGCTAATTCTTTGGTCTTCTAGTTGTGTTTCCATATTTGAGCTCTGGTTGGCCTCCTAAAATCCAGAGCTAACTTTTTTTCTGTAGTTTTCTTTGGTCAGTATTGCATGGCTCTCATTCAGCCCTTTTGTCCATTTTCAGGCCTGTTTTTTAAATGGATTAGCCATTGCCTGAAATCTCCTCCCTCCAGATGAGATGTAGCTAGTGGAAAAAATAACTGTACTGAATATTTCTATAATCTCAGATAGGTCTTGGACACATCAGGGATATCTGAATTATTCAGTCTAAAATCTCCTGAAATGCAGTGAAACAAACTAAATTCTGGACAAATTGAACAAGGAATGCCAATAAATGTTTGGATCTTACTGTGTGCCCCTCTCACTCCTCTACCCAGAAAATATAAATTAATGTGTAGCCAGTGTTGTACTTACTATTGTGTGGTGTATTGCATAACAGAAAAAGAAGAGAAGCTACTGTTGGCATTCCATCAACAGAAAGCTAAACCATAGAGCAGAAGTTAGGAGTCATCAGGTGGTGTTCCTGAGTCACATAACAGCATTTGCTTTTGTCAGATCTCAGCTAATAACATAAAATGTATTAAATAGTGATAGGAAATGGTGAGTAAATAGCAAAAACAAAAATTTAAACTTTCCTGAATAAGGTTTTTTCCTTAAAGGTCATGGCCTCACCATGCTGCTGCCCTTCTGTCCCATATACATCTGTTTTCAAGTTTATCCCCAGAATACCAAAATAGACTTTTTGATGTGTGTGTATATATACTCCCCCCAAAAAACAAACAACAAAAAACCAAAAACTTCACTGATTTGAGGACCCAGGGACTCCGTTTGTTGGCTGACTCGTATTAAAATCCTTTTATGTTTTAGAGGTGAGTGAAGTGTCTGCTTGAAGCTTAGCAGATTGTTTAACCTATTGAGAGATTATGCATCACTCACATGTGGCTCTGTCACTAAAGAGGTGCAGTGACCACACTTACATACGCTACCAAAGGGGCTGGGTGGAATTTAACCAGATTCAGAAGCAAAAGTCAGTTTAGCTGAGCTGTGGGAGGAGTAGGATTAAACAGGAGGACTTGGCATTTTGTTGGAGGGAATAGGGCAAGAGATGGTAACATGAATCACCCCCTATTCATCTCCCTAGTGCAGTATTGCCCATGTTTTGCAACTCTGGATGCCATATAGGCAACTTGCCAAGAGCTGAGAACCTTGCATATTTTGCATGTAAACACAGGGGTTTTAGTAAAGTTTCTCCACACCCAAAATATGTTTGAATCTTGCTTGAGAGATTAACTGAAATTGCCTCAGGTTTGAGTTTACCATTGGTTAAAATCTTGCCGTCTATTAGCTTTTGTCATTATGTTGTCGTTATAGTGGGGACATTGGCCATGTGCAATGCTTCATATATCCCTGCTGCAGTGTGGGAGACTATTGCTCATCCTTCCAGCTACGGAGTATAATGGCTTTAAAGGTGATGGGGAGCTGAGAGTTGTACCAAGAAAAAAGCATGTACCTTGATTGACCTCAGCCTTCTGGCCCCAGAGTCCATGCTCAGATGTCTCAAACATCTTTTGCTACCAAAGAAGGGTACTTGCAGACTGCTGACAGCTAAAGTGCAGACACTAGCAAATGACTTTTTGGGGGACAAACATGGGCAGCTGAGCAGTAGAGCATAGGACTATGTGCAGGGTTCCCAGAATTGTTGTGCATTGCAGCACGGATGTTTCTTTTTAAAAAAAAATAGTGGATGTTGATATTGATATTATTCCAGAATAGATTTTCTGCTCTGGAAAAGTTAGAGCGCTTTTTATTTTTGGGGGGGTGGGGGAAAATGTGGGGAAGGAACCATATGCTTGAAATTAAGGCCTTTGATTGGCTAAAGGTAAAGTGAAGCACAAGCATGTACTGCAAGTGTCACATGTTACATGATGTGACGAACTGGGAATGTTCTTAATGTTTCCTCTGAATACTGTGTTGGTGCCTCAGTGTCCCCTCTGCAGTTCTTAAGTATCTAGGTGGTGGGAGAAGGGTGTGTGATTGCTGCAGAGGAAGGGGCCAGTGCACCTAAATGCCTGACACTCTGTCTCCTAGCAACTGATGGCCTTGGCCCCCCCTCTGCAAAGGTGCCAGCTGAAGGTGTTGGAGACAAAGAGGTCAGGTGACCTCCTGGCCCGGGAAAGGAGCTGAGCAGAGAGGAGGGGCTGAAGGGGGTTGTTAGTCTGGAGCTGGCTGGGGACGAGGAGTGAAGTGTAGACGTGGGGGTCTGGCTCACTGCCCCCCAGAATGGACCTGGCCGAAGGGTCCAGTTCACTGTATCTACAAGCTCTGTTTTAGACCCTGTTCCTGTCATCGAATAAACCTCTGTGTTACTGGTTGGCTGAGAGTCATGTCTGACTGCAAAGTGGGGGTGCAGGACCCTGTGGCTTCCCCAGGACCCCACTGGGGTGGACTCGCTGTGGGAAGTGCATGGAGGGGCAGAGGATGCTGAATGCTCCAAGGAGAGACCCAGGAGGTGAAGCCGTGTGAGCTTCTTGCCCTGAACAAGTCTGCTCCAAGGGAGAGGAGGCTCCCCAAAGGCCTAACTGGCTTGGTGGGGAGCAGTTCCAGAGCATCGCCCGGTGACTCTGTGACACATGATCATTGACCGAACATCTCCTCTTTAGATTCAGCAATGATATCTCCCTGTTGATTGCATATTACTTCTCCTAGCTAGGCCCTTTGACACATATGTAAATAGTCACTTTTCTTGCTTGTTACTGAAACAGGCATTCTTTGTATGCTAGGCTCATTTTGTTTCAGACTATGGATATTCACTTGAGGCCTAAGACATATCCGGTAATTTGTTTTCCTTTCCCCTGCTGGATTGCCTTGCTACTTAATTTGTTCAAACTGATTTAGCCCCATTATGTAAGTAATCTTGATGTGTGTTTTTTTGCCATATGAATGTGGTATGGTGCACTTAACTGTAATAATATACTGTCATAAATCTGCGTGTGGGTGGATCACTCGTGCATGTTTTACCTTAACCTGTTGATCTTTCAGTTGGAAGTACACTTTCAAATAGCTGATTCTCTTAAGTTTGGCAAACTTGCCCTGTCCCCTCCCCAGCACCCCATGTTAATAATAGGGACCATATAGCTCGATTTCTTTTATTTTCTAGCAAATGCACCAGTAATAGCAACATCAGCATAGCTCGGGTAATGGGATTTTCGAGAACTTGTGGTCCCTCTATTGGTTCTCTGTTAGCCAAGTATAAAACACTAGGCCTTACAGAAACAGATTGTCTATGGTTTTGCCTTTCTCAAAGGGGATCATTGTTTGAATTATATGTATAATGTAGTATTTACAACTTGGAGACCTACCAAAGTCAAATAACTTTGACAAGTGAAGTTTTGGCCCCTGATAATGCTGGACCATTTCTCTTAGGTATGTTTTAATATCTGACTATATAAAACTTTATGGAAAACCACTGGAATTTTCTTGTAATTGTTTTAAAAAACAAATGGTGAAAGGAATATATAGTTTAGCTCAAACACTATGGTAGTGGATGACCCATAGCATACTTCATGGAGAAAGCCATGTCCCTGTAAAGTCAGGAAGTCTGATCAACTGTAAGGGAGAGAATAAAAAGGAAATCTACTGTGAAATTTATGGCTATTTCAGTCTCTGCATAAAAACTCTTAACCCTAGCACACAAACCTTCTCTTCCCCTCCCCCCCACATACATATGTAAGTTGAAGCAAGATGTGGAGTAAGCCACCTAATTCTTTACAGTGGGGCTAATTCCCCCTTCAGGGGCTTGATTTTTCTATTGTTACGCTGAGGAGTCAAATGCTTTTAGCACTGTCATTAACTCTTAGGGCTAGTCTACACTAGAAATGCTACAGCAGTGCAGCTGCACCACTGTGCTGCTGTAGTGCATCTGGTGAAGACACTCTCTGGTGACAGGAGAGAGCTTTCCTGTCAGTATTTTAAAACCACCTCACCAAGAGGTGGTAGCTATGTTGATGGGAGAAGTTCTGCCGCCAACATAGCACTGTCCACACCTGCGCTTAGGTTGGAGTAACTTATGTCACTCTTGGGGGGGTAGTCTGTTCACACCTCTGAGCAACGTAGGTTATACCAACATAATCTGTAGTGTAGAGAAGTCCTTATAAATTTGACCAAAAAGCCTTTTTGCAACTTATTCAGTAATCACTGATTAGAGGCTGGCTATACAGGCAGGGATGAAACATCTTTCTCTGATACTTTTAATCACCAGTGATCTTGGTAGGGAACTCAGTCTTTCGTAATAGACTGTCAAATCACTTTTCCTCATCAGCTGTCACTTGCATGTTGAGTAAATTGCATATTAAACTATTTCTAGGAATAAATAAGCTTATGAGAAGCCTCAAGGGCTAGGGTCTGTTTCATACCACTTAGTCACAACTTTGGGTTTGGCATTTTATGGCCTATGTCTGGTGCTAAGCCAGGATTCTCTCTGAAGGTATGTCTACACAGCAGCTGGGAGGTGCAATTCCCATCTGCTCAAGCTACTGCACTAAAAATAGCAGTGGGGATGTTGCAGCATGGGTGGCAGCTAGGCTAGCCACCTGTGTACCCATGCCACAGTGTCCACACTGCTATTTTTTTGCATGCTAGCTCAAACAGAGCTAGCTCAAATCTGTCTACCCGTTCTGCAAATTGCGCTGCTCAGCTGCATTGTAGACATATCCTTCATCTGAAGAGCCTGTGAACATGGGGAGTGTGGAATGAAGGCAGTTGTCTATGTAATCAACAGTCAGTAGATTCCTATTCCCTGGTCCTACTGACACATGCTTAGAGAGGATGTCAAAGCAGTGAGACTGCTAGTGACAGCTTTATTCAGTAGACTGGGATAGGCAACTTTTGGCACGCGTGCCAAAGGCAGCACACAAGCTTATTTTTTCAATGGCACTCGCACTGCCCAGGTCCTGGCCACCGGTCCGGGGGGCTCTGCATTTTAATTTAATTTTAAATGAAGCTTCTTACACATTTTAGAAACCTTATTTACTTTACATACAACAATAGTTTAGTTATATATTATAGACTTATTGAAAGAGACCTTCTAAAAACGTTAAAATGTATTACTGGCACGCAAAACCTTAAATTAGAGTGAATAAATGAAGACTCGGCACACCACTTCTGAAAGGCTGCAGACCCCTGCAGTAGACCATCATTTCCCTAGGAGATTTTATACAGATTAAACTTGGTAGAAAAAAGAAGTCCCAGGGTAACTGGAAAATTTACAAGAAAAGCTCACCTAGTCGGAACTGCTTGTATTATTTATAAATTAGTATTCACAACAACGTAATGCTCAGAGTCCCGAAAAGCCTTACATTTAAATATCACTTATAATTGTGTGTCTTTCCTTACCAGAATTTTTCAGCACCTCAAACAGGACAGCACAGTTGGGCTTATATTCTTGTTAAATATAAGTGCCAGTTACAGTGTGTGCTGTGGAGAAAGAACTTCTGAATAAAGATATTGCTAAATTGGATGCTATAGATGTGTCACTTCATTAACAATAATGTTGAGTTTATTTTACAGGAAACTTGTGGTATATTCCCTAACCAAAGCCAGACATGAGGTATCGGTGCACTTTGAGAGAGTGTTAGCAAAAAGTCACAACTTGTATTTTTTTTTCCCCAGCAAAATATTGCCATTAGGCATTCTGAACTATTCTTCTCCTTTTGGACTTGGTTGTATTCCATGTGAGCTATATTTCATTCACTCTCTCACAACCTGTACCAGACTTGTTCATTTATTCCATAAGGGCCCTAAAAGTTAAAGGTAATGTTCTTGAATTCATTGATCCCATTTAATGCTAGATTTTGGACATGAGCCAGCTATTGTAAAGCCAAGAAGCTGTTCATAGGGTCTCTGATTAGTGTTTAGAATTGAAAACTGTACTTGTTGACTGTTTACACAGGAGTATCTATTAAATGAAAGTGAAAAAATCACAACATTCCTATATTTTTATAGCCTGGAAGGAACATTATTCACATTTGCCCTACCAGACCATAGTTCTTGTAAACAGTCTATTGTTTATCTATATTTTAATATTCTGTTGTTAGCCTATAATGTTCAAACAGACTAAAGTATTTCAGGTAGGGATGTGAATTGGCACCTACAAATACTAAACTTATCAACTACAGTTTCAATACTTCCAGATTTTAGTTCACAGTCTAGATTAACAACTTGCAAGATTGTTTTTTTTAAAAACCTCACATACTAAAGTGTCAAAATAATCCATGGAAAATATTTTTTTTTCTAGTTGGTCACATGCCTTTAAAAGAATACTGGTGTCCTATTTAACTGCATTATCAGAAAATGAATTTAAGTGAGCTACAATATTTTTAAATTGTATCGAACTGAGAATTTATACCAGTGTTTCATAGATCATCTATTTTAATTTCTGTCTTGTTAACAAATCACACTATCTTACATTTTAGATGCCTAGACATGTTTTATAGTAACTGGGAAGCTAATGCCAAAAATGGGCAACTCAACACATTTACGGAAATATCTGAAGTCATCTTATCGTGTCAGGCTGTCTGTGTGGATGCTGCTCTAACTCTCCCATTCTCCCACAGCTTTGTACTTATTGTTAAATCTTGAAAACTAAAATCTCCTTTCTCATTCTCTTCAACTCCCTATTTCTCTGTAGATGCCAGCCCACACTTGGCTGGACACTTGAATATTTGCACTAGGAATAGCATTGCATTTCAGTCTAGTTTCTGTTGGGCTGTTTTAGTTTCTCTCTCACACGCATGCACGCACACTGGAGCTATTGTCAGAGGACTGGGATTTGGCAGGCATCCACCGTATTGTCTCTCAGTTGGATGAACATTAAGATGAATAACAACAGGTCTCAATGTGACAACATAGGCTAGAGGAGGAATTTGTCTGTCGGCTGTTAGCTTGGAAAGATCCAGATAAACCATCCTTTTTTCTGTGGTGCTTTGAATTTCATGCTTTAGAAGAACAGTGTTCAGGTTCAAGGTCCACATCTAGGCTAACACTTAGTGTTAGATTATTGCGTTTGGCACTGTTTCTCTTAATCTTAAAGTCCTGTGTGATTTGATTTAAAAAAAACAACAACCCCTCACTGATGCTAAAGCCAGATGCAATCTCAGCTGAGAACCAGCTGACTTTGTCAGCAGCATAGTAAACACTCCTGACCTTGCTAATACACACAACCGTCTTATACTTCTGACTACTTGATGTTTAAACCACACAAAGAGCTACCATTGTAACTAGTATTTTAATGCCCACTTTAATTGAAGTAAAATATGATTCTTGACCACTAAGCATGTTGCCATTAACTGATGTCTGTCAAAAGGCATTTCCGCCCCTTGAGGTTGGTACACGCTAGAGATACCGCCTCTCCTTTCTTCTTTATACGTGGTGGTATTTGCAATATGTCTCTTTAAAAGAGTGCATAGAGGATGCCACATCTCTCAGGTGATGTACCCACAAGAGTAAACGGTTTGTTAGATGGAAATGAACAATGAATAAAATGTTAGCATGGAAATATACATCTTAGCCATCCTTCCAATGAGAGGGAATGTGAATTTAACCTTGAAATTGCTTGCATAAAAATTGCACTTGTTGATAAAGCAGAGACAACACACGGGGTCTCAGTTCCTCCCTCTGATATCATGAATTTGGCAGTTTAGATGCTGCTGTCATTGTCTTTCATGTAGGAGAGAAGAGAATCTGATTGCTCTGCTGTCCAGGGTTTACTGTGCATTAACTACATGGTTTTTGGAAGGGGCAGACTTTCTTTTTAAAGGGAAGATTTTAGTACTGTGTGTTACAATACATGTGTCACAGACTGGAAGGTGAAGCCAATACTCTGAAAATTGCTTTAAGTTTTTAAGGTGATAAAGTAATACATTTTATGTGGACTTTGTTCTATAGATTAATGTTCTCAAACAGTTTTTGTAAACCAAGTATGTCTTAAAGTGACAACTCGTTTTTAAGATGTTTTAATAAAAGTAAAAGATTATAAATCTTATTGAAAAGAGAACTTGAAAAACACTGGTTAGTTTTTCTTCATAGGTTCAACTTCCTCCTGTTCTTACTTACACACACTCACTCACTCACTCACTCCTCCACTCTGCCAGAGGTGACATTTACAGAAATTTCTTAAGATTTCACCAGCCCGGAAGACCTTTGCAGCACACAGCCTGGTTAGAATTGGGGTCCTAAACAGTTCATGTTCCTTGTTTTAGACTGTTTTCAGATTCAGGAAGACAAGATTGCACTGGTTTATATTCATAAAGTTTTCTTTGGAACGGTGAGGACTAGAAGCTTAACCGTTTTCTTAAATTCAGCATTAACTAAATTCTAAGCACCCTTCTCACTAAAGAAAGCTTTCTACTCCCCAGTGCAACATACGCATATCAGCATGTGGGTCCCTGAGAGAGATGAATATAGAGATGTTTGTGTTTTCTTCAATTGTACATTTTGTATTTTTAAAGCAAACTTTCCAGTATGTTCAGCAAATGGAAATCTCATTCATAAGCAACATATTATACGCTTCACTAAGGCTTGGTGGGAGGCACAGCCTGGCACCAAACTAAATATACTCACCCACGCCATAGTCTGTCAGACTGAAGTTGCAGAACCCAGAATCTCATTGCACCCATACTTTTTGAGGCTCTGCCTCTGATCGTGTAAGCGCAGTTGGAAAAGCTCTGAAATAATTGCTGCAATAGTATGATGATGTAGTACTAGTGTATATTGTAACTTATTTATCTAGGACATGTACAAATGAAACAATTCTTAGTGTACGACTTTACATTTATCATATTCAAATACCCTTTTTGTACATGTATATAGTATGTTATACATCACTGTTGTATATGTGACAATATTCATAATTATAAAAACATACTCTGGTTCACTTTCACATAAGTAGGTTTACCTGAACTACAATGCTGACAATGCATTTTGCCACCTTATGCAGACACCATTGCCCAGTCCTCCACTGATGGCCTAAAATATTACCCCATTGTAATCACTGCGCCCTCTAATGAATGGTTGGTATAGCAAATACCTAAGTAGCAACTTCAGCATCCTTACTATATAAAGATGATTAACTGTAAATGAATTTGCTTACACTGGTATGACTTCTTAAAAGTTACAATATTGTCAGTTTGCAATAACTAATATCCTGAAGAACTAGAGGGGATGGTCATAGCATAGTATGCACTGGAGGACGAAGGAAAGTGACAAAACAAACTAGACAGTTTAGATAATTGATAGTTTTAACTTTCTGCCAAGTGACATCGATGTAAAAGAATGTCTCTTCCCCCCCCCCCGCCCCTTTCGGGCTGTACACTTTCCTAGGCTGTAAGATTTGTACTTACTTGAGACTTTCAGATACTTTTGCCCATGGGCATACAGAGACCATTCAGTTAGATTTCTGTTTGGTTTGGATCATTGTATTTGTATGCACACACTCATCAGAATACTGGAAACAAAAGATAATTCTACCCATGAGTAAAGGTAATAATTGGAGATATACCAATCTCCTAGAACTGGAAGGGACCTTGAAAGGTCATCAAGTCCAGCCCCCTGCCTTCACTAGCAGGACCAATTTTTTGCCCCAGATCCCTAAGTGGCCCCCCTCAAGGATTGAACTTGCATCACAACCCTGGGTTTAGCAGGCCAGTGCTCAAACCACTGAGCTATCCCTCCCCCGCAAATAGGGGGGAGTCAAATAGGGTTAGAGTTTTTCTTATTTGGCAATAAATGTAGCTTGTAGCCCAATTAATATCTTAATACATTGTTAAAAGAGTTGATTTTAGGATAAAATCCATCAGCTTTATAATTTCTTCAGGGTTGCAAAGTCACACTGCCTAACACATAGTTGCAATTAAATGAATCCTGTGTATTCTCCCTTTTCCTTCCTGTCTCTTATAATAGGGGAGGTATTTCCATGTAGAAGTATTGCAGAACTGCATAGGCACAATAGCTCGGGAAATATTTCCAGAGCAGTGAAATGGCTGTGTGTGAAATGTAAAACTTCTAGCTGACATATGCCCTGGAAAATTCCACAGGTTCTGCCAATTTTCCAGCTTTGGCACATGAGCTGGAATATATTTATGGGAAACGCAAGCCATCCTAACCTACTAACGACCAACTCCTTTAGGTATTGTGACGTTGGCATGTTGTCCACATTTTGGCCATGGTAACAAAAGAATCATTTCAAAATACAAGCAAACATTGCCCTCAGAGGCCAGTAAGAGAATAGCATTATTTAAACAGGACAGTCTTACTCTTGTCTCTCTCTCTCTCTCCCTTTTTCTGGTTATTTTACTTGGTGCGTGTATCTTGCCAAAATACCTCAGATTTTCCCTAGTCATATAGCAGGTTATGGCAGCCTGTACAATGTGCTACTCCCTGTTTTGAATTCCACTCCGTTTCCATGTCGGAGTGCGGCGTGTTACCTCCTGTCTTAAGAAGATATTTTTGCGCCTTAGTTTGTGGTATTAAACACTGATTGCAGTGTGTTCTTTGGGTTATAGTCATCCAAGTGTGGAAGATCTCTGCACAGCCCAACACCGCTGAAGCACGGCTGTAGCTATCTGGTGGAGAGATATGAAAACTGAGATACTACAGAGGGTCTTGTGCACATCAGAAGAGCTATATACTGCCTCTGAAAAGGGCTGTTTTGGTGGTGGTAGGCAGAGTAGAGAGGTGACTGGAGGGGATGGGAACAGTTTCAACACATAAACTGGAAAAGTGACTGGGGAGGGGCTGCGTTACTGTGTCGTGGCTTGCCTTCACGATGGAGGGGTGTGTGTAAATTCTGTACTCCCCCTCTACCCCTTTGTTCTTGTATAGTTCCTGGCACAAACATCCTGGGCTTTACATGAGGGGTGGATTTCATTCTTTGTGGGGGCAGAGGTTTGGGGGTAGGTTTTACATTTTATATGGGCAGCAAAATTAACACACAATAAATGCATTTGTTTTCTTTTAGTTTCTGGCAAGAAAACCCATTCAGCAGAAAAACATCTGGTGTTGGAGGGATGTTAAGAAAAGCAAAATCAAGGTCATTAAAAATTACTTCTAGAAATAAAGTCAAAAGATTTGAAGTCCCGGTTAACTTCTTACATTTCAGAAGTTAGGTGTATTCTTGGTGCTGACTTGCTCGTGAGTCCCCACACCACAATAAAACTAGTCTCCCTTTTCAAAAGTTGTGCAGGTAAGCACAGTCCTTACTTGGAACGCAGACTGCTAAACATGGAAGACTGCAGATTTTCACTGTACATCAAATGGTTTCTATCTTTACCCTTTTTCTCCCTTTTCATTTCAATTGCACATGGAGAAAATAGGTAAGGACCTCTTACTCTGAGGAATTTGTGTCAGTTCTTCTGTTTGGTTTATCATTGATACACTGCCAAATAATTACGGTTAGTTCTTGCCAAGCTTGTTCCCCCCCTCATGCATATCCATTTAGTGCATAGGGAGGAAATAATGGTGTATAAATAATTCTTGTCTGTATAATCTTATTTTGATTTTTACAATGCATTTATAGAACTTGAAGTGCATGTAAAAATCAGATTTTTCCAACTGGCCACATTAGCAATCCTAGTCAATTCCTCCCCCCATCACTTGAGTACCATGCTTTCCGACAAGGCTTGTGGAAATAGGTGGTACTTTCTCTGTAGCCTGAATGTCACCAAACTTGGATTCTTTCAGAGCAGAATGAGGGCCCTTCACTGAAAATGTCCTGCCTCTAATCCCCTCACTTTAAATTTACAAGCTGTTACCATCAACAATTTGCAACTTCCTCAGTATTGCACAAGGTGAAGGACAGTTTCTGTAGTAGTCAGAAACCAAACAATGGGAAGGGCTTTATAGATTTAGGTCAACACCTTGAATTGCACCTGGAATGGACTGAAGCAAGTGGTCAGGTGTAATATGCTGCCTGTGGAAAACTCGAATCAGGCAGCTGCATTCTATAGTAACTGGTTTCGAAGTAGCCTTGAAGTATAGCCTCAGCTAGTGACTGGAGGTAATTAATGTAATGCATGGGTCGCTGTGGTGGTCAGAATCCAAAAGAAACAGTTGTAACTTAATAGCCAAGTTTAGGTGGGTTTGAGGGGTGGGGGATGAATGAGAAGTTCAGTTGTCCACTTCTAGGTGTCATCTCTATTTCAGAACTTTATGTGCCTTGGATAATCTCTTCTAGCATGAATCTTTCTAACTGCTATCCTACTGTTATCTGGCTTGTCTCTCCCCACCCACCACAGTGTGTGGAATGTTGGTTCAAACATGCAATCCTGGCACCGACAATTATGGGGGAAGATGTCAGGTACACCTCTGTACGTCTGTATTACTCTGCCAATAGGACTTAATCCAGAATCTCATTTCTTACTGAGCAAGTGGGTTTTGTTGTAGGCAACTCACAGCTCCCAGAATGTTGACAATGCTGCTTTGGTACTCCGGTCATAGTCAGCCCCAAGTCCAGCACAACAAACTTGTGATTCACACTATGGTTACCTGCAAGGCATCAGGTAATATTAATGGTAGGGAAATAGAACTTGGGCTTGTAAATCACTAAGTGCTATTGAAAATTTTACCCTTATTTCCAAAGAGCAGTTCTGATATCTGCTTGGGATGGTGGTACGTGTGTTACTTTTTATATATATGAAAAGAAACCCATATTCTGTGGACTTTCATTTACAGACCACCTTCTTCATTACCTCTGTCTGCAGGTGATACCTACCTAAGAGCCTACATATATGCAGCATGGTGGTTTATCGTGTTAAAGTATGATATATGTAAGGACAGTTTGGAGTTTTTCTGGTCTCCTGTAGCATTTTTAACGTTCAGAGGTCTTTCCTTACTTTGCCTTTTGTATTTCAGAGAGCCTATTTAAGACATAGGAGATTTCTAATGTCCTTTTTTAATTCTTAATCTGATCCTCTGTCAACAGAAGAGTGACCTACCTTGTGGTGTATTAATGCTGGGTGTATTTGCCTTGCATCTATACAGCCAGATTGGTTTAGTGAAGCCCACTTAATCAGCTGATAAGAATCAACCTTTTCAGAATGTAGCTTCACTGCTCATCAGTCTTGTTTGTTAGGCTTTCCATTTGTGGGGTATGACTTATCCATACACAACAGTTCTTGCATGTGTTTTGGGAGAAAGGTTAGAAACCTTGTCAGTGAATGAAACTTGTTATTTTTAGACTTGTTTGTTTGCCAGGTTTGATATAACACTCTGTCACTGTCAGTTGGAAATGTGCTTCAGCATTACTGTATGATAGGTATGGGAAACTTGAATGCTTGACCCAAGAATATAGGGCAACAAGGCTGCAGACAAAAGTGATCTGGGTATTCATAGGTATTCTCTAATTGCCCCTCCCCCAGGTTTAAGTGCATTTTTCAATGTGAGGAAGTACTAAGCCTTTAAATACGTGCAGATCATCCATGGGAGCACATGAGATTCTGCCCTCCTGCCTTCCTTATAAGACTCGTTGGTAACTAGAAAACTGTGGCTTGGCTAGTCTGTTTTTGATACAGCTAGTGAGGTGGTTTTAAAATTGATTAGCTGATCAGCGAGCCCTTTTGTAAATTAGTGGACTGCTATGTCGTTGAATAATCTTTAGGAATGTGGGGGGGAGTGAGAGAGAGAGAGAGAGAGTGTGTGTGTGTGTGTGTGTGTGTGTACAAACTCTTGCTTACGTGCCAATGGAGAGGAATGTAGTATTCTCCCTGAGTCCTCTCTTCCCATTGCAGATCATACTACTCTTCGGGCCATGCTTTGTAGTCACGATCCTGTAGGGGAACAAAGCACTGCTGGTGATTTTTCTTCAACGCTCACAAAAGCTGTTCCTTTATCCTTTTACTGCAATTGTACAGGTAGTGGTGGTACCCTTAGTTAGGCTCCTGAGTTGCAATCAATACCTCCTCCTCATCAGCTCTCCTTGCTCTTTTCTTCACTTTTTGTCAAGGAAACAGGAGCCAGCACACACCCTTCCTGAGTCACCATTGCCTGTACATTGTGGCTCCCTGAGTGCCTCATTGTTGCCTTTCTTTCCGGTTCTTCTTGTCCCCTGGCACTAGTGGCACAAGGTTGTTTGGTGTAATGTTCCATTTTTCTCTTTCCTTGGAAATGCCTGTGCTTTGATGCATCTTCACAGCACTGTGACAGGGATTGAAAGTCCCTTGTTAGCATATGTGAGCAGATGCGCCTTCATAGGGTAGGTTTCAGTCTGTAACACCCAACAACCCCTATTCTCCCAGAACTATTTATAATTAATCCCTCTTTATCAACCCATGAAGCATTTTTGGCCCAATTGAGCAAAACTACATCAGGCATAAAATGCCAATCACGCAATGGTGCCCAATCTAAGAACTTGAGAATTTAAGCACGAAGTTGGCCCTATTGATGTAGTTGAAACTGTCTTGTTACCCAGCAGTTTTGCTCCTAGAAGTAATGGTTTATAATGAAAATACAGGGTGGCTAAATGGTTTAAACTGTTTGTTTTTGTTTGCAGATGTTCTCAAACAATGACGAAGCTGTGATCAACAAAAAACTTCCGAAAGAACTGCTGCTTCGGTAAGCTGCCTTCCAGTTTTGTGAAATTGGGGAATTTCTGTGTGTCTGTTTACAAGCAATAGCTAATTTAGCTGGTTCATTCATAAGTTATGAGCTTGGATTGCTTCAATTATAAAGCCATAAACACTACGCTGATCAAGGGCCTGCGTTAGCAACAGTTTATGCTAAATATTTTGCTGTTGCTTTTTATGTCTTTGTGAAGTGTTAAATGAATTTGCTGGTCCTCTGTTTTCATAGATGAAAAGGTATAGGTCAAAAAGGCCTTTAATGAAAATAAGTGCTAGGTATAGGCTAATATCTATACAGTCTAAAATAGGACACACTGCCTATATTCTTGTTAATGTGAAATGTTTCACCTGAAAAAACCCCACACAACCCCTTTCTCCCAAAGACTTAAAATGTGAGAAACTTTTGGAAGATGGCCAAGTTCCCACTTGAGCACATTTAGCTGCAGCTGCTGTAAAAAGGAGCCGAGTGCTCAGCATCTCATGGGATGGGACTCCCGTCATGGTATTGTGGAATCTAGCTTGTGTTAGTATCTCAGTCTATTTCTTATGCTGTGAGTATTACCTTGACGTTTACTACTGAAGTGAAACAACATGGAGCAACATAAGTGGCAGCTACTTTTCAAATCTGGAAACAAACAAACAAACCAAAACATCTCCCTTTTTCCATCTCTTGTTTTGCTCAGACTAGAGCAGAGGTGGGCAAAGTACGGCCTGCGGGCCACATCCGGCCCGCAGGACTGTCCTGCCCGGCTCTTGAGCTCCTGGCTGGGGAGGCTAGCCCCTGGCCCCTCCCCTGCAGCCACATGGGCAGCACAGCTAAATCTGGCTGGGCGATGGGGCTGTGAGCTCCTGCTGCTCTGAGTTGCATGGTAAGGGGGCAGAGTTGGATAAGGGGCAGGGAGTTCCATGGGGGGTAGCTGGTGGCTGGATAGGCCCCCGGGACTCCCATGCCTGTCAGGGGGTGGAGATGTAGATAGGGGTCGGGGTAGTCAGGGGACAGGAAGCGGGGGGGGGTGGGAGGGGACGGTTTGGGGCGTGGGGTTCCAGGAGGAGGCGGTCAGGGGACAAGGAGCAGGGGGCTGGATGGGTCGGGGATTCTGAGGGGGGCGGGAAGTGGGAAGGGGCGGATAGGGCACGGGGGCCAGGCTGTCTGGGGAAGCACAGCCTTCCCTACCCGGCCCTCCTAATAGTTTTGCATCCCGATGTGGCCCTTGGGCCAAAAAGTTTGCCCATCCCTGGACTAGAGCATAGCCCTGTACAGAATAGCAGCTGTCAGTCTGTGCTGAGGATCTGAATTATTAAAATGAGCAAATTTCTTGAAATGCGTGTAAGTATTGCTCAGTGATAATCAAGATTTAATGATAGTAAAAAGTCTTTGGAGGTGAGCCCTGGTCTCTGAAAAAAGCACTAGTCCATTTAAAATAGGATGAATAAAGATTATCTGATACTCTGTAATGTTTGTTACTTCTCAGAATACCCCGTTAGTTGGAGCCATAGATGTTGGGAAAAGCTTTCAAAAACACCTACGTGATTTTAATGCAAATCATTGGGACTTGGGCTCTTAAGTCTCTTAGTTGTTCTGGAAAAATTTACTTATATTATTCTTGTCATTGTAGCATCTGGACGTGTAATTCACTAATCTTCCTTGAAGGGTAATGTCTGGTTGTTTACTGGCCACAGATTGGGGTGCACCCACCACTCAAAGCACCAACTCTGCTACATTGAATCTTGCTCTGGTCGTTTGAGTTTTCATCAGGTGGTTTCTATTGAGAAACACTTTTTCCAGAACCATCTCCACAGGCATCTCAAACCTTCCTAATACGGGAGTAAATCTTGAACAGAAATAACTGATTATTCTATAAAATGTTTAGTTCACAACTGACACCTTCAATTCTCCTTGCTGTTGTGAATATTTGTTTTTGAATCTGCAGTGTATGCACTTAGTTCTTTGGGACAGGGACTGTCATTTGCTTACGGTATAAAAGACAAGCCTCCATAGGTGGATGAGATAAGCTGGAAGATGAGGAGGCTGGGGTAACAGATATAGGATGTCTTAGCACAGACTAGCTGCATGTACAGTTCTGAACCAGTTACCACATGTAAGTGCGGCATGGGAGTGAGTGTGGACTAATGGGTGATCAAGTGGCATCACTGGTATAGCAAAGGTAGGAGTCGACCCTCACAATAAGATAATTGGATGTATAGGTAGGTTTGGGTCCAGATTGCAAAGGGTTTTGATAAGGCAAGAATTTTGTGTCTGATGCAGTGGAAGAAGAGGTTCCAGTGGAGGAAGTTAGAAGGGAGGACACAGTTGGTGACGAGCTAGAAAGATGTTAGTAGCATCATTTGAATGGACTTGAGGGGGGGAAAGGTTGCAGGCATCAAGGCCAGAAGGGAGTAGATGACTAGAGCTTGGATGAGATTTCTGGCACTGTGGTCACAATGGAAAGGTCTCAGAGGGGTCAATAGGCCTTTCTGAATCTAGGGAAGTGGTTGCAACTGGAAGTTAAGGACTAGAAGTTTATCCTAGATGTTAGGAGAAAGAGCTTTTTCTCTCTATGGTCATGTCTACTAGGGTATTTTGCACTCTCAAACTCCCACTTGTGTTAGTCAATGGAAGCAGTAGTGCAGACAAAGATCCCAGGGCTGGATGCAATTTTAGTATGGGAAGGTTACCAGTAGTTCATCCCTTGATATCACTTTTCCTTGGTAAAGTTCATAAGTAAGGGTTGGAGTGCTGGAATCCACCATTTGCATTCTGTGAAAATTAATTAGTGCAGTTTGACAGTGCAGCCTTTGAAAGAGACTTGGATGCATTTATCTAGGGGGATCTCCTGTAAATGAATGTCAGTGTCTACAAGACAAAGACGTGTGTGTGTGTGTGTAAGCAACGCTGCTGGATAATTTCTTGTTCTCCAGTTCCGTCATTCTGAGGATGATATTGACGTCGCATGTATGTGGTTGTGAAGTGAAAAACTGTACTTGAGCCCATTCGGTTGTGGGAGGGTGCAAAATGGGCAGACAATAGGTCTTGTCACCCACACAATGTAGAAATCTGTGGAAATTCATTATCATTCTCTCATCCTGCCTAGCTGCTGAGGTTTTTGGTGAAGACCTATAGCACTTTACATCTTCAAATGGTCTTTATCTAAACACTTTTGAGAATATGTAGGAATGGATTCGTTGTCCTTTCTACAGATAAGGAAATGGAGGCACAGATTAAAAGTAATCTCAGTGTTCCAAATTGGAAGTAAAGCGTAATTTTTGACAGAGAGTAATTAACCATTCGAACAATTTACCAAGGTCAATTTTTAAATCGAGATTGGATGTTTTTCTAAAAGACATGCTCTAAGAACTATTTTGAGGACATTCTGGGGCCTGTTATACAGGAGGTCAGACTAGATAATCACAATGGTCTCTTCTGGGTTTAGAGTCTGTGATTTCCATTCCCCTGCTCAATCCAAAAAGCTATGCTTGATTTGAATTTATATGGGAGCAAATATGCTAAATGCTTATCTCTCTTTTGAATCCTGAGCAAGAGATTTTAAACCAGTGACTAAGCAGTTCTGCTGTGGCTACATGGCCCAGAATATTGTTGGAAATAGTGACTTGATTCTTGCATTCTGTGAGTGTATCCCTCTTAAGAGAAGCCAGTTGTACAGCGTAATTATCAGTCTGTATGATCTTGCAGTCGAAATCTTCATTCAAATTCCAGGGTTTGCCCCAAATACTTTTGTATTATGGTAGTGGCTAGGGATCTCAGTGTGCAAATATAGAATAAGAGCTCTGTCCTGAAGAGTTTACAATCTAAATAGACAAGACAGACAAAGAGTTGTGGAGGGGAGGGATGTAACATACAAGCAGGTGAACACTATGAAGTTTCACAAAAGCCATATTAGTTCCATGATTTTGTTGTTGTTTTTTAATTTTGCAGGGTGGAGCTTTGTTGGGAGAGGATTATTTCAAGAGACAAGGAAGAGACAAGGAAGGTCACATTAAAGGGGGAGGTAGAACATAAGGGGTACATGGAAGATGAGATGTGAGGCTTGAATAAAGCGACTGTAAGGGAAGGGGCAGGAAAGACTGGAGTGAATGCACTTAATCCAGCAAAAAGGGAAGAATGTCCACAACAAAAGCTATTTTAAAGGCCCCCCCCCCCGCCTTCTGATGATATCAGAGTCTGCATGTCCCTGCTTCAGCTGCTTCTCTCTGCTTCTGCCCATTTGAGTCTCAAGCTGGCTACTCCCAGCAGTTTTTGCTCCCAAGTTTTTATGGCTGGAGTGAGGGGTGGAATGACGTGGATCCTGCTGCACCAAAAGTCTCTGCACAGATCTGAGTTCAGGGAGCATTAGGGATGAGGTACTCAGGCTAGGTCTCTGCTCCTCCCTTCTCTCTCTCTCTCTCCCCTCCCGCCCCCCCACCCCATGATATTGCTGTACCCGCTTCAGCTGCTTCTCTCTGCGGCTGCCAGATGAATTTCTAGGGGTTTACACCTTTTAAAGAAATGTACATTTCTAAAAGAGCCAAACCATCAAAAGGTGGAATTCAGTTTATCACCTTCTCATTCCCGCAGAGCTACCAACTTCTATTTGGACAATGTCTAGCTCCTTGGTTTGTGTAGCAGTCAATTTAGATGCACCCTCCCTGAGACAGGCCAACAGCTGGCTTATTGACTCTGAAAGGTGAATTTGTTTCTTTTTTGGCACTAGTTGTGGTTAATTTAGACGTCTGTTTTGCCAAAATAGCTGTGTGCCAATAGTTTCTGTACTATCTAACGTGATGGCATCGATAGTCCATTGAGAAAGGGCATTCATACGTTAAGGCAAGCTGCCAATTGACTTTTGAATGTAGGCCAACCTCCATCGGAAAGTCTGAAAGTTTTTTGTTTTGTTTTTTTCCTAGAAAAATGGTGATATCTACTAGTTTCCTAAGGAATTTTTACTCCTCAAATATACACTTCTCTGGCCTGGGCTCCCTGGCCCTGAGGAGTTTGCCTTTTCCAAATTGGTTCACATAAGGTCGCTCAGCTTTAAAATCCTCCCCTCTCATGGTTTGATCACCTTCTGTTCAGTCCCCATTCTGCTGCCCCATAATCTCCTGCCTTGCCTCAGCACACAGTGCAGTGGCTTGCATCTACCTCCATATTGATTTCTCCTTCGCTAGCTTTAATTCTGCTCCAAATGAGTGAAGAACAGAACACAATTGAATGGTTCACCAATGAGAGGCGCAGCAAACTGTAGTCTGTGCGTACTTGGTCAGGCCATAGGAACCAATTTAATAAGAAGGGAACAAAGCTTGACTGTTTCCCTGAAGCTGGGAATGGGCAACAGGGGATGGCTCATGATGATTCCCTGTTCTGTTCATTCCCTCTGGGGCACCTGACATTGGCCACTGTTGGAAGACAGGATACTGGCCTAGATGGACCATTGGTCTGACCTAATACAGCTGTTCTTACATTCTTATGTCTTGAATAGCATTTCACTGGGTTGAAGGTCAAGGTGATAAATTGGATGGTAGTCTTTTGACCGCTGCATATCTTTAAAGGCCCTATCCAGCTCACCTTGAAGTCAAAGGCAAAACTCTCAGGGTACGTCCATACTACCCGCTAGGGTTGGCGGGTATCGATCGACTTCTCAGAGTTCGATATATCGCGTCTCATCTAGACGCGATATATCGAACTCCGAACGCGCTCCTGTCGACTCCGGAACTCCACCACCGCGAACGGCAGTGGTGGAGTCGACGGGGGAACCACGGACTTCGATCCCGCGGCGTCTGGACGGGTAAGTAGTTCGAACTAAGGTAGTTCGAGTTCAGCTACGCTAGTCGCGTAGCTGAACTTGCGTACCTTAGTTCGACCCCCCCCCCCGTGTAGACCAGGCCTCAGTGGTGTCAGAGGAAATGGTGGTGGTGATTGGAGAGAGTAAGGAATCTCTTAGAAAATCCTGACTGGATTTGAAGAAGTTGGAATGATAGAAATGTGCTGGACATTTCTTCATAAAATATATTGTGGCTACTTGCCTTGCTGTAGACTGTGCTAGTGTGTCCGGAGAGGGCAGTATTCTGCCCTTTCACAAAGCTTTTCTGAACCCCTTGGTCCTACTGTTATTGAAGAATGGTCATAATTTGTTGCTTTCCAATGGAATGACTTAATCTCTATCATAACAATCAGATTTGACTTGGGTTAATGCTGATATTTAGAAAAGTATCTGCCTCTCCCCTTCCAATGACTGTGTGAACAGAAGTTAAACAGCATGTATTATATTCTTGCTGCCACTCCTCTGTGAGGAGGACAAAGGCCAAGTGCGACAACATAGCAGTCAAATGTCAGCAGATGTATTTCATCAAAATAAATATGCTGTGTAGAACTTAAAAACAAAATGAGTATTTTCATGATTGATTGAAATTATAGCTGATTTTTCTCATCCAGTAAGGCAAAACTAGGAGTCTTCATGCAGATATATTATTAAATAACCTGTTAATTTTTTTACCAGCTTCTCGGAGTTTGATTCCGAGTGATAGCTATTTTTATTAGCCTGCTAAATAACAACATAGAGCTGTACAGTGGACAAGAAGGATGTTTTGTGCAACATTTTCATGCTCTTAGGCATAGCCTCCAAAATAATTTGGAACACCACCAAGAGGTGGCTCTTTTTAATAAATGAATGTTGCTATATGTAGGATCTAGGAAGGACTAGGTAGGTCTCGTCCAAACTTCTGAAAGCACAGAATGCTTCCCTGTTGTACATTCTCATTTTAAAACAGTCATGGGATATTAACAAGAAATGTTTATTACCTTTTAAGTAGGGTTGGATTATCCATGCTTGGGTTTTTGTGTTCTGTTTCTACTGTGCAGACTACATAATTCAGACCAGGGTGAAGAGAAGCCCAGTATTTAATTATGACCCATACTGTGTGTGTATTGAAGGAGGAACCCTGTTTCATCATTGCCTAGCCATGCAGGGCAACCTGTTTTTCCCCTCTAGCAGTTTCTCGGAGGAGAAAAGCCTGTCCTTGGAGTTACTTTGGAAAACTAACTTCAGGTCATTCAGCCTATAGGACATTCAGTGTGCGGCTGTGTTCTCTCCAGCAATTGTGGGGTGCTATAGGTTGGAGCCAAGTTGTGAAACAGCCAAAGTGCAGAGCAGAGTAGTGACTGTTGCTGAAACAGTATTTTTTCATAGTCTGATTCTGCTGAGTCATTGTTTGGTATCAATGAGAAAAGACTAGGGAAAAAGTAGTGCAGACAGCATTTAGAAGGGTCTTTTTTGCTTAAACAAAGCTAATTTTATTAGCTATTTAAGAGCGTGATTTTAAATTCATTGTTTGTCTTCCATGAACCTAGGGAGGCTATTGAGGGAGGTGAGGCAGGAGAAATGAAAAGTAAGAACCCTGTAATCTAAGCATATTGAACCATATAGAGATGGACTTTTAGGATCAGGAAAACTTTTCATGTGCTTTTGTGTTTACTCTGACCTCAGAGGTGTATCCTCGAGGGCGAAAGGGGCAATTGTCAGCCATGTTAGCATCCTTTATACCTTGGGGAGGGGAAAGAGAGGGACAGAGTAGTGAGTTTGACAGCTAGTCCTGTTACTGGAATATTTATTAATGGCTTGGAATTTCTATGGAGGAAGAATTATAATTTGTGGAAAGTGAGCTTGCCTGATGACTTAGCTGCGGTTGTGTTCCTATAGATATAGATACTTGTGTGTCATGTAACAAGAATCCAGAGAGACAATAAGAGTATTTTCCTTGCTTCCAAAGTGCTCGTAGTCTTCATATGAGGGCTGATGTTGGCTGATGTCATGCTTAATTTGAGGGAAGATATTTGTACGCTGAGGGTTTATTAAAAGTTTTCAAACAAGGTATTGGATTCCTTTCTGAAAACCCAGTATTGGAGCCAGAGCTGTGTGTAATAATGAAATGGATGTTAGGACCAGAAAATGAGGTTGAAAAAAGCGATCATACTTCCAGTATGTCGGTGTGGATCCTACAGCAGGTGTGCATGTGCCCTGTGCACATGAGATTGAAATTTTCTGATTAGCAGAGTTCGTTGCCCTGCATCACTTCATACTTCTGTGTGAAGGTATAAAGGATAAAGTGATTGCAACCTTCCCTCAGTTCCCTCTGTCTGCTTGTGGCAGTGAGATAGGACACTTAAGTGTCCTATCTGCTACTTTTCTTTTGAGCTTCAGACTCTTCTTCTAGACAAGTTTTGTCATAACCAGTCCTCCTTCACCTCCCTTATTTGTGGTTACTACTTTAATTTAGACCTTCCTAAAACAGCGCAGAAAGTGGTCTAAAATTTTCATCTAGACCAGTCAGTCAACCTACCTTTCTTCTTCCCAAAACTATGCTCTGTGCTGGGAGATGAGAAATTACACACCCTAAAAGATAGGAATTATTTTGGTGAAGTTCTCTGGCCTGTTACACAGGAGCTCAGACTAGATGATCCTTCTGGCCTTGGAATCTATGAATGTATATGGAAAGGACCAAACAATTCAGACTGTCTCCCTATCTGCTTATAGCCCTAGCCAGATTTTTTAAAAGTCAAGCTATCTCTTCACAGAGAATATTGAAATGGATAACAGCGTATCTCGCTGTCTTATCAGCTGGCTGGTGAGCCTCTCACTCCACCAGGGCACAAGCAGTGTCCTCCATCTGCTTCAAGAATGTGCCTGTATCAAATCTGTAAGGTGGCAACTCACTGACCTTTGTTAAACACCATGCCTTGGACTGGCTGCCAGGTCAGATGCCAAGTTCAGGAGAGCAGTACTTCAGTTGCTTACCCTGCAGTAACTGTGGTCCTTTGAGATGATATGGTCAATGTGGATCCCACTGCCTTCTCTCCCTTCCACTCTTAGAAATCCTCAGTTACATTGGCCTTTTTTATGGCCTGTGCTCCCATCTTTTATGTCCCTGTATGGGAGCATGAGGCAGCCACGGGTGATGCACTGCCCCAATGGATCTGCTATGCAAAAAAAAATCTCATCTTGTGCACATGAGGCCCACGTGCTCCTATAGCAAAATCCACTCTAACATCTTGAAGAGTCACAGTTACTGTAGAATAAGTAACTGTTCTTTTCCCACCCTACTGTGGACTGGCTGCCAAAAGGGTATTTGCAGTGGTGTTGTAGTGTTGGTTCCAGGATAGGAGAGACAAGGTGGATGAGGTAATATCTTTTATTGGACCAACTTCTGTTGGTGAAGGAGACAAGCTTTTGAACTTCACCGAGCTCTTCCTCAGGTCTGGAGAAAGTAACCAGTGTCCAGGCTAAATACAAGATGGGACAGATTAAGCATAAGCATCATTGAGGCATGACAGTGGCTGTCTACCAACTCATTCAAAGCTATCTGGCTACACAACTGCCAATACGTGTGGAAGAACCTGTTTATATAAATGACTGTCCAGATCACTGCGCTCAGCAGTGTTTCCTCCATGCTGCGTGGAAATGATGCTGGCTTGCAGAAAACAGATGAATTATGGGATGTCAGAAGGGGAGTCATGGAAGTTTTAGATTGACCCCCAAGCCACAGAATTCCAGGCAGCATTTCACAATGCATCGAGAAAAATCATAGAATATATAGAATCCAGTGGCAGAACATTGCACTATGGGGTATGTGCCCAGAATGCTGTGTGGTTATTTAAAAAAAAAAAAAAAAAAAGCACAGAGCTTTGTGAATGCAATGATTCACAAGGGAAGTAGCTTAAGCCAGCATAAACAAAGCTGTGTGGAAGCACTCTTTTGCTGTAGTTATAGCAGGGGAAAACACACTGAAAAACCTTTCCCTGGTAGACAAGGCCTTAACCGCTTTGCTTATAAAACTCTCAATGCTCTGCTATAGGCTTCTTGTTGTTCTGTCCCACCCATGGTGCACTCCCCTCTCTCCGTGTTGTCTGTAGGGGAAAGAGCTACTTAAGAGCCAGTGCAGAGTTGTTGAGCACCAGAAGTCAGAAGGTTAATGAAAACAAGGGCTTGCAACCCTATTTCCTACAACAAAGCTAAACAAAATGGCTAATGAGGTTGACCTTCAGCATGTTGACAAATGAGACCTTCAGCGAGGCGCATGTCTGTGAATTAATTTTTGTCTGTCTTTATGAGAAGTGGATGTGATAAATATCTTATTTCCTTTCAAGGTAGTCAGCAGACATGCTTCCACTGATGACAATGTCAAAGTTTTTCACTCTCTTTTGATAATGCTGTTTGCTGTAGCATATCATGTCATTCCGCCCTGCCAGTCTCCACTTCTGAAAAATTGCAAACCCATGGCTTTTCTACTTACAGATTACCTTGTGCAAATAATTGTACTATCTTTGAATACAAAGTATGCACCTTAATGTTCAAAAACTGCTTTGTCCTGCTGGTTTGTTGGCAGCAGCAGCCTTGATAACCCCTCCTAATTCTTACATGGTGTAAAGTGGAATTTGTCAGCAGTACATGTTTGTTCATTATTTTAAGTGCCTCTTTCCCCTAGCTTTACCGCTGACTTTATGCAATTTATTCTCTGCATCTATCCCAGGCTGTGGATGCATTACACAATTAATATAAAACAGTTTCAGCCCAGGGATCTTGCCAGGCTTATAAATCATGCAAGGAAAAACAAACTACCAGCAGTATTTTCCAAAGTCCAGGTGTTTCCCAAACCTTGCTTTTGCCCCCTTCTCTTTAGTTAGCCTGCCTGTCTTTCCATCTCTTACACCTAGACCAGTGGTTCTCAACCTGCGGCCCGTGGGCTGCTTGCGGCCCAATCAGCACATAGCTGTGGCCCATGTGACATCCTCAGGGCCATACAGATAGTATTGGATGCGCGGGCCGCATATGGTTGAGAACCACTGCACTAGACCCTCTTAGGGATGGATGAACGGAGTCTTGCAGTATCTTCTTGAGATCACTATATCCAGGCTCTCTCAAACAAAGGAGGTAAATGAAGTCTAGAACAGTGGACACCTTACCAAGAACACCGTGCTGCCAGCCCCCTCCTACTTATGCTAAAGGACTGTTCATTTGAGCACCTCATGGTCCCAACTGTTGCAGTATCTGTGCCCACCAACCAGCAAGCAGTAGGCAGAGATTTCAGTCATCCACTTTATATAAGGTACTTCTCCACCATTCCTATCAGTCTTTGCCTTTTCACTCCTGCTTCTTTTCAGATTTAGCTTTCTCTCTAGCTGATTTGGAGAAAGATCAGAAATTGGTGAGACTTGGGAGTGAGAAGGAGTTTTCTAAAGTAAACTCATAGGGGTGAAGAAGGGGAATAACTTGCTGGAGGGTTTCCAAATCCTTGTCCAACTTCTACAGTGCCCTCAGCTCTCGTCCCAGGTCCCTCCTAGTTCAGTTATGGCAGCAACTTCCTGCTGTGTTGGGGTGCATTGAGTCTTTAGGTGCCCCATCTACTTCCGCCATACGTGTCAGTGGACTATCTAGACAGCCTTAATTTCCTGGATTAGCTTAATGCTCTGGAATCTTTGTTTGTGAAGCTCTCAGTCTTCTTTATGGCACTTTGAAACTGGTTGATGTGTATCGGTCATATTGTCTAACCATATTCCTCACTAGCAAAGCCTGCATAATAGTCACAGCAGTTTTAAAATATTACCTAGCTATTTCCACAATAAAACTAATCCTGTTATGTAAAAGGGGAAAAAATAAATGAATCAAATGTGTGCAAAAAATTCTGGGATTTAATAGTTCAATTGACCCCCAAATCGCTGACAGCCACATACAGTAGAGAAAATCTGGGTGTGAATAGAGTTAAATTAGTCACTGATGTTTCTAACCTTATATAAACACTTACTCCAGTAACAAAGGCACCTTGAATGAAAGTAAACTGAAAATACCTTGTCAATAGTTACCTGGAAAAAATAGCTTATCCTCTTAACCCTTGTATAATGCAAATGTTAATAAGCTTCCTTCTTTCTAAAAACTCCTCAATTTTAAATATGAATACACACATTTCATAGATGCATGAGTATGTATACTGTCTTTTCTCTAACTAAATACGTCTTATCTTTGCAGTAAACTATTGACCAGTGATAAATTCAATTTTATAGTTGCCATCATGAGCATTTGCTGTTTAATGTCTTTGAGCTCTATTTTCCAAACTCCAAATGTTTCCCAAATCATGTTTTTTTTCCCCTTCTCTACAGTTAGCCTGCCTGTCTTCTCATCTCTTACCCCTAGACCAGTGCTTCTCAACAGTATTAATAAACACCTTATTTCCTCTGAGTTTAAGTGGATTTTGTACTTTATTCGTGTATGCTTAAATGACTGGAGAGTAGAAAAACTGAGCCCAGTGAAAAATACAACAAAGTATAACAAACTGCTTCTCGGATTCTGATAAACAGGGCAATAAGTAGATGGACTTCTGCGCACCAAGCTGTTCAGAATACTTGGAAGTGCCCTCATGCAAAGGAACTGCATTCCATGTAGGAGTGACCCAGCCAGCTCACTCCTGACACACGTGACCTAGACAATTACACAGGCACACTAATGAACTCTGCTGACTTGATTCAAATTGCACTTACCTTCTATTTCAAAGCAAGATACTCCTTCCACCTCATCCTTGGGGCATGAGGACGACAATGTTTTTAATCATTTCTCATATTGTAGTATTTAATTCTTAATTACCACAGGAAATTATATATAAATTTCTGAAGTGGGACCAGATCCTCAGATTTTACTGAGGTGTTTAACTTGTTATGCACTCCACTGAGTGCCATCGGAGCTATGCAATTGTTAAGGATAAAGGAATTTTTCACTGGTAAACAGATTTTGTACAACTGTTCTCTTGTGTTGAACTGTAATCGTTTATCCTGCTGTTTCCTTAACTAATTGAACATTTGACTGCTGAGCGACAAGGTAGCAAGAAGCGTCTGTTTTGATAAATAATTGTTCAGTTTACTCTGTCAGCAAATACTACAAGGTACAAGATTAAATATTTCATAGCAGTCCAATATCTGGGACTCTGCTTTCATTTGTTAACTGCTTGGTCTGCACTTTTATTTGCAGTCAAGCTTTCATCTGCATTACAAAGAAGTTTTCTATCTTCAAGCTTTTTTTAAGCTTTCCACTTTCTTTTTATTTTAGATGCAAATAACCAAAATACCTTTTATAAAGAAAGTTTGTCTTTGTTTTCTTTACAGAATATTCTCTTTTCTGGATGTGGTCACTCTGTGTCGTTGTGCTCAGGTTTCCAGGGTAAGAGTCTTTATGTATCAGTTAAAATCTATCAGCACTATTTCTCTTATTCCGACTCGGACATTTCCAAATTGCCCTCTTTATCTCAGATTGGGAAGAACATGCCAGCAAACACTGTTCAAAGAATGTTTCAGCTATTTATACATATTCCTCTTTCTCCATAGTTAATCTAGTGATGCCAGGAGTTTCTGGTATTTACCACAGCAGAGAGTGGGTTTGAATGTCTAGGTATATCCCTTTGGTGGCAGCTAAGGCCCTATTGAAGAAAAAACCCAGCTACATCAGTACTTTAAAAAAATGTTTTCTGAACAGTTTTTAGAAGGGCTGCTATTAATAGGGGAAAATGTGTTCAATTCATGTTAGATAAATTATGTTTTTAAATGAGTTGTGCTAACATCTGAGCTTTTAATGCAGATATACCATGTTCGTGAATTAAACTTTAACACAATCAGTTATCCTTCTGCTCCAATGTAGCTGATGCAAATAGAGATGGAAGGAGAACTGAGTATTTCATTCAGTGTTTAACTAGTAAAGTAGTTTGTAACTTCATGCAACTCAGCAAACATAGTTCAACTCGGGACTCCTTGAGGGAAAATGGGTGTGCAACTTCCACTAACCCAAGTGCCAATTCAACTGGAGCTACTAGACTTGTTTTATGGATTCTTGTCCAGAATTTCTGCTTTTTATCTTGCTATCATCTAACAAGACACATACCTTGTTCACAGAAAAGTTACCGTAATGAATCATATAAATTAATCAAGTTCTAAATGCTTATATAAAAATCCTTTTGTCTGTGGAGTCACTAGTATATTGGAATTACCTTATTGGCCGATCCCAGTATCAGCTGACTCTGTAAGAGAAAGCTGAATAGTTTTGGGTCCACTGGCACATTTCTTTTCCACTTCATACTTTCCAGGGTGGGGTAAGGGGGAGAAGGTAATTAAATGAAAAACAGGACATAAAAGCAGTATCACGATTGAGATTTTAAATGCACAGAAATCAGACAATTCCATTATGGTTCCATCAGCTACTGTAAACTCTACCTCCTTGTTCATGCAGTATTTCATCATACTGTAATGGTAACTTCAGTGCATGGCTTGTGCGATTGTGTATTATAAATAGAATGATGACAGAGTTACAGGTGCTATATTTCATGACTCTTATGTATTTAAAACTGCAATCCTAACATTACTTTAATGTACCTTTTTGCATTTAATAAACACAAGCTACAGGCCTCCAATTACTTGTTCTCACTCATAGGGTAAGTAATACATATTTTTAAAAGCCTGTCAATTTCTTCTCTTTAAAAAAAAAAATCACCTTTTAAAGTGAACAAAAGCAGTCATGGTGCTACGGAAATGTTTTGCAAAGTGCATTTTATTAAGGAGGTGAAACTTTAACAATGGATTCTTCTTTGGAGGACTCTGTGTATTCCTGCTTGTGGACTATGGCATCCCTGCCGTAGAGCTGTGGAACTGCTTTATAAAACCTTGTCCTCAGGGGAAACAGGAGAGATCTTGTGCAAGTGACATACTTGCCCTACTCTACATAAGGGTGTGCGTGCCCCCCCCCCGCCCCCAACTGCCTCAGTTCCTCTGTAGCCTAGTGTAAATAGATTTTACATTTGTGGCCTTGGCCTAGATTATTTTTCTTGTGGTTAGAGTAGCATAGAATAGTTTAGCGTACACATCTTGTCCTTATCCTGGTATCCTTGGGCCCCCTCACCTGGGCCATCTTGGGACACCAACCCTCATAAGGGCTTCAAGAAATGCACTTCCTGCTTGGCAGTCATACTAGACTGACTCCTGTGGCCAGTGCCTTCTCTGTCTGCGTGAGACTCTCCGGTAACTCAATGTTCCGTTTGCTATGCCATCATCACTCCTTGCACTAGAAGAGAGAAACTTCAGGCTGAGGGCTCATCTGGCTTCTCTGGATACTCCTACACCAGGAGTATTAGGAAATTAGTCTCTCCCCACAGTACATACTCTGTCCTTTCAGAGCAGGAAGGTGCTTCTCTGGGCAGTGACTGTATGTTCCAAATATGATGGAGTTTTTCCATCGTTCCGAGGTAATCTTTGAGATGCAGTGATTTCCAATACAAGTTCCTAACTATATCTAACTGCACTGACCTTATCATGGGAATCTGGTCTCCAAATATTATACATGTGGTAAATAGTATAAGTAAGCTAACCATCACTGTATTAATTATAAACCCTCTCTGTTTCTCCTTCTTCTCCCCCACCCCCCACTGGATTTATTAAATTTCTGAAACCTGCTTTGTGCTCAAGTTTGATATAAGCAGCCTTGAACTATGTATGAACAATTAAAGTCAGCTGATATTTTGCACTAACAACTTAGTCTTTCTTTTTTCAGATTGTTGTACGATGTGGCTTGAGCCACTCCTTTATTTTAAAAGAAGAGCTGAGTTAATAGCTACATATTGGCTTCTATGAATGCAAAGTAACTCCTCTGCCTTCGTAACTACCATGATGTGCACATGTATGAGATGGTGTATTTACTCACTTCGTATTTAAAAGATAAAATCCCAAGTACCATATATACTTGATCATAAGACGGTTCATTTATAAACCCAGCGCCCCACCCCTAAGATGGAAAAGTAAAAATGGCAAATGTTTATGACCCATTCATAAGCCAACCGTATCATTCAGGGGTCGGCAAACTTTGGCTCCCGGCCCATTAGGATAAGCCGCTGGTGCGCCAAGACGTTTTGTTTACCTCAAGCGTCCGCAGACATGGAGGTAAACCTAAGTAAACAAAATGTCCCAGCCCACCAGCGGCTTACCCTGACAGGCCGGGACAGCAACTGGTGGGAAAATTTGGGGAGGGGAAAGCTGGGGATCAGGGGAGTAACCCCTGTGACCACCCCCTATGTGACGCCACCCCTAACCCGGGACCTCCCCACATGACCTCTCCCCGTGTAACCCCATCCCGCCCCACCCCTAGTCTGGGACCCCCCCACACTCTCCCCATCCCATCCCTTCCCACCTTGCCTGAGGCGGGCCAGGGGAGGATGTCTCTAGCCTGGCCAGAGTTGCCGGCAGGCTGGGCGACGCAGCCGCAGCCTGCCAGCCCCAGAGCTTCAGCTGCTTCGGAGGCTGGTGGGAGAGCAGCGTGGCCAGAAGCGGAGAGACTGACCCTGCCTCTTCCCTTCTGGCTGTGCTGCCTCTCATTGCCCGCTCTGTTGCGGGGGGGGGGGGGCTGTGTCCCACCTCTTCCCCTCTCTATACCTGTTCATAAGCCAACCTCCTTCTCTGATCTTCCCTTTGTTACTAAAAATATTCAGCTTATGAATGACTATCTACAGTATCCTCTGTCTCACTAAATAGCATTGAGTGACTGAAGTTACACTTGGCTGCTTGGCTAGCCTGTGAGCACCAGATCACCCCTCTTGGATGTTTAATCCTGCTCAGACCTCTCTCTCCCCTAGCTATTGAAACCTGCTTAGTCCCAGTCATCCTCACATTTATTAATTTATATTGCAGTATCACCCAAGAGCCCTAGCTGGGCTCAGGTTCCTATTGTGCTAGACACTGTAAAAACATGTTACAAAAAGATGGGTTCTGCCCTGAAGAGCTTTCAGTCAAAGTATAAGATCAGAGAACAAGCAGATGCAACAAATGAAATTGAGGAGCACAAGAGAACAATGAGACAGTTATGAACAGCATAATGATCAGTGGGGTCACACACATCAAACCTTCGCATTGTAGGTATTGGGCACATTTATATAGTTCCCCACCCCCTTCCCAGTGAGGGTCCTCGGTGCATTCCATAGGCTCACAGTTTTTAGGAGTTCTCTCCATTTAGATTAGTTAACAATTTGAGCATTAAATATATAGTCTCTGTGTGTTAGTCAATTGTTCTTTGAGTGACCTCTGCATATTCCCACTTGTAGGATCAAGGCACCTGTGCCACAAGCTTCCAGAAAGCAGTGTCCATTGAGGCCACTCGCCTCTTGCCCCCATCCTAACGAGTTCTGAGGGTATGAAAGGGGGAGTGGCCCCAACTACCCCTCAGTCCCTTTCTAAATGCCGAAGATGCAGCGAGCTCCGATTGCACAGTGTCCTTGACACTTTCCTTGTCAATTTTTCTTTTTTCTCTTTCTGTCTTTTTGAGGCAAATTTTGTTTGTAATGGGTTGTCATTTAGCCAGGTTTTTCTTTTAAAAGACATGAGGAGATGCCTGTCGAGCATGGGCTTTGTCAGGACACACAGGAGCAGACTGGGCCTGTTCATGGGGGGGAGGGGGAGGTTCCTCCAGTCAGCTGAGCTGGCTGTACAATCTTGATCCAGATCTGGTGGCCTCCTGTGACTCTGGGAGCTGCAAAACCTGAATTCAAACAGAGCACAGATCTAGAGTTACCCTACTTGCCCTGGGGGGGGCGGGGGGGGGGAGAAGCTGTGTTTGGCTTTGGATCCAAATGGGAGGTAGAGCCAGAGCTTGAATCCAGATGCAGCAGTCACACATGAAGGACTGCTGAGCACAGTTGCCAAGAAGGGATCTGATTACCTGGGATCTAGCCAGCATGGGGAGCTGACATCTGTTACTGCTGAGTCACTCGTCTAAGAGTTCTGTACCACTGAGGCCCCAGATCTGCCCAGGTCATTGGACTCTGGTACTACAGCACCATGATCTTTGCAGAACTGCTTGCCTGACTGATTATGTGCCCAACATAGTGGCAAAAGCAAGCAGATCAGTTTGGAGGTCCTCGTCTTTCTAGAACCAATACAAGGGGCTGTCAAACGCATCGGGGCACCCATCCTTAGCATTACCAAGCTTTCCTTGGAAGAAATAGACCTGGAATCTAATGAAGCAGTTGACTTAGCACTTTTGGAATTCTCAGTAAACATCGCTTTGATTCCTCTCATCTTGGAAGGAACAGCTGCACCTAAGGGTTGAGATTTTCATCACCTACGCTTAGTGGTGTGTGAGATTTGTTTCCTGGCCACAATGTGGCAAGTCTCATTCACCTATCGTATAATGTGGACAGTAGGACTGTGTCGCATGGGGCAAAATGCTGTCTGGCGGTGCTAACGCCAAGATTAATCGTGTTCACCTCTGGGTTCCAGAAACAGAACTCTCCTATTTCCAGAAGGGTACTAGTAGTATGCACCCTTCTGTGCCATAGTGTCAGATCTGTCCCCCTACACATAGCTTTGACTGGAGTAAAAGAATACATTTTTAATGAGAGAGGTCCCTTATCAATTGGCCCATGCTCTGGCAGCAAGTGTTCTATTAAATGCCTGGCTGTCATGACTACTCTCCGTGAATGATTGGGTATCCGTCTTTGTGTAGACAACAGTCTGAGATTTCCACCTCTTTCAGACCGCTGGAATGTCTCTCTGTCCTGGGCCTCTGTCAGAGTCTACCCTCACTTGAAACTGGGCGGTTTCAAAGTGAGGACCCGCATGTCTTCCCCCACCCCAAAATCCTAGGGTAGGTCTTCCCTTCGGCTGCCACCACCCGGTCAATTCCGTGGGCCGGGACACCCCTGTTTCCCCCCTTGGGAACACAGATCAATTCACAGAGGAGGAACCTTCCCCCTCCCCCCTGATTCAACTCCTTGAATCTCACACACACAGGGAAGCAGCCCACTTCCCCCTCCCCTTCCCCTGAATTTCCCCAAGGGAAGGAATTAACCAAGTCCAAAGAAAAGAAAAGAATTTATTAAGAGAACAAAAAGAAAATACAGAATCTCTATGAGCCCAAGCTGGACACTCATAGGGTATAACCTTATCAATCTCTGGAGAGAATCCCCTCTCCCCCTTTTCTCAGTAAAAGCAATATCAGCAAACAGGAATAAAGCATTTCCTTTAGCAAACACACAATTGCAAATATAGAAATCAAATCATAAGACTAATTTGCCTTTCTAATTAATACTCACTATTAATTAGTAGAAACTACTCCAGGAGAACTTGGAGACATGACTGTCCTCTGTTAGATTCAAGAACAGTTCTCACACAGACAAAGGCTTCCCTCCACAGAGATTTGAAAAAATCTTATCTCTGATTGGTCCTCTGGTCAGGTGGTCACCAGGTACTACATGTTAACCCTTTACAGGTAAAACAGACTTTAACCCTTAACTATCTGTTTATGACAGCCTCCTTTACCTACTTCCCTGAATGTATCGTACGTCTTCATATTCAGAAAAACTTGTTGTTGTATCAGGCCACAGCTTATCTACATGTTTCCCAATCCCTTAGAGAAAAGGAACTGACACGCTAGGAGCCAGTCTGTCATGGGCCAAAGGTTGTTCATCTGTTTCACAATTATGACTTCACAGGGCTTCATCTTCCTGGAATTGTCACTCCTCATCCTGGACAAAGGGAGTGTCCTTGGCATGCTGTCACTTTGTCTTCATGGCATCATGTTGCATTACTGATACTGGAGCTATACAGGTGTTTAGCAAAAATGTTCCCTCATTTAGACTTGTTTTGGGAGAGCAAGATTGGTTGCTTCACCTGCCCTGGCATCCAGAGCTGATGCTTGTTTGGCAGTTCTGCTTTTCTTGTTTACCTACAACTCCACACCCTCCCTTCCTGGGGTTTGTTCTGCTTGCTAAACTCCCACAAGTGGAACTATGCAGAGGCCACATGAAGAAGAAATGAAGGTTGCTTATCTGTAACCAGAGATCTTCGAGATATGCAGAGGGTCATTCACATTACCTGCTCACCTTTGAGTCTCAGGGTTAGGAGTTCCTGAATTAGTGAAACCAGTGAGCTTGGGGGGAGGGGGGGTTGGGTTAGGAGGTTAGGGCCACTCCCCCTTTCAAATCCTTGGAACCCTGGGCGGGAGGGGAGGAAGAGATGTGAGTGGCCCCAATGGACACTGCTTTCCAAAAATTTCTGGAAGTTTGCTGTGCAGGTGCCTTGATCCCACAAATGTGAATATGCAGAGGCTCATCTTGAAATACTCTGGTTACAGGTGAGTAACTTAGCTGGCTGAAAATCATGTATGCTCTAAAAATAGCCTCAGTTGCTGAAGTTTGATTGCTGGTATAAAAATAAACCATAACATCAAAAAAAGAAGCATCTGATTTTTAATTTACAGAGGTAAGGAAATGCTAAGTTAAGGTTCCATCCTTGACCTGTCTCTTTGTTATTGGGCATTTTAGCATGTATGATATATAACATCTGTTCTGAGGCCAGTTTACTACCTATGTGAATTAGGGACAGGCTCTCTACCTTAACTCTGAGTATTCTTGTTTTTCACGTTTTAAGTTGGCTCTATAATAATCTCTTAGCTTTTTTTGTGGTTAAATAGCACAAAATTGGTGCCAAGCAAAAATTCTAAACACCGTCCATTGTATTTGCTTATACCGATGCTTCATGTCACTTCAGAAATCACAGATATAAATATGTGAGAGTCTTAGTGACTTGTAACTTTCATGCTGGAGCCCACATGAGCAGATTACCTTTGCTTGTGGCTCTTCAGCATTCTTCTTTGCTGCTGTTGCTAATATGGGGAGACTGGTGTTTGTTTCCTTTTTCACATCCCCACTTCACCTTCTGCTTGATGCTACAGTGATGTCATCCTGTGTGTATGACCCTTGGTCAGTTTCTCGGGATTCAGCTGTCACAAATCCAGCATTGTGAAGTGACTGAAGGAGAGGATGGGAAATCAGGGAACTCGGAAAGCTGGCTATTGAGCACAGCTGTCACTGAGGAAGCAAAATTGTCAGAAAAAGATATAGTGAGTTGTCTCTTGTTTAGAACAGAGGGACTAGCAGTCAGGTGATCCGGGCCTGTTCCTGGCTATGCCACTGATTCACTGTGACCTTTGTCAAGTCACCTGTGACCTGATATTTTTTAGAGGTGCTGAGTATCTACAGCTTGCACTGCTATCAGTGGAATCTGTGGATGCTCCACAACTCTGAAATCAACCTGCTGGCCTCTGCCTGTTTCCCCCTCTGTGAAATGTAAAACATGATACTGATACTGATCTACCTTGCACGGATATTAAGAGGTTTAATGTTTGTAAAATGCTTTGAGGTCCATATGTTGCCCCTGTATATGTTCTCCAATTGGAAAGCTCCTTTCTAAAATACAAAATAAAAAGTCCAGTGTGTGTGGCCCATAAATGGAAATATCATCATTTGTGTGCGGATAATCTCAGTGACACCTTGGACTTGCCTGCCTAAGTGTTCAGTGATAAATGGGGAATTAAGAGGGCACTATGTCAGTGGGGTAAATCTTGTCTGAACTGAGGATATTGCTGATCTAAGGGGTTTTCATCAGTTGCAGTAATTATTTGGTGCCTTTTCACTTGAGACACAATGTTGTTTCTAAAAGGAACAAATTGTAACTAGATTCCCACTGGCATTTTTTTCATATTAATCATGCACTGACTTTTTTCCCCCAATAAAGGCATGGAATGTTCTGGCCCTGGATGGCAGTAACTGGCAGCGAATTGACCTGTTTGATTTCCAGAGGGATATTGAGGTATAATTAAGTGACATACAAACCCATTTTTCTTGTTTAAAAACATAATTACAGTATGGAATAGATTAATACCCCCAGCATAACCCTTTCCACCTTCCCTGGAGATAGAAATCATTAATTTCAGTTCTTCTTGGCTTCAGGGAGCCTTTATAGTCTTGGCAATTCATTCAGCTTTTGAAAATGGACAGAACTATTTAACTGTACCAGGACTGAATGGTATTTGTGTGTGTACATGTACACTTATTTTAAAGCAGCAGTTTTTTTTGTTTACTTAGAGTTGAAATAACTAGAGTAAATATGTGCTTTTGCTGAAAGATATTGCTGATAAGTATTGGTCTAGATTTCTCTCTCCAACTCAACATAATCAAGTATGGCTTTTGTCTAGTATACTTGGACTTATACCATTAAGACACTGAATTTCTCTTAGTCTCTAGTGCCTGTTTTCCTTTGTTGGAAATGGAAACACAAACCAGGAAGATGCCAGAGATTTCCAGTTCTGAGTTAGTTCTAAAAGATGTACCTCTGTGGGAATGCCTTCTTGTAACTTCAGATAAATCTGTTAGAAGTGAACTGTGGCGTCCATGTAGGTTATGATAACTTTTTGTGTGCCTCATGTAGTCATACTGTTCTGAAAACTGAAGTCCCTGTATTCTTCCTGGCTGAATTTTCAAAAACAAACTAAACAAAACTAAAATCCTTATCAGATTGTTGCATTCTCATTTAAAAAATTATTTTTTGGAGATGGGGAGAGGAGAGCAGCATTGTAGCTTCACACAAACTGAAAAACATAAACCGAGAATGGCTTGTTTGGTGTCCTGGTGGAAGCTGCAAGTTACACAGCCTTTGTGGACAGAAGCGTTAACGTACTCTCTCTGCCAGACATGTCTAAGCATCTCATATAGACATAAAGGAACCAGCCTCTGATGTGGCAAATTGTGTACCCAAAAAGTCAAGCAAGTGCCCAGAGTGTTTTGAAGGAGAAAAGCAAATGTTGTCCTGCTCTCTACAGCAAGTGCTTCTTCAGACACATATCTCTTGATTAAGGGAGAAAGTAAAACTAGTAAGAGCATTCCTAAAGTTCTCTGCTTGGATAAGACTTCACTTTCACACAGGTGCAGGGAGATGATTGGAGTTCCCTGATCCAAGGTAGGAGCAGGAAGTGAGGAAAGAACTTCTCAGCCGTGGTGCTTTGTAAGAAGGAGAGAGTAATGCTGTGAATTTAAACTAGGCTTTTCTCTCCCTTTTACATGACTTTAAAGTCTCCCCATTCTCTTACTCATCTGTGTGTACTAAATATGTATTTGTGCATTAGCATTGGCTTATATTTTTATACAAGCTGCTCCAAAATGCTGCTGTTCCTTAACCTAAAAGGACATTCTCAGGCTAAGTCCTAAATGTTGTGTAACCCCTTTGGGGGTTAGAGAGCAAGGCCCCTTTAAATCGTTTTCCTGGGGGGGAGGGGGAGAGTGAGAAAAAAGGAGGGAAACTCCAGGGTGCACAACGTAGGTGTGTGCGTGTGTGTATTGCAATCTGCAGGCAGCTCTGGTGAAGAGAGAGCACGTGCAGAACCGGGGCACCTGTTCCAAACCCCCCAGAGTAAATACACCCACCCACAGGAAAAGTACAGTGGATATAAGAAAGGGGAAATATTTATTTACAGAGGGATGAGAGGAGGAAAACAACAAGGGGAAATATAGGGGGGCAGCAGAACAGGGCTGCATCCAAGCCAAGGCCCTACGGGTAGCACAGTCTAGAAGGGCAGACACCGAGCAACGTGTCTGCACACAGAGTTCAGGAGTCCTGAGCAAAGTTCCAGTCCAGTGGTGAGTCTTGGATGCTCCTGGTCGTCTTCGGTGACAGTGAACTTTCACCCAACAAACCCCACCAGTGCCCTCTCCTGCCACTCTCTGCAAAGCCACACAGAGCGACCACCTCCCCACTTCACTATTTAGCAACCTTCCTTCTTGTTTCCAATGCAGAGTCATAAGCCCCAGTACTCACAGCCCCATGCAGCTCTGGGCGGCCGTGATCCTGGGTCCAGCTCTGGCCTGTCCTCCCTGGCACAGTGCTCTTCCTGGCTCCTGTCCTGGGGTGTCCCTGATCGGCTGCCCCATCCTTCAGTTCCCAGGCTTCAGGCAGGTTCTCTGCTGCTTCCTTTGTGAAGGCCTGCGGGCTTCCCCCCTCTCTCTCCCTTGGAGCTCCAAAGCCACCCCCCCTGAAGTTTCCCTCCTTTTTTCTCACTCTCCCCCTCCCCACTAGGGAAAAAAATGTAAAGTGGCCATGCTCTCTAAACCCAAAGGGGTTACAGTTGTATGCTTAAAGGAAGATAAACTTGCAGCTTTTAAGCGTTTTCTTTAAAATATATTTGAATCCTCTGCAATCCCAAACATGTTCACAGCTGTGGTGAGGCCACTGAGGGCCTATACAAACATATGTGTGGTTTAAAGTTCTGTTACCTTCCTTTTCTAAAATGCAGCATGGGATTTATCTTCCTTTATCACTTTTAGCCATTGCAACACTTTGGCAGCACATCCTAGCTGCAGTTGGCATTTGAAAAGTAGTAGTATTTCAGAGTAGATTTTAAGGAAGGTAAATGAGGGGGCCTCAGCAGATTGATAGCCCTTTTAGATCATGCTGATACCTCACAGCTACCCTAATGTTCACACACATTTTTGGTTTGGGAAGGAGGGATTAAAAATTTCTTAATACAAACTCTTAGTAGCTAACACTTGAAAGTGATTATTGTTTCCATTCTCCAATGATCAGAGGAGGAGAATTAACTACTCCTGGACACTGAAACTTGTGTGTGCTGATAGAGTTGTATAGTCTTTCTCTCCTCTCCTCGATCTCTTTACCATTTCATCATCCAAAGTTGTGGAAAATTCAAACTTGTCCTGGGGTCTCTGGGGAGATACTCTCTCATGTAAAATACGACATTAAACTCCATTTCTCCAGATGTCTTTGAGAGGAAAGTTGAAATGCTTCCTCCACGAGAGAAGAGAAGTCCCCTACACTATTCATCTCCACTCTGTCCCCCAAAACAAAAATCTTCACATCTTTTACGACAACACATGCCTATCTGAAATCCTTGTCACATGGTGTTTCTGTGATTTGTTGTATTTCTTCAGTAATTATACTTTAGCCATCTCTTGGGCAGCCTCTTGCACTGCCCACTAGCTCTGACTGTAGAGGATTTTTCTACTGCTTATCCTCCGCTTTCTTCCTTGGGTTTTGGGTAATTGTTCCTTGTCCATTTTTAGAAGTTGAATCCGTCTCCTTTAGTTTTATATTGGTATGATGGTAATAGTGTTTGTTCAGTGCCCTTATGCCTGGAATAATATACAAACTGTTTTTAATCTACCAAGTTTTGAATTTAACTTTAATGAAGAGACTGTGGAAACTAAGAAGTGATATCAGTAGAATTCTTTTCCTGTCTTTTTACAGGGTCGAGTCGTGGAGAATATTTCTAAAAGATGTGGGGGTTTCTTGCGAAAGCTAAGCCTGCGTGGGTGTCTAGGAGTGGGAGACAACGCATTAAGGTAGTGGTATGGCTGCTTCTACTCTTAACTGTGAAGCAAAGAATGGTTCCCCTTCCCCATCCATAGAGGGGTGGAATGGTATAGCCACTCATCAACATGCTAGAGCGAGACCAATAACAATATGCATCCAAAAATAATCGCTTAAGTAAATGATGAACAATATGCATATCCTTCTTTTGTGTGTGTGTTTGAAATGAGTCTGTCTCCCTAGCCCTTCTTAAAAAATAGCAGCATAAAGTCAACCTGATGGTGTTGCAATATTGGGGGAATTGGCACTGGAAACTTGAACCTCTGTCCCTTGCTCCTGGGCTGAGAGAACTCCAAAGACAAGATATGGGTAACAACTCATTGTTGCTCTGCACTGCCCTTTAAGCCCAGTATTCAGCAGCCGATTTGATTCTATGTGCTTAAGAGATGCACCCATATAAAAAGCTGGTGGGGAAGATCAACAGTTTGCTCAAGATAAACAGTGCCTGGTTTTTGTGTTTTGTTTAATTATTTCTGTAGTATTGAGGGTAAAACATCTGTTTCAAAACATTTGGAAATGCATTGTCTGAAAAGTAGTGTTTTATATATATATATATATATATATATATATATTTTTTTTTCCAATGAAGGATATTTGCACAAAACTGCAGAAATATTGAAGTATTGAACCTAAATGGCTGCACCAAGATCACAGATACGTAAGTAACGTGTTTATTAGGGGGAATGTTGGAATATTTACCCTTGTAATTATTAATATACATGAATTCTGTCTCAACTGAATGGAAGGTTCCAGATTCTCCACCGTTGTCCCACCCCATGATCTTAGTACCGTTTGTTTTCTAAATGTGGTATGAGTAAGTGGTCTACCTCCAGATGGAATGATTTGTTATGGTCTGATGATAATTTGAAGACATCAGGAAACCTCTTATGACGCGTTGCTTACTTGTTATTTCAAGGCAGATGATCATATCAGGTTGTTGACATTAAGGGGAAAATATACTGAGGAAATAATTCTTTTTAGGCTGGTCTGACTCATGTTTTCTGATGCAGAAAAGGCTGTTAAAGTGTCCACTTCAGAACAGTAAGGCTCACTCTGTAATGGAACAAAACAGTGATGTTGTTCTTATTCTCCCAGGTCAGAATTTATGGAGACTGCAATTTCTCTGCACATGGAGTGGCTACAGTTGCTTAGTTTATGGTGCTTGTGCTCATCTGCCACCTCTTGTATACTTCAAGCAGTTCTGATTCTCCTTTGAGTGATTCTGTCTGTTAAATTCCAGTGTCTACAGTTTTTTTCCCTTTTTCATGCTGATGGTGGGGGGTGGTTTCACTTTGAGGCTTTGCAGTCTTATTCTCATTTCTGTGATGAAAGGAGACGGTCTCAGAGGGAATCTGAGTATGGAGAGACTGCCTGTCTTGGTGGAAAGGGGTCTCTCTCTTTGAAGCCTTTGCTGAGAGAGAGAGCTTCAGAAGAGAGGGGGGGAAAGGAAGTTCCCCACAAAACCTTATCCACGTTAGCCCTGACCAGGGAAAAGATAGGGGGTGTATGTCTTTGCAAAGGAACCTTCCTAAAAGAGTTGGCAAGAGTCAGCTCGCCTGTACTTTAAACTCTAACTTTCTTTAATAAATGCTATGAGTATGGATGGATGTAATTTGGTTAATATTTTATTATCCGAGGACCGCAGATGTCATCAGTAAAATGTGTGTCAGTTGTGGTGACGCACGTCAAGCCGTGCTTCCACATTGCCGAGCACAGGCTGTTAAGAGCTGGGGGAGTTCTTCTGCTTTTCCAGCCACTCCACATAGATTTGAGATTTTTTCCTATGGACAGCTGGTCAGCTATGCTTTAGGTTACACCTGGATTGCCTTGAAATAGGCGTGTATCAAAGTTTTATCTAGTTTCTCTGCCACTTTGCCGTCTTCCTGCTCAAGTGCTATTTGTAACTCTTTAAAATAACATCACTTACAAAACTGTAAGATCCCTATGTTTCCTACAGTAGCAGTACATGAGGGACTGAGGGAAGAACCATGTTGCATGTGTGCTCTTTCTATACTGCTTGCCTATAGATTCTGCATCTAAAAGTATAGATCAGTCTCAAAATGAAAGTGTGATGGCCTAAAATACTCTTTGTAGAAGAATAGTGGTGAAATCCACTAAATCAATTTGCATCCTTGGACAAATAAGATCTGCCAACTGAAGGAACCCTTAAAAAGAAGCTTTTTTTAATATCAGAGGGGTAGCCGTGTTAGTCTGGTTCTGTAAAAGCAGCAAAGAATCCTGTGGCACCTTATAGACTAACAGACGTCTTGCAGCATGAGCTTTCGTGGGTGAATACCCACTTCTTCGGATGCAAGTAGTGGAAATTTCCTGGGGCAGGTATATATAAGCAAGCAAGAAGCAAGCTAGAGATAACGAGGTTAGATCAATCAGGGTGGATGAGGCCCTGTTCTAGCAGTTGAAGTGTGAAAACCAAGGGAGGAGAAACTGGTTCTGTAATTGGCAAGCCATTCACAGTCTTTGTTTAGTCCTGAGCTGTTGGTGTCAAATTTGCAGATGAACTGGAGCTCAGCAGTTTCTCTTTGAAGTCTGGTCCTAAAGTTTTTTTGCTGCAGGATGGCCACTTTAAGATCTGCTATTGTGTGGCCAGGGAGGTTGAAGTGTTCTCCTACAGGTTTTTGTATATTGCCATTCCTAATGGCACCAGCAACTTTACACCGCACCATAGTAACTCTAGCTCAGGAACCAATCCATGCAACAAACCTCGATGCCAACTCTGCCCACATATCTACACATATCTACACCAGCAACACCATCAAAGGACCTAACCAGATCAGCCACACCATCACCGTTCATTCACCTGCACGTCCACCAATGTAATATATGCCAACATATGCCAGCAATGCCCCTCTGCTATGTACATCGGCCAAACTGGACAGTCTCTAAGGAAAAGGATAAATGGACACAAATCAGACATTAGGAATGGTAATATACAAAAACCTGTAGGAGAACACTTCAACCTCCCTGGCCACACAATAGCAGATCTTAAAGTGACCATCCTGCAGCAAAAAAACTTTAGGACCAGACTTCAAAGAGAAACTGCTGAGCTCCAGTTCATCTGCAAATTTGACACCATCAGCTCAGGACTAAACAAAGACTGTGAATGGCTTGCCAATTACAGAACCAGTTTCTCCTCCCTTGGTTTTCACACCTCAACTGCTAAACAGGGCCTCATCCTCCCTGATTGATCTAACCTCGTTATCTCTAGCTTGCTTCTTGCTTGCTTATATATACCTGCCCCAGGAAATTTCCACTACTTGCATCCGAAGAAGTGGGTATTCACCCACGAAAGCTCATGCTGCAAGACGTCTGTTAGTCTATAAGGTGCCACAGGATTCTTTGCTGCTTTTTTAATATATTTTTCTGATGCAAGTAGCAACTATTGTTAAGAAATAGCTTCACTTCATGTTGTCGAATTTTTGTTGTGTTAACTTCTAAGCATCAGTGTTACAATAGCTTTTAAAAACAACTCATATTTTGGGGGCAGACAATGCAGCCTAGTCATTGTTCATGTATCTTGTGGCCTTCCATTGGAGATAACGCATCCTGCAAAGACTAACAGTAGCCAGCAAAGATGTGTAGGGATGAGTTATTTATTAGCAGGTGGAAGTACTCCTTTTTGCATTGCTAGTAATTTTATTTTATAAGCTTAATATAGGCCTGTGAGTCAAAAGCATAGCTCATCTTTATTTTCTGGGCCAGAATGCTCAGCACCTTGTGGGATCAGACTCTCTGCCTCTGCAGTTCTTCCTGATAGCAGGGTTGGTGATGGCATCTGAGTTTCTCAGCTGGCTTTCAGACTGGCCTCACTACTAAGATTTTTTTTTAAGGGGTATCACTGGCTGTCACTCGCAGTATATTTCAGGCACTTGTGGGTCTTTCTACACTGTACTAATTGAATAATTATTTTGAAGGCTTTGATAAAAGAAGCAGCTGGTTTCCCCAGTACATAGTTGCCTACAGTCGGCACTTGCTGCACAAAATCATATTTTGTTGCTATTCCCTCAGAAATGAATCCTTAGGCAGGTGAAATCACTGCCATTGTTGTCGAGGAGTTTGAAGTCACAGCTAAACAGCAAGCCCCTCGGATGTGCTCCATCTACTCTAGACTGCTGCCAGCACCCAGCTCCTGTTTCTAGTGTGCAGTATGTGCCATTAATCATGTGATGCTTGGTACTTTCCCTTGTTCATTTTTAGAAGTTTCTCAGTACTATCAAAACAATCTTGAGCAGAAAGCTGGGAAAATAGGGTAGAGGGTACAGCTGTAAGAGTTATTTTGGTCCCTTTGATAGCAGATGTTAGAAATGTCCTATAGAACGGTCTTCAGCATTGGGTTTTGAGCAAACGAATCCCTCAGTGAAAGACGAATGATTCAAAATGTGAAGAAAATCACTGTCTTCTTCACACACACATAGACTGCTTAGAAAGAGCATTTCCTGTATCCTCTCTCCCACCAGCCCACCTCCAATACCTGCCCATGTTGTATTCTCCATCCTTTTTTTTTTTTAAGTGGGGGCTTGTGTGAATATACTTGTGCGCATACTGTGTGATGGAAAAATGTACATGATCATTTCTGTGTACGTCTTTGATGGATAAATGTACTGTCTGAAGTATTTTTTTTTTAATATATATATATATATTCTCTTTCAGGACATGTACCAGCCTTAGTAAGTTCTGCTCTAAACTCAGGCACCTTGACTTGGCTTCCTGCACTTCCATAACCAACCTGTCTCTAAAAGCACTGAGGTAGGAACTGACAGCGTTGAGATCCCGTGCACCAGTTTAATTCTAAATAGCTTGCTCCACCATGTCCCCTATTCTCTGAACTCCCCGGGTGGAGTTTTCAATAAGTGACTAGGTTACTAGGATTGCAATCCAAACCTGAGACATGAATGCTGAGCTCTGCTGGGTAATGCCTCCTGCTCTGCAAAAGAGACAGGAACTAAATAGAAGGTGCCTTGTCCTGATAATGATTAGCAGCCGTAGCATAATTGGATTGCACTGAGGTTTCTATTTTTATTTATTTTTTTGAGCAGGGGGCAGAGGTTTTTTTAGTTTTTAATTAACATGCCTTGTAAATACCTTTTTGTTAATAGTTGACTTTTGAATTACACAACTCCCATTGCACAGATAGCAAGTGTCCTGTAGTTGCAAAATAAAGACTGGCACGTGATTACTTGTCTTAAACTGATTAGGTGACATGGTAACTACTTAACCCTACTAAATGTAATTGCCAAGTAATCTAGAAATGGAAGGGAATGACAGGCAATGAGACAAGAGATTGAGACAGAAGAAAGGAGGCAAAAGAGAACCCTGACAGTAAAGATAGGGAGTGAAGCCTAAACTATTAAACAAAACAAAGTGAGTAAAGTAGGTTTTAAATAATGATAAATTTGTATATCTAAAAAGGATAAAAATATAGAAAGACTAATATGAAGGAAAACAAAATAGTGAAGAGGCTGCATTTGAGATATCAAAGGAATCAGAGTACAGAAAATGGAGAGAGGCTTGTTTTTGTAGTGAGCTTTTAGAAAATTGAGCCTGTTTTTGGGGGGGGGGGGTGTTTGGTTTTTTTTGTTTTGTTTTTTTTAATGGCTTCAACCTGGCCTCCAATTTTATAGTCAGTTTTGTGCCTGCAATTATTTGCAATCACAATTGATAGCATTTACATGTCTGTCTACCTGACTGCAAATCAAATGTATACATTCTGTTTGTGCCAGCAGCTATTTTCAAGCACAGATTTGTGTCTGGAAAATCAGAGGCCGTGTTTCAAAAATGAAGCCCTTTGAATCTGATTTAATGTTGGTTTGGCTGTATCTAGGCCTCTCAGCCAATAACACTGTGGATGCACCCAGTCTATGGACAGAGGGGTGGGACGCAGCCCTATGACCGGCTTTGGATGCAGTAGATCAACCTTCTTTTTTCAGAGTGCCACAATATTGAGTTACTGGTTTCCGAGCCTACCACTGGAGAGCTGCTCTCATCTGGGGATTTTTGTGTTTAATATGCTTAATAAGTGAATGTTCCATGTGGGTGTGGGGTGTGCGTGTCGCTTCCTGTGCTTAGATGAAGTCTAGAAATTGGAATTTCCTGTAATCCGGCTTGAAGCTGGATTTCATGTTTCCACCCACTTTTCCTTTTGCCTCCCAAGTGAGGGATGCCCACTGCTGGAACAACTGAATATCTCCTGGTGTGACCAAGTGACTAAGGATGGCATCCAGGCTCTGGTGAGAGGCTGTGGAGGACTCAAAGCCTTGTTTCTGAAGGGCTGTACGCAGGTATGACTATGGAGAACATGCGCATTAAACTAACTACAAAAATGAGTGTCTTATGCGTTCAACGCCAGTTACAGCAATGAGTGTGAAGTATTGTAGGGCTTGTATTTCCAAACATTACCTTATTGAAATAACTATTCACGATCTACCAACTAGACATTAAGTGCTTTATTGAAACTCTTTACTAGCTTTGAGCCCAGCATGAATAGCTGAACACTGAATAATGAAAACTATCTAGTAGTGGAACCTCCCTGTTCAGAGGATGTCGTGAGCAAAATCACACTTGCGTTAACATTTTTTTTAATAAGCTATAAAATATCCTGGCTGTGTCCATAGACTTATTTTAGCCCTTTGTAGGAGGGTCAGACAGCAGTAGAAAGCCTGGCTGTAGTTACATCTGGAATCACATGATAAAAGTTCCTGACTGAGTGGAATCTTCCAGCTGGCTAATGTAGAATTGGACTGTAATTGTTTTGTTTCAGAGGTTTTCCTACAGCAAATTAGACTCTTGGCACGTCTCTGAAAGGATGGTGCTATGTTCAGCAGTGCAAGGAGGGCGGTGCAGTCCGGTACACTGTACCAGCAAGATACTTATAGCTGGTATGGTGAACCGGAAAGAGGGCCCCATGTCAGCAGCTCCTCCAGTGCGTGCAGCTGTACCGCCCCTGGTCCTTCGACGCAGGGTCTCCTCCGTCTGACAGCAGCCCCGACGGAGGACAGGGCTGAGGGGGCAGCGCTGGGAGCGGTACAGCCACTGGAGGAACTGCCAGCATTCTGCTCCTTTCCCCGCTGCAGTCCTCTGGCGGGGTTGGCTGCTGTACAGATGGAGGAGACCCTGCGTGGAAGGGCTGGGGTGCTACAGCAGCCCCACGTTCTGCTCATTTTCCCCACTGTGTTTCTGAAGGCTCAGCGGGAGGAGGACAGAGCTTCCCCGCTGCCCCCAGATAAGGGGGGTGGATCATGGGAAGGGGACAGGGAGAGCGTGGGGGCCCCAGGCTGGGGGCAGGGCGAAGTCACATGGAGGGTCACGTGACTGCCGTGGGGCCCCCTGCACCAGTAAGAAATGGATTCCACTTGCACCACTGGCCATGTTGTTTTTTGGACTGTGTCCAGACCAAGATGATGTATCTTCAGAACCTATTACAGGGATGGATCTTCAACCCTGACGCTTTAGAATAAAAATTGTGCATTAGCTTTTAAGGCTGAAACTTCAGTTACCCTTTGTTGTTTGGAGTTGATTTTCTTTAACCTTACTATTTTACATGCGTGGGTACTTCCATGGCCCAGCCTCAAACTAGAATGAAATTTGCATAACTCTTTTCATACTCTAGGTATTTAAGACCTTAACAGGTTAAATATGGATAGGAGTGTGACTTTATTTAGGCAGATGTTATAGTTCTGAACTCAGAATAGCTGATATCTGCCTTGAGTATTAGAATCTCATTTAGTGACGGGGGGGTTCATACCCAGGTTACAGGTCCTAACGCTTGCTAGTCAGAAACAAGCCGAGGGACCCTATTTTAATGTCATCTAAAAGAGAGTAGCTTCAAACAATGTAGTACCTTCTCTAGTACTCTTGCTTGTAGTGTTAGGCTACGTCTATACTACCCGCCCGGGTCGGCGGGTAGCGTTCGACTTCTCGGAGTTCGATATATCGCGTCTCATCTAGACGCGATATATCGAACTCCGAACGCGCTCCCGTCGACTCCAGAACTCCACCACCGCGAACGGTGGTGGCGGAGTCGACGGGGGAGCTGCGGACTTCGATCCCGCGGCATCTGGACGGGTGAGTAGTTCGAACTAAGGTAGTTCGAGTTCAGCTACGCGAATAGCTGCACCTTATATGTACTTGTATATTTTATATTATATTTGTATATTGTATACTTGCGTACCTTAGTTCGACCCCCCCCCAGTGTAGACCAGGCCTTAGATATGAACGAAGTTCTGATGCAGGACTTGAATGTATGATTGTCTTGTGCAGACAGACCTGCTCCTGGCTAAATCAGAATGACACTAGAACCTGATACAATATTGCATCCCAAGAACATAAGAATCTCAAAGTGACTGTAAGCATAGGAATTACTTCAGCTATCAATTCTTGGCTGAGAGAATGGTAGTTAGAAAACTGGCACCCAGCTTGCTGAAGAACAGTGAAGGCAAGAGAAATGTTGTCCAAGAACATGGGAACAAATCCCCTTATTCCTTATTTTTTTTTAAAAAAAAAGGTAGCCATGGGATCTTCAATGCACATGCAGATCAGGCAGGAAAGACTGAAAGAGCAACATGCAGTAAACTACGTAGAACTCAGCTTTCCTGTCTTGGGAAGGTGAAATGCTGAGTTGTCCCTGCTGTAGTTCCAACGTGTGATTCCAGGAAATCTACATAATTAAAACCTAAGGATTAAACCTGTGAGCCATCTTCTTGGATGTACTTGGTTTGCTTTTTCCCAAATCTTGAAATTGTGGTGTGGGAGGTTGGGGGCTTAGGTTTTAGTTCTTTTTGTTCCTCTGAAACAGGATCAGTATTTTACCTGCTGTTGACATGTAAACTTAAATAATATTTACTTTCCAAAAGATTAGTCCCACTGTACATGGGTGTAGAAAGCGATACATTTTTAGTATGTTAAGTAAAGCAATAGTACATATATCACCATGTTCAAAACAAGCCCAAATGTTAGGACCATTGCCAGTAGTTCCGAAGCTTACGTTACTGTGGTTTTTAATAGCCTAGGAGACTTGACTGGTAAGAGGTTTAACAATCCGAGCCTATTTTCAGAATTTAGATTACTGAAAAAAGCTCGAACTTCTGGTTATTTGTGGACTCCAGTGAAATATTGATGGCAATACATCCTTGTTATCGGTTATTTGCCATCTGTTCTCATGGGTGTAAGACTGGCAATCACTTTTGGTAGCAGCCAAATTAATATAGAGGAGGGAAAATGGTGATATAGAGAAGCCCTATGAAGTATTAATTTATTAGAAACAAAATTCATCAAAATTAAGAGTAATTTCAGCTCCCATTCCGTCTGTTAATCATGTATTTTTGACCTGAGCATAAGTTATTGAAATCAATAAATTAAGACTGTTAATTAATTGCAGTTAACTCATGCGATTAACTCAAAAAAAACCTAATTGCAATTAAAAAAATTAATCGCAGTTTTAATTGCACTGTCAAACTATAGAATACCAATTGAAATTTATTAACTATTTTTGGATGTTTTCTACATTTTCAAATGTATTGATTTCAATTACAACACAGAATACAAAGTGTACAGTGCTCACTTGATATTTATTTTTATTACAAATATTTGCACTGTAAAAAAACAAAAGAAATAGTATTTCAATTCACCTAAGTACTGTATTTCAATTTCTTTATCATGAAAGTGCAACTTACAAGTGTAGATTTATTTTTTTTGTTACATAACTGCACTCAAAAACAGAGCAATGGAAAACTTTAGAGCCTAGAAGTCCACTCAGTCCTATTTCTTGTTCAGTCAGTTGCTCAGACAAACAAGTTTGTTTACATATACAGGAGATTATGCTGCCCACTTCTTGTTTACAATGTCACATGAAAGTGAGAACAGGCATTCGCATGGCACTGTTGTAGCCAGCGTCGCAAAATATTTACGTGCCAGATATGCTTAACATTCGTATGCCCCTTTATGCTTTGGTTATCATTCCAAAGGACATGCTTCCATGCTGATGATGATTGTTAAAAAAATGTGTTGATTAAATTTGAGATTGAGCTCCTTATGGGAGAATTGTATGTCTCCTGTTCTGTTTTACCCGCATTCTGCCATATATTTCATATTATAGCAGTCTCGGATGATGACCCCGCACGTGTTACTCGTTTTAAGAACACTTTCGCTGCAGATCTGAGAAAACGCAAAGAAGATACCAATATAAGATTTCTAAAGATAGCTACAGCACTCAACCCAAGATTTAAGATTCTGAAGTGCCATCCAAAATATGAGTGGGACAAGATGTGGAACATGCTTTCAAAAGTCTTAAAAGAGCAACAGTCCCATGTGGAAACTACAAAACCCGAACCGCCAAAAAGGAAAATCAATCTTCTGCTAGTGGCATCTGACTTAGACGATCAAAATGAACATGCGTCAGTCTGCAATGCTTTGGATTGTTATCGAGCAGAACCTGTCATCAGCATGGATGCATGTCCTCTGGGGAATGATGGTTGAAGTATGAAAGGGCGTATGAATCTTTAGTCCATCTGGCACATAAATATCTTGCGATGCTGGCTACAACGGTGCCATGCGAACACCTGTTCTCACTTCCATGTGACATTGTAAACAAGAAGTGGGCAGCATTATCTCCTGTATATGTAAACAAACTTGTTTGAGCAATTGGCTGAACAAGAAGTAGGACTGAGTGGACTTGTAGGCTCTGAAGTTTCCCATTGTTCTGTTTTTGAGTGCAGTTATGTAACAAAAAAAATCTACATTTGTAAGTTGCACTTTCATGATAAAGAGATTGCAGTACAGTACTTAGGTGAATTGAAATACTATTTATTTTGTTTTTTACAGTGCAAATATTTGTAATAAAAATAAATATCAAGTGAGCACTGTACTCTTTGTGTTCTGTGTTGAAATCAATATATTTGAAAATGTAGAAAACATTTAAATGGTATTCTATTATTGTCGAACAACGTGATTAATCACACAATTAATCACAATTTTTTATCGTTTGACAGCCCTACAATAAACTAACCTTGCAAATCTGTAGATTCTCAATCTCAGAGACAGTGGAAGATAGACTGTATGATGCTTGCATATTGCCATTACACACATTTTGAGAACTAAGTGGCTTTTTCAACCCAGTGACAATTCAGAGTGATAACTCATATTCAGTCTATAATTTTTTCTTTCCAGCTTGAGGATGAAGCTCTCAAATACATTGGAGCACACTGTCCTGAACTAGTGACTTTAAACCTGCAAACCTGCTTAGTAAGTAATCTTTCCTGTGATTCCCATATTACATGCAATGTAGCTATAAAGGGCATCTCTAAACAGGATTGAATAAGAACTACTCCACCCTTCAACGTTGTCATTTTTGCAGACAGGAAAATTGCACTTTGGCAAGTTCTAAAAATAAATGCTTTTTTTTTTTTTTTTTGTGGTAGCATTTGGTAGAGTCATACAAGCCTCCAAAATAGCCTTGTTAGCTTCAGTTTGTGTCTCTTTGCCCTGCCCACAGGGCTTCTAAGTACATTTGCCAGGACTAGCTGGAAAAATTCTTTCCTTTGAGCTGAATGTAAGTTTGTTTGCATCCAGACTTTTACGGTAGCCTTTAAAACTGAATGAAACAGCACATTTGCCCTCTACAAAAAGACACTGAACCAACCAAGAAACAGAGCTATAAAATAATGATTGTATCTCAAATCTTCATGGAACTTCAGACACCTATTTACAAACTGGGGAGCAATGAAACTTTCTACTCTTTACTTAACGGATTTCTTTAAAACATGTCTGGGGGAATGAGGTGTAACTGACAACAATGCTTAGCTGCTGCTATTTTCTGACTCTGCCTCAGATAAGCATGTATCTTATGAAGATATTGGTGTATAATTTGGAACTATTAACAGTGCCAAAAATGTACTTTTGAGCCAAAAAAGGAACCAGGAAGAGTTCTTAGTGTACATCATCCAGTTCTTCTGATATGGCAGCATTAACAGACTGTCCCCAAAGTTGGAAGGGGCTTGGAGATTTGTAGATCTGTGCCTCACTCAGTAGTGTATTTTAAGGAGTAGTGTTTACACTCTGAAGGAAGATGTATACATGATTGGCACGAGGATGTTGTCAACAATAACTTTTCACTATTGACATTGGGACCTGGAAGATGCAACTTTTAGAAGGAGCTGAAAGGAAAACTAAGTAAGTTTCTTGCTCACCTTTCATTTAACCCTTCGTAGAAGGTGTTTTCCCTTTTTTCCTACTTGAGCAGTTGTTCCAAAAGAGCTACTGCCAGTCTCCAAGCTGGTGCTTTCCATGTGGGAAATCAACGCTGGCCAGGTCACAAAACCCAGTGAGGCCCAGTTTGTTCCTGTGTCTATATACTGACTCATCTCTTCTCCTTTCTTTATCTCCTCCCACTGTATACCTTGGTCTTGCCATCACAATCTGTCCTCCAGCTGGCAGGGCTCAACTGAGCTCCAGAACTTTGTTAATATTGCTGCTGTCAACCAGCATGTCACTCTCCTGACAGGTTCTGCCTCAAATGTTGCCATCCCAAACTGGTTCCTGGAGGTAGACTGAGGTCCAAATGGATGCAGCTCCATTGAACTTAATGAAGTTACACAGGTGCTGAATCTGACGAGGATTCAGACCTGTGTCTTAGCACCTATCTCTTGGGCACCGAGGCAGTAAGACTGAGTTTTAAAAGGCTGTTTGTAAAACTAAGCTGTGGTGATGTTGTGACCTCTAACAGACTTTCCTAATTAATCTTTCATCCAGAATTACTTTGTCGGCATTGCTGAGGAAGCTGAGAGCGCTGTGGTGTTAGGCAGCAGATTCTATGGTGCCATCCCCTAAAATATTTGCATGCCTGTGGAATCAGCTGCAGACTATTTATAAGCCATATCAGAGTGCCTTATGCTGTTTCAGCTATCCCGTAAAAATATTTGAACACATTTCTTGGCTGATAAACGTAACTTGGCCTTCATCACTCTAAGTTGAATGCCTTCTTGCTTGTCTCAAAAGGTAAAATTGGACAATGCATTGGATCTTCATCACTACTAATGGTTCTGATGTTTTTTTTTTCTTGTAGCAAATCACAGATGATGGTCTCATAACAATATGCAGAGGATGCCATAAATTGCAATCCTTGTGTGCCTCAGGCTGCTCTAACATTACAGATGCCATCTTGAATGCACTGGGACAAAACTGCCCGCGGCTTAGGTGAGTTTTCAGTCTGGAGTCACACAATGCAGATTGAGTAAAGATGTGGGTGACCTGGTAATGGAACTCCTTGACTTTATTTATTTATTTATTTATTTATTTATTCTAAAGGTCAGGACTTCTAGTCCAATCTGGAAGTCCACTAGTTTACCACTGAAGTTATTTCCAGCTGTCCAGCGGGAAGAGGCTGACAATGAGTTAGTTATGTCCTAACTTCTGGCTCCACAGAATATAATTCTACAAGATATCTTGCAAAAAGAACAGGAGGACTTGTGCCACCTTAGAGACTCACATTTATTTGAGCATAAGCTTTCGTGGGCTACAGCCCACTTCATCGGACTCATAGAATGGAACATATAGTGAGGAGATGTGTATACATACAGAGAACAGGACAAGGTGGGAGTTAAGAACTGGAAACAAGGTTTAAACTGCATTATTCCCTGCCTCAATACTTAGTTGTTAATGCGTGTTGAGGATAGTTTGGAGCAGGTGAAGCAAAAAATAGTGGGCTTTTTTGTTAATTTTCACAATTTCAGACAGAGAATGGGCTTCAGGTGCCATCTCTATAAAGATTTTACAGCATAATTAGGAAAATGACATGGCGGAGAAAAGAAAAAAGATGAGTATTGTCTGGCGTCTGTTACAGCTGTGTGCCCTGCTTTAATTTGGCTAAAATAAGTGGTGTCCAGAATAGAAATGGAATTTTTATAATAAGCTTAAAAATAAAGTAAAAGATTATGGATACATGTATCAGTTTTCATATATATACAGTTTGAACTTTGAAAGAGGCAGATAAAAATGCTGTGATTCCAACTGGATCCCGTGTTTATGTTCAACTCTGCCTGGAGATCAACTGCGTAAAATGCCAAAAACCAAAGTATCTCACACATTTAAAGACAGTCCTGATCTTAAATTTTTAGAAATGGAAATAATGCTCTCCCCTGCAGCATTATAGCATTGAGAAGTAAAACATTATAAAACAAATGAGGGAAAACGGGGAGGCACCATGAAACTGCAGTAGCAGAAGCAAAGAATTTTTGGCAGCCATCTGAACGGGGAATGAGCAAGTTGCTATCTAGAAAACTTTAAATCCATATGTTATGGCATTAAGTGCTTATTCTTGCATGACCTGAGCAGCATCATGAAATACTATTCCATGTAATACGCTACCTCATGGTGAGATTATCAAATGGAGTGAAGGGGGACCTGCATTCAAATGTGCATGAGTATAATACTCCATGGAAATAATACTCTTTGAGAGTACTGCCTTGACTTAATCTCTTCCTGCTCTGCCCCCAATTTTTTAATAAAACAGACTCTGTAAAGCAAAATGATCACCCAATAGTTAGTACATTCTTAATTCTTTCTGTACAGAATATTAGAAGTCGCAAGGTGTTCGCAGCTAACGGACGTGGGCTTTACCACTCTGGCTAAGGTAAGAGCTGCATTCCACTTTGTACCTGGTGCATCTCTGTTTCCTGGGAGCTGAGGGTAACAGTAGCTGTCTCCCTTGAATTTATATTTTGCAAAACATCTCTTTTTGGTTTTGCAGTTGCGTGGAAATGAGAGGGCTAAGTAGATCAATAAATTGTTCATTATTCCTTAAATTTTCAACATTGGTTTTAGCCACCCAACTCCCAATTTAATGAGTAATATGCATCTAAAGTCAATGAAATTATTAACATTTAGCAGGAAACAAATCCCTGTACGATTTCATGCATTAGACAGATCAGCCTGTACTCCATATGAGTAACACTGAGTTTAACCCCCTTTTCCGTTCTGTAGATTTAAAAAAAAAAAAGATAAAGAAGTTAGTAGATATTTTATAAATGTCTTTAAATGGGCAGGCTTGATAGATATTCAGTATTATGCTTGTTTTTAGTAGCATCGTCCTCCAGGGAGCAACAAACTCTCTGTCGTCCTGACCAACTTTGGAAAGAAGACTTTCTTTTCAAACACACTTCATCTGTGTTGAGAAAGGAGGGATCCAATAATTTTACAAGTACTGACTGGGCTTTGTGACTAATTTGCTTGTGTGTTTTTATTTCCTGCCTGCACTATATAGAACTGTCATGAGCTTGAAAAAATGGACCTGGAAGAGTGTGTTCAGGTAAGAGGCCAGCCTTCTGACTGTGGTGGTTTCATGCAGGAAGTCTCAGCAGTGCGGAAACATGGTCTGTGACAAATGTGTCTTGGTTTTAATAACCACACCTAAAGGGTCAGCACAGAATCCCAAAATCATTTTTTTTGAATGAAGACAACTTGTTCCAGAATCCTGATCAAGAAAAAGAGATGATAAGTTTGGACAAGATGAATTACTTGTATATGTTTGATCACCTCTAGTTTTCAACAGAGAATTGTATTGAAAGAATATTGAAAATGTTAAAATAATCTGAAGATCCCATCAAATCTAGACTTGTGTGCTTGTCTGCTAAAGACCATGTATAGTTCTGCAGATCTAGGCACCTTTGAAAAACCTGGCAACTGCAAGAACTACAAGCCTCAGGGTGAGATCTTTGCTTCCAGTCAATGAAAAGGTCTCTGGTACATAAACTGGTAGAGATCAGTAAAGGTAATCTCCAAATATTAAATGTTACTGCAGCTGAAGCATTTGAACAACTGTGACCTTGTACGTGAAGGTGGAGGGAAATAACTAGAAATAAAGACGAGGTGCCCTCCAACCAAAAACCTCCCCAGAAGTCAGTGAGCTGTAATTCTTCACCAGCCTATGAGTCTGTTATCTGACGTTCCTAATAACTCAGCGCCACAGACTCATTCAATGGGTTTTTTTTAGAATGCCCTTCATATGTGACTGAACACTGTCCTTTAGCAAATATGTCGTGAGAGTGATAAGATTAAGGTAAGATTTAAAGGTAAAGTGAAATATTATGTTAAGTGGGTATGAGGAAGCCCTTAAAGAGACTGAATACCATAAGGGCAGAGCAATTTTCAATTAGAAATGGATCAGAAGACTATGAAGGTAATAGGGTTTCACCTCCTGCAATGAGAAAATAGTCTGGCCCCAACATTCTGCACTGCCTGATAATTCTAGAATAGGGATTTCGGAAGGCCACAGAAAAGGAAATGACAGTAGTCCAGACAGGAAGTGATTTAAAGCTGTGTCCAGTCTTCCTGCTTTGTACAGAGACAATCTGAAAAGGTTTTTTTGCGTTTAAATGGCAAGGGGAGTCAGGGTTGTATGTTTCTTAGATTAGAAATTCATGTCTTGTTTAGCCTGGAAGGGTACGTCTACATTACAATAAAAAACCTGAGGCCCTCAGACTCGGAGCTCAGATCAAGTGACTCGGGCTTACAGGGCTAACAATTGCAATGTAGCTATTCAGGCTTGGGCTGGCCCCCAAGCTCTGAGACCTCCTGAGGGGGAAGTGTTCAGAGCCCAGAGTCCAGCCCAAGACCAAACATCCACACTATAATTATTAGCCCTGCAAGCCCCAGTCAGCTGACCCAGGCCAGCTGTGGCTGTGCTAACAGGTTTTTTTATTGCAGTGCAGACATACTCTAGTGACTGTGGAAAAAACTAGTGAAGTGAGGACACTTCAGGAGCCAGAGACCGAAATCTGAGCAGTTTAGAGCAGAAGGGGTTTTTAGCAGGCTGTTAACGCCTATTTAACTTCAGTGATAAATGAACATTTTGGAGAAATGTATCTGTAAGTATTCTGTAAAAAGCAACACAGAGTCCTGTGGCACCTTAAAGACTAACAGATGTATTGGAGCATAAGCTTTCGTGGGTGAATGCCCACTTTGTCAGACACATTCACCCACGAAAGCTTATGCTCCAATACATCTGTTAGTCTTTAAGGTGCCACAGGACTCTGTGTTGCTTTTTACAGATCCAGACTAACACGGCTACCCCTCTGATACGTAAGTATTCTGCTCACTCCAGCAAAACCTGGGAAGACCCAGACATTCCTTATGTTTCAAATGGGAAGAACAAGAAAAGAAGAAAAACTTTTAAAAACCCTTTTAAATTACCCATCATAAGGAAACAAAAAACAGACCCGATTTCTTAAAAATCCTTTCCAGTCACCTTCTAAAGAATAATAGGAACCTTTGGCTGAAATGTGATCCAGAAACAGACCAGTTCTGGAAATGTTTGAGATAGTGATTGCCATTTCCAATGTGGGAGAAGAATGGTGAATATTTAAGATACTAACTTGGGTTCATGTTTTGGTTGGGAAGAAATGGCCGTACAAAGATTTCAGTCTTAAAAGGCTTTGTCTCTCTTCCAGATAACAGACAGTACGTTAATCCAACTTTCCATATACTGTCCACGGCTTCAGGTGTTGGTAAGTGTTTGGGCAACAGTTTTCTGTGTTCTCACTTTATAAAATGGGAGCCTCCAAATTTTGCCCAACTGAAGATTGCCTCTGCAATCTGCCAGGCATGTGATGGTTGTATCTAGTCTGTATAACATGGAGTAGACTGCAGCCCCTTGTCATCCTGAATATGGAACTGTGACCTGTGGAAACGAGATTGCAGTCCCAGCGTAGTCAGTCCTATGGATATCAAAGTGCACTGTAGTCATTAGCTTTCATGCCTTGCTTTCCTGCCAAAACCCTTCAGACACCTTTCCTTTTCCAGTGGCATTTTATCCTCTCTCCATTCTGTGAGTTTACAGCTCCATTCTGGTTCCACAGCTCTGATCACACATTGTATGATCCAAAAAAGAAATTCTTCCCCGTCTCATTACTGCATTGCAGTTGTCTGCTCATTTGAAGGCTGTTTCAGTGATTCCACACTTTGTGGCCTGAAAGCAACAGGCCTTGGTCCGGGATTAAGTTTAGCGGTTTAACCAGTCTTCCCCACAGAAATATTAATAATAATAGTAATATATATGTTTGGATTTTTATTTGTGTTTTTAAAGCAATACTTCTGATCTATGAGTGCATTAATCTGTTCAGACTTTATATAATTTGGAAAGTAATTATCCTGGCACATGTTACGATCCTAGATCATAGAAGTCTATATAATTCGTTCAGGGGCTGGGCTGTCTGTCTGCCCTGGGAGGGAGAACAAAGATGAGCCTGAGGTTTGGGAGCACTCAATTCAAGTCCCTGCTCCACCACAGACTTTTCATGTGACCTTGAGCAAGTCACTTATCTTCTCTGTGCCTCCATTCTCCATCTGTACAATGCGGGTGGCAGCACTACCCTGCCTCACGCAGGCATTGTGAAGAGCAATATATTAAGATTTTGAGGCAGTTCAGATACTGCAGTGATGGGGGCCAGTTAAGTATGTGAGATGGAAATCTGCAGCCACCCTCGTTTCCTTTCTTCACACTATACTTCAGAAGCTGTCGCTGCTGAAAGACAGTTTAATAGCACTCGTCGCCTCTGAATCTAACTCCATGTGTGAAATGTGCATTATCGCTCTCATACAGGAAGTTTTGACTTGTGGGTTAGCATTTAACAGCCTTGGCTACAGTCCTACAAGGATGTATTCATAGAATAAAGGGCATAAGTGATGGCCCTAAATAAAAAGACCTGTGGTAGGGATGGAGGAGTTTAAAGGAGTTCTCTTCACTCATTTGGAGCGTGAATGCTTCTGGCCTGTAACCTATTGAATCCAGCTTTGACAAGCCTCGATGTTCTGTATTAGTCTCTAGTGAGTTAGACATCACATTGTGTGGGAGTGTCTGCTTCAACCTGAAGTGATATGACAACAAAGAAAATTTTCTCACTTCTAAATAGCATGTTCCTTCCGTGTGAGGGGAGGGACAGCAAAGGTCACCGGGGAAGGGAGCGCTCACTGAAACTGCTTGCACTCTACTTGCCCTGTGCCTTAAAATGGCAGTTCCATCACTGACGGCATTTTAGAGCTGAAGTGTTCAGACATGCTGGCTGTGCTTCCTTGCACCCTTTGGACAGGAAAGTCCTGTAAGTCCTTGGTTTCTCTCTGTCTGCACAGTGCTTCATTGTCTTAGCTGCAAGTTTCTGCCTCTGGAGCACTCACCCAGTGCATTCTCCTCCACAGTCATCTGTGCACCAGCTCTTGTTCCTAGTTCTGCCGCAAAGTAAATGGTACATGAACTATGCAGATGCTCTGGTGATGGACTGACATCACTCACAGTGGTGGAATGGTGAAGTCTCCCAGCTCCCTGTACAGTTCAGTTTCACATACAAGAATATTTAAAAATAAGGGCAACCCGCAAATGGTATGAAAGTCTCTGTCCTTACAGATCCAGTACCTACAGCTCACAATAGTATCACCACTGTGACTGGGGTACTGTATAATACTGTAGTACTGAAGAGCGGGTAAACTTTATAGTTGTTTTCTTTTGACATTACATGGCTGTACATGTGTTGTATGTAAGACAAGGGAGGTAATTTTTTTCTACCCTGCTCTGCCCTGGTGCGGGCTCAGCTGTGTGTCCAGTTTTGGGCACCAAACTTTGAGAAAGATTTAGACAAATTGGAGAGTTCAGAGGACAACAAAATGATCCGAAGTTTAGAAAAACTGACCTATGAAGAAAGGCTAAATTAAAAAAACAACCCTTGGCATCTTTAGAGGTGCCGGGAGGTGGTCGGGAGATGTACCTGATAACAGGTTTCAAATATGTTAAGGGCTGTTGTAAAGAGGACAGTGATCAGTTGGTCTCCATGACCACTTAAGGAAGGACAAGAAGTAATGGGCTTAACCTGCAGGAAAGGAGATTTAGGTCAGATACTAGGAATAACTGTCTAACTCCAAGGATAGTTAAGCACTGGAAGAAGTTACCAAGGGAAGTTGTGGAATCACTGTCATGGGAAGCTTTTAAGAATCAGCTGGACAAACACCTGTCAGGGATGGTCTAGGTATTCTTGGTCCTGCCTCAATGCAGGGGTCTGAGGTCCCGTCCATCCCAGCATTTCTATGATTCTATAACTTGACTGGCTCCTTTCTCCGTTACATCTACATTTATATGAATTTCCTCTGTGGCCTACAGAAGTCTTGGCTAGTTAGAGAGAGGCACAGGGACTCTGATCACCAGAGTTCACAGCCCTCTCCAGCATCAAGGGACAACTGCAGACATGCCCAGAACTGTGATATGGCAGATTTGCTCAAGGGTGTTTTATCCTTCTAGGACTTTATTTCAGTTCTTCCCGTCATCTCTCCAGAAAGCTTCCTAGCCTGGTGTTCTTGATGGTTGTACAGTACTGTTTCCAGAGACCACTAACAACCTCTGTTTGGCTGCAGAGTTTGTCGCACTGTGAGTTGATCACAGACGATGGTATTCGTCACTTGGGGAATGGTGCCTGCGCACATGACCGACTGGAAGTGATCGAGCTGGACAACTGCCCTTTGATCACAGATGCCTCCTTGGAACACCTGAAGAGCTGCCATAGCCTGGAGAGGATAGAACTTTATGACTGTCAACAGATCACACGGGCAGGAATCAAGAGACTCAGGGTAAAAAAAAACAAAAAAAAACCAAACCAAGGCTTTTACTTACACGTTACTAAATGGCTGGATGGGGGAGAGGGTGGTTGTGAGGATCCAGACTCACTATAATCTAGACCAAGTCCTTAAAATGCCTGAGTGCTTCAAGGGTAATGCCATCATCTGTTAACATGATAGCTGCTTCATTCAAGAGAAGGCTGATGACGGGTAAGCACTAGCTGGTGGGGAAGGAATGCTCCCTTCCTTCTGTGTAGGATCCAGTTACAGTTCCTGCTGAATAGAACTAAAAAGGAGTACGGGAGAAGCCAGCTCGCTAATGCTCACTTCACAGATCCACAAACCGGATGATGCCCCCTCGAAACCTGGGAGTCTCGCCTCACTTCTCAGCAAAGAAATAACTTGAGCTAGTGTTCATATTGAGTAATCTGATGAAGTATATGACAGAACACTTCATATTGATATTTCCCCATGTGCTAGTAAATAACTCAATCTAATCTCTTGCACAGCATCTCTTGATGCCTTACCCTTTACAACTTGTTTTTTAACCTACTGGCTAATTCAAATAATTTGGTAATCTGCAATATGTCCCCAAGTCACAGTGCAAATTTGTAAAGTTTGACTGTTATTTCATGATATCATTTAACATTAGTAGCTTGGCATAAGTAAACTATAGCATCTTAGACCAAAGAAGAGCAAAAAACTATTATTTAAGGCTATCACTGCCTCTCCATAGCTCATCCAATAAGGATTTTTTTGGGTGAGGAAATGTGGTTTTGGTGAACTCTGCTGGAATAGGAGAGGTTTCCAGGCCACCCTCACTAAGCAGAAAAGGGAAATTGTAGATGAGAAAAAGAACTTGGTAACAGTCCAGGAAGATAAAATTCCAACCCTCTGCTCAGGTCTGTAAAAGGCTTGATATTTTGTGAAAGAGGAAACATGCTTTTATTTAGGTGGCCAAGCTCAGAAAAAATATTAGGCCCTTCAGTGTCTTACGCGCTTTTCAGTTGCTCGCCTGTGTGTGACTGGGTATTGCACTGCCACAGCTGTTCTTTCTTTAAATACTGTGTTTATCTTTTCAGACCCATTTACCCAATATTAAAGTCCATGCCTACTTCGCTCCTGTGACTCCACCTCCATCAGTAGGGGGCAGCAGACAGCGCTTCTGCAGATGTTGCATCATCCTATGACATTGGAATTGGTCATCCTTGCAAACTGAGTATTTAATTACACTTCTAGAATTACAGTGGACACCTGTATTTTCAACGAAAGAGATCCCAGTGTCATTTGCAAGGGCCAGTGAAAAGGGCTGTGGCACCGGGCCCCTGTAGCCACCCATACACACGCATATACACACGCACCACCTGTTTCAGCAACTGATGAACTCTGTGACATGGGAGCTGGATATGTGTTGTCTTTTGCTGTAGGTGGATTGATACAATTCTGAACCATTCCTACTGGGCATGCTCAGAAGAAACTACTGGGGAGGGGGTTGTGCAAAACCCAAACGACTGCTGCTGGTTTTTGTTTCTTGTTTTTTTTTAATGTTGGAACAGCACCAAAATCCTTTGAAGTTGGGGGGGAGGGGAGAGAAATGAACGTGCTTTATTCTTGCATCCACTGTCCAAAAAAAAAAGCAGGTTTTGTTTTCCGTTCTTCAGTAAGCGAATGAAAACAGCAGCCATTGTGAGACATGATTTACTGTGCTTCGGTACTTCCTTGTTTCCATGCTAACACACTGAGCATGCTCACATTGAAGGTTCATCAGTTTCTTCTGTGTTTCGTAGCATTCAGCTCAGAGGCTTCCTAGATTGTTGTGATGATATAGCTTGAAATCTGTAATGTCGGGCTCAATTTTTTACCCCACCCACTGCTCATTTTTTTTACAGATTTCTAATTTAGTAATTTTTTGAGATTATTGAACATAAGTTATTTATCAATAAAAATAAGACACTTTTTACCATTAGAAGGCTGCGCCTGAAACTGCCTGTCTGATGGAAAGAGCTTAAATAGAAAGAGAGTGGAGCGCAGGCTAGGATCTCATGGGCTTGTTTGCCCATTTTTACCAATATTTGGGTCTCACCTCTTTTGCATTTCAAGTTTTACCCCAGCAAAGAGAACATAGCTCACAATACAGGGGACACAGCTACATTCTACAGTCCAACTAATATTGATTCCCTGGCTCCTGCCCAAAAAAGAAAAAAAAATCAGAATTGCATTACTGCTTGTTGCCCTCATCAAGGAATGACTCATTGTTTGAAGCAGAAGGGACAGAAGACCTGAAAATCTAACACTGATTATTGCCACATTGTCGTGTATTGAGTTTGTGAACTCTCAGCAACTTTGCTGACGTTTGCATGTTCCACAGGTAAGTGTCTTGTTCTGGAGAAGCATCCATTTGAGTGAAATGGGAGCTTCTTCTATGTCACAAGGATATACCATGCTTCCAGTTCCTCACACTTTTTGAAAGTTGGATGTTCTAGCACATTGACGTGGTTGATCTATATAGCAGCTGCGTTTTGAGTGATTCAGGCAAGCTTAACCCTGTTGCGTCAAGGGAATGTAGAGAACCTAAGAGAGCCTCCATGTAATCATTGATTCCTTGATATCAGGAGTCCAGATTGCCCAGCACAAAAGATGCTAACAGACGCGCTGGCATTGCGGGCTTAATGGGGCTGAACTTTATCCGACTATAGCAGGTTCCTGGAAGGAGCAATCAGGTGTAAGGAATTGCTCTTTTCCTGCTGTCAGCACTCTGCGATAGAAGAGAGAGCACATGTTTTGTGAATTGTTCCCGACTGACTGAGATACAGAGGAATGAGTATGCTTAATCATCGTAATTGTCAGAGACTGAGGAAGTGGCACTCCACCTTTTATGGAGAAGAATTACAGGAGATGGGGAGAAGAGATGGTTTTCTAAAGTACTACTAATAGATTTCAGAGCTCTGAGGGTTTGTTTTTTCCCCTGCACGTTTATGTGGAGGGCAGCGTGTTACCTTCCCCAGGCTGTCATCACCACCTGAGTCATTCAGGCAGTTAAAAGGGTCATTTTTAAGCACTGTATAAGCTATGTTCCTTCATCTACAATTCATTTCACCAATCCATCAGTATGTGTTTGTGCATCTGCGAGATCGTGTGAATCTGCTGGAAAGGCACATAGAAGAAACCCAGTATGCACTGTTTAAAAGGATACTGACAGCTGTTTTCCCCCACAGGTTTTAATTTTTATATCTGTTATATTCATTAAGCCTTTTTTTGGAAGCTGAGATAATCTTTCCCCTCAACAGCAGAGCTCAAATTCCATTTGCAAAACTTGCTACTTTCCCTTGATTTCAATATGTCAGAAGGAACCTGGCTACGGGTTTACAATGTTGCAACTTATTGACCTCCTGAGCAAGTCAGATGTATGTCAATTTGGGCACTGGAAGTGGTCAGTGTTAGCACAGCTCTGGGAATAATCTTGTAGTTAATTTCTGGTGGGGCAGGAGAAGAAAAAACAGTGATTTTGTAAGTCCAACTACAGAGGAGCTGTTTAATTTCTTGGCAATGGATTGCTGGGGGGGGGAGGAACACACTTAATTTAGAATCCAAAGTGTTTTCTTAAACAGGGTAACCATTTGTGTGGCATCCCAAACTACTTGACAGAGTCCATTTATGTCAAGAATCTTTTAAATGGTCTCCTCCTTATGTTTTGTATTTATAAATACCAATAAACAACCACTTTCTAAGTTTTGTCTTAGCAGAAGAATGCCTTTGTAGGGAAAGAACTTCAACAGTTTAGTGTTTTGGACAAGCTCTGGCGTTTGGAATTCTAGCATAGGTCCCAGGTGCATTCCCACTTTGTCTTGGTTAGCCATCAGTCAGATATATGGGATTTCTAGGCACTGGAGGCAGGGTTATGTCTCAGCCTAAGTGTTGATGATGCAGAGGTGGTAATAGACTTGAGCACCATTGTTTGACCTGATGAATACAGGAGGTATCACGTATTGAGATGAAGGGATCATCATTTAGGGGGGTGGAGGTTTTTGAGGGGGAAGTGGAACTTCTTAGATGTTCAGCGAGGAGCAAACCTGTGCTGTTTATCTAATCTGATTTGAAGACTTCTGCTTGTGCCAAATATGTGAGCTAAATTGAAGGACACCAGACTTCTTTCACTGGAAAGTGTCGTCTCCAGCGACCATCAGTGCAGGTCTTAAAAAAGACGTATCAGGCCATTGACTGTTGCATTTACTTATTGGCTCCCGCCTTGCGCACCCACCAAAAATCCCCACATGCAGCCTAAATTGCTGGGGTAATTCCATGGAAATCCATGTGATCCACAGTGATGGTATAGGTTGAACCATGTATTAATTCCTCTGCGTAACCTGTATCTATCTTTTCAACACGCAGCAGCAGCCGAGAGTTGTCCATGGACTGGTGCAGTGGTTCTCAAACTGCACCAGTCGATGCACTTTTGGGAGGGGGAGTGGGGACGACCTTCAGAACAGACAAGAAGGTAAAGTAAATGAAGATGTGTCTCGTACAAAGTGGTTCACAGAATAGACAGAGAACCTCTGGACTAATGGAATTTGACATCCTCCAATAGAGGTGCTGTGAGGAGCTCTAACAACCAAATATAAGAGGCTTTTTTTAATTAATAAAAAAAAAAAAGACAGCAGTACTTTCAATCATGATTCTAGAGCTGCTCCTGAAAAGGGTGGGACGAAAAGGTGTAGCATGCTGTCACAATGAATATTTAAAAAAAAAACCTAAACAAAATTCCTATTTTCTAAACATTATTGTATTCTTCCTTTTTCCTTTTTTTATTTTAATCAAATGTGTTGTTCATGGCTGGCCCATGGTGTTGTGTTTTGGTTTTTTGGAGGGGGGGTGCAGGGGAGACCAGTATGACAAGATTCTTCACTAGTGTCCTATTAGTGGGGGTGGGCAGAGCCGAGGGTTGAATGGACCTGTGATCCTTTGTCCACACAGAGTGTGGCTTAGTGTTTGTTTTTTGTGAGAGGCATCCACCCAACTTGACCAAACTGCAGATTTTTCTCTTTGTGCGGCTTTACCAACGATACTGCAGAGTTAACCAGAAAACTCCCAGGCACCGGGAGTCACAATCCTGCCCCTCAGCGCTGGGCTTCCCAACCCCATGCCTAACCTCTTAAGGGCTTTCCAGGCACGTACCAAAAAACATACTTTGATCTTTCAAAGCTTCAGGCCAAAAACTTCACAGTCCACATTCAAAAATCTGGTATCTTGCCTTCTTAGCCCTTCATTTCCATCCTTGAGGATAACCTTTCCCTGGGTTACATGCCAAAACCCACACAATTGCGGGCAATTGCACAGTTGGTGGCAATTGCAGTAGCCCGGGTGCAGAGTGGATTCCTCAGCACAACGCCACATCTCCAGTGAAGTCTGCTGGGTTTTTTAAACGCTTCTCGTCTTGTTTACAATCCACCTCAGATCACTTCTGCTCCCTTGTCGTTTACAGCTGCAGGGAACATGGCCTTGTACCTCTGGATTCCACAGTGGAGTGACTGTCACTGTGACAGGGCATTACTCTCCTATTGCTTCTCCCTACCTCCCGGCAGGCAGGGGAGGAAAAGGTTATCACATGTTGCCATGTCCTTGCAGCCACCGAATGGGTCTAGCTTTCCACACCACGTTTACCTTCTGGTTTTGTTTTTACTTGGACAGTGATTTTTTTAAAGCAACAGCCAAGGTACGTGAAATTGCCGGCTTCACCAAACCCGCCTCTGCTTCTCCTTCACCCCTCTGTTTACTGTCCCCACTGCGACAATCTCCCTCATGTCCCCTCAGATGTGCATTATCCCTCTCCTAGGACCCCTCTGCACCCTTGCCTAGCAAGGTTAGTATGTGACAGCTGTTGATCAGTCTTGGCCCCATCCATTCTGTCCAGATGTCATCAGCTTGGCTACCCATGCGTTGAGGCGTGACGCTTAGATTGGCTGTAAGGCCAGGACAGATGGGGTCTTGCAGACTACTTAGCTCTCACCATGACAATCCCTCTTGCACAGTCACCCCCTACAATCCTCCTTTCCCATTGAGGCCATTCCTGCCGCACTAAAATCTTTAACCTTTGTGGATTCCTGCAGCTGACCAAATTCCTGAACTAAGGCCATGTCTACACTACAGAGCCTATGCTCGCGTAGCCCATTAGTATGGCGTCTAGATGCCGCATATGCCAGCAGAAAGAGGAGTTCCACCCGCGTAGTAACACCATGTCCCCAAACGACATGAACTATTCTGACAGTTGCATTTAAACTGGGGACTTTTCCGGCATAGCTATGCCAGCTAAGGGGTGTCTTTTTTTTTTTTTTGCACACTCCTCCCAACATAGCTATGCTGGTGGCACCTTGTAGTGTAGCTCTGACCTGGCTTTCAATTTTTCCAGAGGGTGGTTCAGACTCTTTTTATTTTTGGCTGTGGGGCTCGTAATTTTAATTGAATTTAACTCAAAGAAATAGTTTTTATTGTGCTGAGAAGACTTTTTTGTTTTATTGTTTGCTTTTTAGCATTCAGGATTGGGCTGATGTTCTTGTCTTATCGTTCCTTTTTCTTTCTCCCCCCAGCCGCCTCTTATCTCGATCCAATCCAGATAGCTGCAGTTTTGGATTTGTTGAGTGTACTGTTCTCTTAAAGTTGTATGTGTTGCAGAGGGTTTCTTTAAATATTTTTAAACTTTGGTGGATGCATCATGTCCATTAGACTAATTTATTGGACACACAAGTTAGAACCTTGTCATACACTCCCTTAATTATATATATTATAGAGAGAGATCTGTAAAATATTATTTTAATGATATTGTAATCTGTGCTTTCCCCTCTCCTGGACACTAAGTGTGGATATAATATTGCCAATTAACTAAAAGTAAAAATATATATATGTAGCTAAATTGTACTTTTTTTTGTCTGTGTGATATGCCGTAATCCTGACTAACGCTGAGGTTGCATTGTGGTGATGGTAGTGCAAAGGAGTGCCCACAAATACTGCATTTAGAGGTCACACAGCAAATAGCCAAGGATCATCTGACAAAGGCTCTTTAACCTATTCTGTTTCTTACACACTTTGGCTGGGCTTTACAGGAGCAGAGTTAGGCCAACACTGAGGACTTTTGAAATCCCACCATTAACGCAACTTAAAGAGGATCTTAATTGTTTGGGGGAACGATTACATGTCCTGATTGATCCTCAGTCCTTGGTATTGCTGCTTGGCGCATGCGTGTGGTGACTCTCATTATTTTTGAAGTAAATGGCTCACTTTCTTTTTTCCAGAGTGTGGGACTTGGAATCTGGGGGTTTATGTTCTATTCCTGGCTCGGCCACTGATGCACAGTGTGACTTCGGGCAAGTCACTGCTCTGTGCTCTGTTTTCCCCATCTGTAAAATGGGGATGATATGGACCTAATCTTCTGGGATGTTGAGGCTTACGTTGTAAAGTGCTTTGAGATCCTTAAGTGGAAGACTTGTTACTAAAGGACCAAGTGTTAATATATTTGGCAACAGCTGAATGTCACTGACACATTGGCCCCAACACCACTGTTCTCCCATTGTGATGAAGCCAAGAAGGATATTCCCTTCTTCTGTTTATCCTCCTTTCATAGTACCAAACCTGGGGGGGAGGTGCCCCCACCCCCCCGCAGTCCTTGTTGATAACTGTGTGTGTGTGTTACCTACTCAAAGCATCCTAAACTTGTAATTTACAGGACTTTGGAACCCCTCTAGTTAGACTGTAAAGAAGAGAACATGAAAACCCCAGGTGAGTAGTCGTCACAAGGAACGGAGTATAGCGACAGACCACAAAAATAGCTTCATCAATATTTCATTCACCGCCAGCTTTTCTCCCAGGTCCATCGCTGTATCTAGTCAGGTTTGGATTTGTCTGTGGCTAAACAATGACAAGAGACTGTTCAGAAAAGGGAGAAAACCAACCTATTTAAGATGAGATTCTAGTGCTGAGCATCCCTGGTATTTAGGATTGATAAGGGTTTCTTTACACAGGCGTATAGGAGCTAAGTTCCTAATTTCCAAATGCAATGGGAGTTGTCCCACCCTTTATCGATGCTTCTGAAAATTCCAGCCTTAATTATGGCAAGTGAAATATGTCTGGTCTGTTAATGTGTCATCACACCACACTGCTTCTCTTTCACTTGACTGGAAGGCAGATAAGGGGATGTAAACAGGTATCTAGTTAAAGAAATCTGGGTTCCCTTGGTACATTTTCATTCCCAGCTGGATGAGAGGGGCTCTTTGAATGTGAGGGGTCATTGTTCGCATTCAGAGTCCTCACTGTATTGAGGCTCTATGGGTGGGTAGTTATCACCTTTCTGAAAGATGCTTCTTGCTGCAGACAGCATTGCATCATCTTCAGCAGGTTTTCATCAGCGCTATAAGGGCCAGATGTTTTTCTTAAATGAAAGCTAAACATAGGGGGCCACCCCTCAGCTTGGGGAAAACTACGACACCTCCCCACTTGTCCTAAGCTTCATAGGCTAGAGTGACTAAGATGTGCCCATGTGAAGGTGCAGGGGGATTTTGAACCCTGGAAGTGAATGCACATTCATTTTAAGATTTATTTTTCCTCCTATGTAGGAAGCAAAGGCATCCAAGGTTCAACAGCTTTTTCTTTTCCTTAGTCCCGTTTCAATGGCTGATTGTGGCGCACAAAACAGAGCTCTGGGCTTTTCTTAAAAAATCATTTTTAGCAACCAGGCTTAATACAAAAACGAGAGAGAAGGGGGGACGCTTTGCGTTGAGCCTAATGCCAAAGTTTAACCAGAGGCTTTTTAAGCATTTCAGTCCTAGCCTAACTAGTCAACAGTGCCTTAGGTGTGAGTCGCCTGCTCCCTGTCAGGATACAAGTGACAGAACATGGTTTTGGGGAGGAGTTTGAACCAGCCAGGCCTTTGCACCCAAGAGATTGTGGGGAGGGGGGGCGTAATCTTAATCCCTGCTTTTGCAGTTGTATTGATGGGGGCAATCCCACTAGGGCTCCATGCCTGTGCAAGGCTCTGCCTGTGTGGGTCCAAATGGAGGGCCAGGGCTTGGAGCGTTCAGCTTTTGTACTCCACTGGCTTTGTACGGTGAAAAAAGTGTGTGCAACAGCCCAGTCCTGTGTCTGAGCAGGCCGGACTCCTCCTGGTCCCCACACCCACATTTTGCCCTCAAACTAGTTGCTAGTGATTAGTTTAATCACTAAGAGGTGTCCCCGTGCCGTGATACAGAGAGGGATTTGAAATCCCATTAACGCCCCCCCCCAAACTGAAGCAGATGGCAGTAATAGACTGAAGCTTCAGCGCTGATATTTTTAATATAAAAAGGATTAGACAATACAACATCCAAATAAAAATAGAACTCTAAAAACGGCAGTTGGTTTTCAGTGTTAACATTAAACCAGATGATACAATATTTAAAGGAGCCTGCTTACCTCAGTCTGAGGTTTTGCTTACAAGTCAGGTCTGTGAAGGGGAGAATTTAAAGGGGGGCAAGGGGATTCCCCAGCAGGCAGGGATTTGAAAAGGTTCCCAAGGGGGTCGGGTGCCCAGCTCACTGGACATTGGGTCTTCTGTCCACAGATTTCCCCCACTAACCTCATGACGTAGAGGCCTCCAGGTGACTGAATATTATTACTGACTTATGCTGGATTTGCACCAACAGCCTAGAGGTGAGCTCCGTATGGCCGAGCCCCTGCGTGATGCAGGAGGCCACTGGCTGTGTGTACGACAGTGCCGCCATGGAGCATCCGTGTAAACATAATGTGCCGCACTTTAAGGCTACACAAAGAACATGTGTTCAACCAGGAGGCACATGGCCATTTCACAAATGCAGCCCTGGGCCGCTGCGGCTGTCCTGGCCTAGATTCTTTCCAGCACTGGGAGGGGACTGCCTCACTGGGAAATCCTCCTGTTGGCTTCTTCACCAGCTGCTTTGTGGGGAAATCTCCCTTGGGTCCAGACAGTGATTTGGCATCGCTTCTCTCATTGCGCTTCTCGGCGCTGAACTGTCCTAGGTCGCTCTGCGCCTATCTTAAAATTAAGTGGTAGCCTTCTGGAGCCTGCACTGAGAGAGACAAAAGCACACGCACCCGTCACTTTCCCCGATCGGGAAATGAAGTCCTAGTGTCTCGTACTCGGCTTGAGCGAGGGCTTCTCCGTGCATTTGAGAGGACGTAAGACAGCACTTTAGGACAGCACAAAATCCTGTCGCACGGTGAGAATGAAGGAGCCTTCCCCACCCCCAACTAGACCTGCACAGGCAGCTGTGCAGATACAGTATTAGCAAAGAGCAGGCTGTATTGTAGTAGCCATCTGCTTCCCCCTCTATTGACTGTGCTGAGTGCTCCTTAGCTGCTTCTCTCCTCCCCCAATGAAGCTGCATTTCAGTGGAGGCGCGTTTATAAATTAAAGTGTTTGGAGATCAGCGTAGGTAGATCCCAAAAATGTGTTATCAAAAAACCTCCCCAAGCCCCCTTCCCACCTCATGTGGGTCTATTTTTTCTCCCTCTTCTTTTATGACCAATGTTCATGAGAGTCATTTTCCCCATTCTGTCGTGAGCCAGGGCCATCACAACTGGACTGGAGTTTCCTCTCACAGGCTTGTTTTTACTGCTCATTTCCCCGCCCGTTCCTTTTCCCATATACCTTTGGTAACAGCTGCTATGAAACAGGATTCATCTGGCAGGTTTCTGACCATCTGCGGTGCCCCAGAGAGGAAAGAGACAAGGTTAGAACGTGGGCGTGAGTCAGCTGCTCATTCTTCAGCGGTGCTGAGGCAGGATTTTAAGAGGCAGGGTGCAAATTGCTAGGGTGGGTACCAGTTGCTTGGTCATCCTGCTGATGTATAATACCCAGCTCTTATAGAGCACTTTTCGGTGGTAGATCTCAAAGCACCATCTTCTTCATTATCCCCGTCTTACAGGAAAGTGGGGCACAGAGAGGGGAAGTGAGTTGCCCAAGGTCATCCAGCTGACCAGTGGCAGAGCTAGGACTAGAACCCAGTTTTCCTGAGTCCCAGGCCAATGCTCTAGCCGCAAGGCCACACAAGGCAGGATATGCACGTACTGGCCAGTGCAAGGGGGACTCCCCTTATCCTTCTGACCCCCCCCCCCATGTGATGTTCTACCCCTTCACCAACAGCAGCTGATCTTTTCTGGGACAGTCCAGCACAAAAGCAGGCTCTGCCAAGCAAGGGAGGGGATGGAATGGCTGAAGGCAAGAGCAGGTTTCCCAGACTGGATCCCTCCTTACCAGGTCACTGATGAGGATGTGAATCCCCGTCGGGCCCTGCTTGGAAACCTGCTGGATCTGGTTGGCCGGGAGGCTGAGCAGCTCTGCCAGTTTATTGGTCAGTTCTGTGGCAGTGAGTTCTTCCAGATAGACCTCTTGGTATGTGGCTTCCAAAGAAAACCCCCAAAAGGAAGTGAGCCAGTGCCGGGATTTCCTTCCCCTTCCCAAGAGCTTTGTGAGGCGACAAAAGGACCTTCAGGATCACCTGCAGCTGCAGTAGAGACAAACCCGCCCTGCAAGCCCAGCTCCAGCCCCTCCTGCAGTATGAGGAAGTTTGGATTCAGATGCAGCCGCTGTAGCTGCCCCCAATCCCTGAAAGCTCCTGCTGACCTGAGGCAGGGCAGCCACTGCTTGGTTGCAAGCCAAGGGCTTGATCCACTGTTTAGGAAGAGCTGTCTGACTAAAGGCTTTATACAGTTGCTCATCGGGGGGATCTTAGCCTCTTCCCCAGCATAATTATATTGGCTTCAATGGACTGTGGCCCCAGCCCTGAGCCAAATATGCAGCCAGGGGCAGCTTTGCATGGATGGGTGCACCAGAAATGCATAGCTAGAGTCCAGTGCAGAATCTCTCCTGAGCCCAAGACTTCCTGTGCCCAGCCCAGGGTCAAAGGAGCATTGGCCTGGCTCCCTGAACTTGGCTCTCGGGAGCACTCACAGTGAAGAGTAGCTGCTTGTTTTACCTGGGGGCGAGTCCTCGGGGCTGTCTCTGCCATTGGCTTGGGGCTCCCTGGACATGTACAGGGTGAGCCGAGGGCGGACGCACCTGTGGGAGAGGAGAGCGTGTTGACTGGCCTATCGACCTGTAGCTCTTGTAGCCATGCTCATTTATCGTGTATTGCATCCAGGACCGGTCAAGTGCTGCCTGCGTGTGTGCACGTGTCCTCCCCACAAGACCTCAATGCCAATTTTACAGGTGGGGAAACTGAGGCACGGGGCTTGTGATTCACTGGAAGCTGCGTAGGGAGTCTAGCAGAGCTGGGAACTGAAGCCAGATCTCCTGGGTCCCTGGCACAGGGCTTCAAATGCACACCCCTCCTTCCTCTGCGGAATTCAGGGACACCCCACCTCCCTACCCTACCTCTGCAGCTGAAGAGAAGCTTGTAATTAACCCCTTAGACGTGCATTGATCTGCCCCAGCCAGGGTGGGTGGGTGTGTGAGAGAGAGAGAGACGTATTACTGTGGTTGTGAGAGTGGAACACACTCCTGTGTGAACAGAGCTAACCGGGCCCAGGCTGTGCTATTTTCGGGGGTGGGGATAGCAATAGCATTGCCTAGTAGATGGAGGAGGCTGGGATGAGACCCCACGCGTCAGAGCATCTGGGGAATGGGGGTGAACTGCAGGGTTGCAATGTAGGCTGAAGAGCAGGAGCCCGTGGCCCGAGAGCAGCTGGAAGGAATGGTAACCCAGGTGTGCAAGAGGGAATGATCCTGCACAGCCTGGGAGAGGAGCTAGCTGTGACTCCATGACACTCCCACGTCTCGTCACCTGAGATCAGCAGCATCAGACCCCAGGGCTTGTGACGAGGTCACCACTGTCCGCCTGCGCAGGGACCTTATCGCTCCATGGCTGCTGCAATTCTAGCAGAGCCCTGGCCCTATCTCCGCGGTAAGCGCCACAAGACTAGCCTGTTCCGCGGTCCTGGCCCCTTAGCTCTGCCCGGACAGGCCTGCGGGGAGCCGGGCAGGGCCAGCCACCCACTGCACCACCTCCTGCAGGCTGAGGCCAAGATTTCCAAAGGTGATTGGTGATTGTAGGGGTCCAAGTTCAGACTCCTTACAAGGGCTGAGCACCTGCCCTCTGAGAATTGGGGGGGGGGGCCCAACTCACTAATCCCTCCCTGAAATCGGGGCCTTAAACCTGGGCTGGCTATAGCCACCACATCCCACCCCCTGTGACAGCACTGAGAACTTACTGACTCGTGACAGGCGCCAGCCACATGCAAAGGAGACAGGGAGACTCTCTCTAAGCTACTGCTAGCGAGGTAGAGCAGTGACTTGGTGCAGCAAAGCGATTGCTTAGAGTATAAAGCCATTTGGGCAGAGACCATCCTTTTGTTCTGTATGTACAGCTCCTAGCACAGTGGGAGCCTGGATTGTGACTGGGGCTGCTAGGTGCTACTGCAGTGCAAATCAGTGGGTTCTGGGTCTGCCTGAGGACTGCAGGAGGGGACCCTGTGTTCCCCCTCCCGCCAGCCCAGGATGCAGAGTGAAGTTCTCCCTCCTCACACCTGGCTTTCAGCGCATTGGAGAGCCGGATCCCATCAGCCGCTCCACAGATCTGGATGAGGTCACTGCGGGAAAGCTTCAGCAGGTCGGCTCCTGCAAAGAGAGAGACAGATGTGGCTGGCATGATCATCCCAGTGCAGCGCTAAATCCCAGGGCGGAGCAGTTCACAGGCAGGGGCCGGATGTGCCATGCCGCAGGTCCCTGCCTGGGGAAGGAAAGCGTCTCCCTGGGTGGGACTGAGCTGAGCAGGACTCCTGTCTGTTTCAAACCCTCCCCTGGCTCCCCGCAGAGGAGGGTTAGGTCAGCAGGGGATGAAGGCAGCCGTCTCTGTGCCAGACCAATGACTCCGGCAGCATGGACCTGTTCAGAGCAGGCTGCTCCTCCAGCCCCTGGCTCAGCTGGGTTCTTCAGACAAGCCAGAGCCCAGCTGGCAGAGCTGGTACCGGTCACGTGACCCATGTCCCTTTGTAAGTGGAGGCTGCTGTTCTGGGGTGACAATGGTAGGTCCCCAGGGGCACGGACAGACACGCCCTCTGACCCCCAACCTCTCCATCATCCAAGCCACCCGGAGTTTATCCATGCATCTCAGCACCTCTCCAGAGCATAGAGATGTATTTGTCTTGTGAGCATCCCCTTAGGACCGGGACAGAGCCACGCAAGGGTGAGCCTGGCCCAGAACTCAGCATCCCACCGCGGCCCCCCAACTTCTCCCTAGTTTCATGGGCTCAGGAAGTGAGGCGGCCTCACCTGTGAAATTAGCCAACATCCTGCAGTAACCGGAGAAGCGATTCTTGTGCAGCCACTGCTGGGTTTCCAAGATGGAGGCACAGGGACTGAGAGCCTGGGACAGACAGATGGAGAGGGGAGTGTTTGGAGTGACAGGTGGGCTTGAGCCCCCAATCACGAGTTTTGTACTTACTCAGCAAGCCTCAGCCTAGCACTCACCTGGGTCCCCTGGACCTGGTGGAGTGACCATGAGGACTAGCTGGACGCCTGTGCGGAGACAGCCGCCAGGCATGGCTCCAGGTGCAGAGTGACGCTGGTAACCCCCAGGAACCTGAACGCCTTCAGCGTCTGTCCCAGCTGGGCCCAGACCCCCAGGCCTTGTCCTAGTACTAAATGCTGCAGTGTCCCAACCCAGGCGTGGGATCTAACCTCTGCAGGAATCCCACCGGCATGCCAGGTAGTTGTGCCCTGCAATCTCTTGCCAGCCACTGTCTCATCAGGGTATGGGGCAGGTTCAGTAAAAACCCCAGTGCATCCACGGATGGCTGAAGCTTGGTTACCTCCGCAGCTTATTCCGGTAGCGGGGCTGGGGTGGTCCCTGTGTGGCACAGGGGTTAGAACAGGAGCAAAGGGCTCTGAGTTCTGTTCCCAAGTGGCAGGGGAGCGTGATCAGGGCATGAGAGCGGGAGCAGGGAGTCAGGACTCCTGGGTTCTGCACCAGGCTCTGGGAGGGGATGTGCGATCGCGGATTAGAGCTGGTTCATGGGAGTCAGGACTCCTGGGTTCTGCACTGGGCTTTGGGAGGGGACACGTGATCAGGGACCTAGAGGGGTTCATGGGAGTCAGGACTCCTGGGTTCTGTGCTGGGCTCTGGGAGGAGATGTGCAATCAGGGGGTTAGAGAAGGAGCAGGGAGTCAGGACTCCTGGGTTCTGCACTGAGCTCTGGGAGGGAACATGCAATCAGGGGCCTAGAGGGGATTCATGGGAGTCAGGACTCCTGGGTTCTGCACCGGGCTCTAGGAGGGGATGTATGAGTGGAGGGTTAGAGGGGGTTCATGGGAGTCAGGATTCCTGGGTTCTGCGCTGGGTTTTACCCCAGCCTTGCTGCAGGGCATCGGCTCATGTCACTTAGTCTCTCTGCCTCAGTTTCCTCACGGGCAAGATGGGTGCAATAACACCCACCCTGCAGCATGCAGAGACTCGCTTGATAAGCAAGTGCTTTGAGTTCCTCCACCCGCCCGCCGGGAAAGGAATGATGGTTCCTCTGTTACATGCAGTGCCGAGGTCCCCTCCTGCCACCAGAGGGCAGCTGGCCATGGCACAGGGTGGGGGTGGAAGAAAAGCAGAGTGAAGAAAGGGAAGCGCCAGGCAGGTTCTTACCTCGGCCGTGTTCTCTGCTGGGCTGTCTGAGGGGCAGCTGGGCGAGGAACAACCTCTGCCAGGGAGAAGGGAGACGGTTATCCTGCAGCAGGCGGCGGGGGTGGAGGGGAGTGATCAGAGCAGGGGGTCTTTCCAGCTTACCTTTCGGGGGGCAGCAGCTTGAAGGCGTGAGGTGAAGGGAGCCCGGGGGTGGCTGGGGGGCTGTTGGGGCTGCTGGAGGCTTCAGGCCAGGGGCCGCACTGGAAGCAGAGGGGAGAGGATTTGATAGTTTCCACGTCTCTAGCACTGCTGTGCTTTGCATGCAGCTCCCCCCTTCGTGCAGCCACCTCTGGGGTGGAGGGTGAGACCTAGTCACCACCCTTGCCCACCACCACCTCCCTGTCTCAGTTGGGGGGTTAGACGAGTGTGCGCTTCCCAGCCAGGGAAGTCAGAACCCTAACCCTAGGGCAGGGCGCCCTACCCATAGGAACCCTAACCCTAGCTCCAAGTGCCCTACCCATAGGAACCCTAACCCTAGGGCGTGAAGGCCTACCCATAGGAACCCTAACCCTAGCTCCAAGTGCCCTACCCATAGGAACCCTAACCCTAGGACGGGAAGCCCTACCCATAAGAACCCTAACCCTAGGGCGGGAAGCCCAACCCATAGGAACCCTAACCCTAGCTCCAGGTGCCCTACCCATAGGAACCCTAATCCTAGCTCCAGATGCCCTACCCATAGGAACCCTAACACTAGCTCCAGGTGGCCTACCCATAGGAACCCTAACCCTAGGACGGGAAGCCCTACCCATAGGAACCCTAACCCTAGGACGGGAAGCCCTACCCATAGGAACCCTAACCCTAGCTCCAAGTGCCCTACCCATAGGAACCCTAACCCTAGGGCGGGAAGCCCAACCCATAGGAACCCTAACCCTAGCTCCAGGTGCCCTACCCATAGGAACCCTAACCCTAGGGCGGGAAGCCCTACCCATAGGAAACCTAACCCTAGCTCCAAGTGCCCTACCCATAGGAACCCTAACCCTAGGGCAGGAAGCCCTACCCATAGGAACCCTAACCCTAGGGTGGGAAGCCCAACCCATAGGAACCCTAACCCTAGCTCCAAGTGCCCTACCCATAGGAACCCTAACCCTAGGGCGGGAAGCCCTACTCATAGAAACCCTAACCCTAGCTCCAAGTGCCCTACCCATAGGAACCCTAACCCTAGCTCCAGGTGCCCTACCCATAGGAACCCTAACCCTAGGGCGGGAAGCCCAACCCATAGGAACCCTAACCCTAGCTCCAAGTGCCCTACCCATAGGAACCCGAACCCTAGGGCGGGAAGCCCAACCCATAGGAACCCTTACCCTAGCTCCAAGTGCCCTACCCATAGGAACCCTAACCCTAGGGCGGGAAACCCAACACATAGGAACCCTAACCCTAGCTCCAAGTGCCCTACCCATAGGAACCCTAACCCTAGCTGCCAATGCCCTACCCACAGGAACCCTAACCCTAGCTCCAAGTGCCCTACCCATAGGAACCCTAACCCTAGGGCGGGAAACCCAACACATAGGAACCCTAACCCTAGCTCCAAGTGCCCTACCCATAGGAACCCTAACCCTTGCTCCAAGTGCCCTACCCATAGGAACCCTAACCCTAGGGCGGGCAGCCCTACCCATAGGAACCCTAACCCTAGCTCCAAGTGCCCTACTCATAGGAACTCTAACCCTAGGGCGGGCAGCCCTACCCATAGGAACCCTAACCGTAGCTCGAAGTGCCCTATACTTAGGGGACACACCTCTGGTTATCTTCCTGCCCCGTTCAGAGCTTGGCCCCGATCCTGCTCCTTTAAAGGTCAAGGCCCACCCAGATCTCCCCTACCCAGGAACACTGCACTGCCACACCCCTCAGCTGGGCTGCCGTGGGGGACCCAAGGTACGGCTAGAAACTCAGTGCCAACAAGGCTGGTGCCCCTCTCAGCTGCCCCGGGGCTGTGGGGTTGCCCCACGGCTGCCCCAAACCTACCTCTGCCAGCACTGTGCTCTCATAGGAAGGCTGGTATTTTTCTCGCTCCTGCGGTGACTGTTTCTCGATTTTCTCCCGGTCAGTTTTTTGTTTCCTGTCTGCTCCTTTGGGCTGAAAAAACAAATTTCCCTGATTCCAACTGGCCCCCGGAAGTGCAGACCCTCCCCCAGGCTGGGCCAGCAGGATATGGTCCTCTGAAAGTCCCCAGCACCCTCTACCTCTCTGCAGCCATCGATCTTCGCAAAGGATCTTAGTACTGCTATCTGCATTTTGGTGATGGGGAAACTGAGGCAGAGCAGGGCAGTCACCCAGCAGGTCTGGGTCAGAGCTGGGAATAAAACCCCAGCGTGCTGAGTCCCACTCTGGGGTCTTAACCACTGTACCACACTGCCTCCCGTGCGGTGGTGATGGCAATATATAAATCTCTGAACAGGGGCGCTAGCACCCCTCTGGTGTCTTCGAATCTAGCCCTTGGTGCACCCCCACCCACACACAGCAACTCTGCTGGGCCTCCTGACAGACAGCCAGCCTGCCAAGCTGAGGTGGGGGGACAGAGTTGACCCCGAAGACAAAACTCGGGGGGAGCGTGGGAGAGCTGAGGCCTGCACTGCTCCCCATCCTGTGGAAGCTCAGGCCTGGCTGTGGGAAGCTACTGCCGGTGGGGGCAGAGCCGGAGCAGCACCCTGCACGCCAGTGACAGAGAGGAGGGAGCAGCATTTAGTGGCTACAGCAGGGCAGGACTCCTGGGTTCTCTTCAGGACTGTGAGGCCGTGGACCCAGGGGAGGGCTGGGCCATCTAGTGGCTGGATTGGAGGATGGTGCGTTGGACTCCTGGGTTCCATGCCCCCGGCTTGATCCCAGGGTGCCAGACCCCTGCCCTGGAGGACTGTTACCGCGACCGTCTGTTTTAATGCTGCTTCCGCCCGGCCTCCCCCAGGCCCAGGCAGCAGCGGACGTTAGGGGAAGCCAGAGAGGGTGCCCAGTCCATGCAGGGCGGTGCTGGCACCTTGAACACTTTGACGAGGCAGCTGGCCGAGTGCAGGTGATCCACATGCTCGCCCTTCTCGTTGGCCTTGTAGGTGTCGATCTGGATGCGGAAGGGGACGCCCTTCTCACCCCCGTTCTTGCGCAGCGTGAACTCGGTGCTGATGCAGTGAACCTGCCGGGAGGGGAGGGGTGAGAGTGGCCCCCTGGCTCTCCCCCCCCCCATCCGCGCTCCCCTTTCCACCCTCCCCGTGCTCCGCCCGTGCTCTGACCTGCATGAAGACGGACGTCCTCTTGGCGGGGTCCCAGAGGAACTCCACCGTGTTCAGCAGGGTGGGGTGGATATGCGGCTCCAGCACCCCGACAGACAGGGGGATGTCTGCAAGCAGGGCACAGAGGAATCAGGCAGGAGCGGAGCCAGGGAGACGCGTAGGTGGGGCAGCAGGTGCCCAGACACCACAGGGATGGACGTGATGGAGGAACCCATGTGGAATAGAAGGGGCCGAAGGATCCAGTGCCCGTGAGCCTTTGCCAAGCCACCTGCTGGCTACGTTCTCGGAGCTCTCACCCCTCCCATGAAACCGGATCGCAAAGCCCTCCTATGCCATAGCAAATCCAGCTTCCCAGCCCCGGGGGTAGGGAGCTGTTCTCCTGCTAGGGAAAGTGAGGCCGAGAGAATGACCAGCCCAAGGTCCTCAAGCGGGGGCTAGGACCCAGCAGTCCCAATGCCTGCTCTGACCACTAGACCAGGCTTCCTCCCAAAGGTGAGAATAGGATCCTGGCGTCCAGGCTCGCAGTCCTGTGCTGTAAGCACTTTGTGGGCTCAAATCTTCACAGGTGGCCCAGCTCCCGGTGTCTGCAGGAGCTGCGCCCACGTAGGCTGCGCTGAATTGAATCACAGCTCCCCAGTGCCCCCAGTTCCTTTAGCCTGGTTCCCAGCCCTCTGTTCTCATCCTCTGCTTCCTTCCCCCACCGCCTCCGCGGGGGCTGGTGGAGCTGGCCCAGCCCCAGCAAGGGGTTCCCCCAGAACTCTCAGCTGATTGCCAGGGCTGGGATGGCATTTCTGGGGTGCCAGGACCAGTAAGTGGCACGATGGAGGTGGGAGGGCACAGGAATAGGATCATGCCCAGCCTGGCTTCGCACAGAGGCCCAGCTCGGATTCCTCCTGCCCCCAGAGTCCCCTCTGTGCAGAGTCTGGTTCTGGTTCCTCTCGGCTCTGACCCAGGGACCCCTGCCCTCCCCGCTTCGCCCACATCAGAGGCCGCGTTGCTCTCGGGGGCTTCCTTGCCCACATGGATGGGATTCTAGCTACGAGCTGGCTGGGCTGCAGATGCCAGGAGCGAGGGGCACCGTGCTCAGTGTGTGAGATAGATATTAGGGGTGTGGACCAGGTACCACCCCCCATTCCCTATCCCTAGGGCACAGCCAGGCTGCTCCCGGGGGCCGCCAGACTCACCGATGTCCAGGATGCGGTCGCCGGGGCGGTTCCACCTCCATCCCTCCAGCTGCTGGTGCTCCGTGTACTGCAGGCGCCGGTCGTGAAACACCACCCTGGCCACGCTCTGCGGGAGAGAGGGGCGTCAGGCGCTGTCACAGGCTGTGACTCGGCCGGGCTCCGTGGCCAGGAGCAGACGGGCGATGGAGCCAGGCCAGCCGGGGAGGGAGAGGTCACGTCACGCAGCAGGGGTAGCCTGGGCACTAACAGCGCAGGCCCCGTTCTCTGCCCCCCTCACCTTCAGCAGCTTCCGGCACTCGGAGAAGTCGCCCAGCTTGGGGTTGCACAGCATCCGGATCTCGTAGGACTGGCCTGGAAAGAGACGGCAGGACCCTCGGTGTGAGACCCGGGCAGAGGCTCCCCAGGAGTTCTCTGCCCCCCGCTGTGGGCAGCCGGACCACTGCTGGCCTCTGGGCTTAGCCTCTCCGGCTTGGCTGGGGGGAGCCGATGCGATCACAGCGGGAGCATGTGCAGCCCCCCGCCCCCGCCCAGGGCACGGCCCACCCGGCTCACCTTGGTTGAGGTAGGTGAGGGTCTCCTCGTGCTGTTTGATGGCGGGCGAGGTGGGGGTGCAGAGCACGTACTGGAAGGCCGGGCAGTGCAGCTCGGCCGACGTAGAGATGTTGTTCTGCTCCTCCTGCTTCAGGAAGGGCAGTGCCAGGGACTCCCTGCGGCAGAGCAGAGCACACGGTGGTGGAGGCGGCATCCCCTGTGCGCGCCCCCTCCCCGCAGCCTTCCCAGCATGTTGGAAGGGGGGAGGGGAGTATAATTCTCCTCTCACCCTTCCCCCCCAGCCCCTAGTGTCCTGAGCACAGGCCTGGGAGCCAGTCTCATCCCAGCTCCTACCACTGGGACCTGGGCACATCACTCCTGAGCCTCAGTTTCCCCTCAGAAGCATTATCCTGACCCATCTGCCAGTGCTCAGCCCTGAAGGGGGGTGGGCCCCCAGGGATTATTTCGGGGTAGGAGGAAGGGGAGGGAATATTTCTGCCGAGTGGCAAGAAAATGCCCCGGACCCTGGAATCGTCCCTTGGGGGTGGAAGCCCGTTGGCCCTGGGGACACCTAGACCGGACAGCACAGGAGGAAACACAAGCGGGAAGGATCCTGCCCTGCCTCCGGGGAGCTGGCTGGAGGCCGGTGGCGGCTGTTCCGGCTCTAGTCCCTGCCTCCCAGGGCTGGTTGCGAGCGTTGGGAAGGCGCCAGCATTAACCCCGGGGGGCTCTTGTCTGCCAGCTCCTGGCTGAACGCAGTGTAGAGGTTTATTGGGGGTGGTGCTACCAGCCGGGTCTTTAGCTCCAGCAGCAGAAGCACGTGCTGTGAGCTCCAGGGGCCCCACGTTCAGTCCCTGCCAAGGGCCTGCTGGTGTGGGGGGATTCAATCAGACCAGCCGTGTCTCCCCATGGTGTGCGTTGATCACAGGTGACACAGCTTGGGCAGCCCTTGGCAATCCATCGTCAGCACGAGCCAGCCAGAAAGGTCCTTCATGCTTGGGGTTTTAAAAAAAAAAAATCCTAATTTTTGACAGAGGGTGGGGGATAGACCAAAACCAAATGCCTTTCTCCCATCCAGAGCTTGGAGCCTGTGAACTGCTTTGTCAGACACACGAAGAGAAGCACCTGGGTCTTTTCTGAACACCCACATACAGAGGGCACTGAAATGGGACAATCCCCTCTCCTCGCTCGCTTGCATTTCTGCAGTTTGCAGGAGAGCCCCTGCCGCCTCTCACGTGTGTCCATTTCACGCACACGTACCCCTCCAGCTAGCACAGGGCAGGCTCTCCACGCCCAAGCAAAAATTGATATTCCTGTTTTACAGAAGGGGGAAACTGAGGCACAGGGGCAGCGAGGGTGGGGGAGCAATTTGGGGAATGCGAAAAAGCCACTTACCTGAGCAGATTGCCGCCGGAGCAGGGGTACATCTCCCCTGGCCCCGGCCAGTAGTGCTCGGGCTGGCTGTGCCAGAACAGCATGGTGAGGGCGCGAGGCTGGACAGAAGAGTCCCCAGCTCTGAGCGAGGGGCGCTGGCGGGTGGCTGTTGTCCGGAGAGGCAGCTCCTGGCACCTGCCTTTATGCTCCCAGGCTCCCCAGGTGGGTGTGTGCAGGGAGACGTGCTGAAGGATTGGCCAGCGTCCAGCTGGCTCTGAGCAGCTGGACACACCCTGCGGGGAGGGAGGGGAAGGACGGGAGCTGGAGCCGTCCGTGTTACAGGAGGTGGGCGGTCATGGCTGGGACACGAGTGGGCAAAGCGCCTCGTGCTGGAGCCACGCGCCAGAGACGGGTTCCTGCCCCTCGCGCTTAACCAAGAGCTGCGGTAGGAGGCAGCAAGGACCTGGTGGGACGTGGCACAAAGCTCAGAAAACCGTAGCCACGTCCCGCCGTCCCCGGGGGGCTGGGCCAGAAGGGCTTCACCTTACAGCAGGCACTGCCTGAGTAACCCCCTCCCCATGCTTTGGAGGCGCCGGAGACAGGTGATGGCCCAGCTAAGCCGTGAGCTGGCCCGGGTCTCTCTTGCCGGGGGATTTACCGTGCCCTGTCTGCGCTGGTGCAGGAAAACCCCGGACATGCCATCGTCCCCCAGGCCGTTCGCCTCCTGGACGCTGCAGCTTGCGGCATGTCATGTTGTGCACTCGGGCCTGGGAAAGCTGCGACAGGGAATGTGACACGCGTGACGAGGCGGTGACGGCCGGTTTCCTGCATTGCCTCTGCCATGTCACATGCCTGTTTTTCCCATGGGGCATCTCCGAGGTGGGCGCACGCTGCAGAGTCTAGATTGGTCTGTGGCTGAAACGGAGGGCAACGTGGCTTTAGCGGGGAGGCAAACGGTGAGGAGCAGCGAAGCCAGGCCAGACGCGGCAGGGCCCAGAGGCGGCAGTGGCCCATCCGTCTGCACAGCCCCCGGTTTGAGCAGGAACCCCGGCACCGAACCCAAAACTCCTTGATTGGCTCCGCTCTGGCGCCGAGTGCTCAGAAAGCTGGGCTCTGCGGCTGCTGCCAGCCTGGTTTAATGCGGCTACGTGTACCCGTGTACGTCGGGAAGGAAGACTGCAGGCCTCTATCCCGGGAAGCAGGGGGCTCTCCAGGGGTCAGACTAGATCACAATGGGCCTTTCCGCCCGGGCACACGGTCTGTCCCAGCAATGCCCACCTGGCGTGCACGCGGCTGGCTCAGGGTCTCCCCCGTTCCCAGCTCTGCCCTCCCATCACCTGAGTGGGTCAAGGACCATACGTTTTCCCACCCTGAGCGGGTGGAGCTGCGCCAGCAGCTGTGTGGCCTGTGTGGGCCTGGGTCTCTTCCCAGCTGCATGGCGCTTTCCCGGGCTTCCAGGAAAGGGCTCCAGGGCTGAGCCGAGGGGGTGGGGTGAGCCCAGGACTGCCCCGGGGAGTGGGGCAGGGAAGAGCGACTGGTTTACAGCAAACACTTTGCTGGGGTTTGTTGTGGAAACAGGCAGAGCCCAGAGCCAAGGGCCCTTTGTTTTGCTGAGCTGGGGAAATTCTTGTCTTCCCTGTTTACTGTAGCGGGGGCTGGGAGGTGTCTCTGGCCCAGGGGTTGGGGCAGCAGTGGGGCTGGGTCAGGGGAGCCTGTGGCCTAGGGGGCGGGTGGGAAGCAGGGGACAGTGCAGGGGGTGGGGGAACACTAGGAAAATAGGCGGCTGCTGCTCCTTCCTGTGTTGGCCTAAATTGTGCCTGGCCTGGTGAAAGGGCAGGGCTCCGGGCGTGAGACCGGGCAGCCTGGGGCCCCGAGTTCACCCCTGAGTCTGTGCAGCGCCCCGAGCCAGGACGGCGGCTCTGCATCCCCCAACCCGGTGCTGCTGGAGGCCGTTTCAGCCACGGGTGCTGCCCCGTCCCTCTGCTGCAATGACACCCATGAGCTGCGCCAGCCCCACGGATAGAGCTGGGGTGGGGGCGCACTCTGCCTCCTACATGCGGGGAGCCCAGAGCCAGGGGAGCCAGATCTGTGCCTGTGGGGGATGCCCCCCCGGGCCAGGGCTTTTGGGCACCAACTAATGGGCAACAGGGCACGGATGAACCTCCCCTCCCTCCGTCCGTCTGATTTCACCCCGGTGATCGGTTCCATCCCGCTGGGCCTGGGCGGGCAGCAGAGCAGCTCCCTGCCCGTGTGGTGTTTACGCACAAACATGGGGGCGTGCTGCTGGCTGGCGGGGTGCACGGAGTCCGCTCCCCCTGCCCGTGTTTACACAGCACACAGCCCAGGCCGTAACACGCTGTCCCAGAAACCTGGAAAGACGTGTGTGTTTGGTGTCAAAACAGACGGAGCTCACTAGTGCAGGGATGGGGGAGCATTTCAGGAGGTGCGGGGGGGGGGGGCAGGGGGCAGAGGGACTTTTGAGGGACTTCAAGCCGTTGGTCTGCTCCAGGGGCCCGGGAAGCTGGGGGGAGGGATACCTGGCTAGATGGCCCCATACTGATCCCTGCAGAGCGGCTGGAGGGGGAAGCACCTTCCATTGCACTGAGCAAAGGCTGCTGCTGCAGGGAGGAACCAGCTCCCCTGTTCCCCAGGGCCCCCAGGACGAGAGCCTAAGTCCCTGCTGCGGGGGCAGGTCATACTCTGACCCGGGGCGGGGGCGGGGGGGGGGGGCACGGCAGCCGCGGCTGCAGCTCACCCCTCTGAGACCCCTGACGTGAGCTACACATGAAGCAGGAGAGGGGCTCAGTCCAACCCGGTCCTCCCCCCAGATTTCCCGGGGGCAGGGTCCCAGCAGCCCCGCTCCCTGCTGGAGGGCTCAGGCCCCCCCACCCCAAGCCAGGCTGGAGCAGAGCTGTTCAGACCCTGCACCAAGCTCCCCCTGAAGGCGGGGCTGGTCCCCGATCCCAGGCTGTGGCCCATCCTGTGCCGGCCGGGCCCATGATCAGGGCTTGGGCCACTGGAAGTGACTGTGGAGGGCCGAGATGGGGCAGGACGGTGGCCTGTGGGGCACTGAATAGCGCATTGACCGACGTGGATTTCCATGGACCAAGCAAGCGACTGGTCCCTTGGGGGGTGTCAGGGCCTGGCGGCTCAGAGACACCCTGGGGTCCCAGCTCTCAGCCCATGCGGGGGCTGGTGGGTGGGGGGTGTCTCTGCAGCCTGGCTGCAGCACACAAGGAGCCTCCTCAGCCCCCTAAGGATCTGTCTGCTGGGGGGAGATGCTCCCCCTGCCTGAGAGGTCTGGGGGCATTAACCCCTTGGTGCCCTGGCTCCTTTACAGCAGGCTGGCACCAGATGGCTGCAGAATCAGGACTGAGGGTGAAGAACCAGCCCAGGGCTCCTGGCTCAGTGGCAGGATTGAACCCCGGAGTCCGGGGGTTGGCATGGGGGGAACCCTGTCAGGTCCCCTTGGCGCCCCCCTGAGGTAGTGACCAGGAGGGGGTCACCCATGCATCTCGCTGCTCTTCATTCCCTATAGCCAACCCCCCACCCCTGCCACCCAGCCCATTCCTAGGCCCAGTGTGGGGGGGGGGGGCTCCCCAGTTCCCAGTTCTGCCCCCCATCCCCTCCCCCTCCGCTCTGGCTCCCCTGCCCTACCTCTGTCTCGCCTTCCAGAGCTCCCTCCCCACAGCTCTCCTTTGCCAGCCCCCCACCTGGGGTGGGGGCCATCCCATCCCCCCCAGCCTTGGCTTTGCCCACTCCAAACATGGGTGGGGACATCCCCCCTCCCCCGCAGTCCCACCTCTAAGCCCCCCTATCCCTGGTCCCCCCCTTTCCAGGCCTGGGCCCAGCAGGGATCACGGCCCGCCCGCCGTGTTTGCTGTACACAAGCCCTGTTTCCAGTAAACACCAGCCCTTGCAATGATCCAGGAGCTGCTGGGAATGGGGGATGGTGGAGGGGGGCACTCCCCTGGCTCCCTGCATCCTTTGGGGGAGATCTGCAAAGCTCAGATCCTGCCCGCCCCCTCCCCAGAAAGAGGCTGAGGCCTGCACACTCATCTCCCCCCCTGCAGCCAAACTGAAAGCACGGAGCCCCCCGTGCCCAGATCACAGCTGGGAGTCACTGCGGCGGAGAGCCAGGCAGGGGTTGGGGGTGACTGGGGGGCCACGCGGAGCCAGGCAGGAGGCTCCACCAAGAGCCTGGAACCCCAAAGCTGCGTCCCCTGCAGGAGAGAAGAGACACTGCGGCTGCTCTGAATGACGCAGCCAGACCCAGCGGTTCCCTCTGGTTCCCAGCCTGTGCTGGCTTGTGTCACCGCACGGGGCCGCCCTGCCTGCCCCAGCTGTGCCCGTCCAGCTGGATTGGACTCCGAGCTCAGCCCCTTGGAGCTGGATCTCTGTGCCCTATGGGTGTGGGGGGGGGGCGCTCCCACGGGCTCCTCTTGGGGCTGCTGCGACCGTTAGGGCTGCAGGGGCTCTCACCCCACCAGTCCTTGCCTGCTGAGAGGGATGCATCACGCCAGCACCTCTCCAGCTTCTGGTAGCCAAGCTGTGCCCGCCCCGGTGCCAGCCATGCCCCAGGCAGCCCCACACCTGCAGAGCCGGGGTCCCGCTTAGCCCCCAGGAGGCCTGACGAGAGTGGGGCCCGTCCCAGGGACACTCTACCTGCCTGCTATTGCTCTCCAGGGCCAGGTCCTGCCCCACCCCCACTGACCCACGCTTCTCGCCCCCCAAGGCTTCTCCAGCAGCCCTCCTAGGAGCAGGCCGAGGCCTTTTGTGGGGGGTCACCCCTGCTCTCCCCAGGTGATGCAGAATTCGGGGCCAGAGGGGAACGTCCGAGAATCTAGCCTGAGCCGGCAGAACGCAGGCGAAAGCCGCTCGCCCAGTGACCAGGACCGAGCCCAGTTTGACTGACGCCAGAGCCTGGGGCTGGGAGCGGAGCCTCAGGACTGGGCTTTCCCTCTCTCTTGCTTTCGGGGGGGGGGGCTGTTTTTAATGGGGAAAATAATTAACCTGAAACCGCGGCGGACTTCCCTTTGCTGTGCAGTGCCTCCTGCTGCCTGCGGTTCCCTCCAGGACCTGGGAATAATTCAGCATGGGGGCGGGGAGGAGGACCAGCTCCAAGGAGCCCCGTCCGACCCTCCCAAGGGATGGGGGCGCTTGGTGTCTGCAGGAGAAACGCTGGGCCTGTCGCCCCTGGAGGACTCTGTGGGTGACTGGGGAGCTGGCAGGGGTAGGGTAATAGGCAGCATGGCCCAGCGGGCCGGGCACTGGGCTGGGACCCAGGAGACCTGGGCTCTGTTCCCAGCGTGACCTCTGACCCCAGGCAAGGCCTGCTCATCGCTCTCCTGCCTGCTTTGACCACAGCACCTGGGGGCAGGAATCGCCTCAGGTGCCCCCTTGCTCTCGACTGGGGCTGGTAGGTGGTACCGGAGCACAGACAATGCAGCCTGGGTGGCCGGGACGGGGTTTTCCTGGGACTGGTGAAGACTCTCTGGGTTTTGCTGCCAACCGTTTTACACAAACACACACAGGGTCCCGATTCCCACCAGCAGGGGGCAGTGCACCTCTGCCCACACCCACACCCACACACAGAGCCAATTCCCTCCAGCAGGGGGCAGCGCTGCCCCCCCATGCACAGTGCCCTGATTCCCAGCAGCAGGGGGCAGTGCACTCACCTACCCACACACGCACAGAGCCAATTCCCTCCAGCAGGGGGCCCCCAAACCACACTGGCGCCCCCCAGTGGCAAGTACTAGAACGACACCCCTGAGGTCTCTTTCCCACGGCGCAGGGCCAGCGGCAGGGCGAGCTCCCCCACCCATGGGCATCACCTGTGACTCCGGGCGCCCTCCTAGAGTCAGTCTCCATGGCCGATCCAGCCTTGGGCTCCTCCTCTGCTGGCACCACCGAGCCCGGAGGAGCCAGACTGGGAGCTGCCGTCTGTGGTGAGCTCTGAAGATGGAAAACCACTAAGCTGGGGGGGGGGGGGGCTTCCAGTGCTAGGACTAGCTATGGGCAGAGAGAAACCGGAGTGGGGCTTGTTGGGGCAGAGAAACAGGGACACCTGCCGATGGGGAGGCAAGTGGGCGGACGGAGGGCAGCTCATTTCGTAGCTTGCGGCCGGTCCCTCCTAGACACTTGCGCTCAGCGGTGCCCCGCACATCCCGGCCCTGGTTTCTGGCCCAGGTCTCGAGACCTGGGCTTGGCCGCTGCCAGCCTGAGCAGAATTCAAGGAGAGCCGTGCTGGCTGCAGGAACGCCCCCCCCCCCCAGCCCAGGTCACCCTTTCCAACGGCTTCCAGTGCTGACAGGCCTGGGGGGTGACTGGAATGGCCCATCTCAGCTCGTTCCCTGTGGCAGAGCTGGAGCAGGCTGGGAGTGCTAGGCGGTCTCTGGTTTGTTATTGTAGGCATAGGCGCCGACTTATATGGGGCTCTGGGGCTTTAGCCCCATGAATAAATCCCAAGCAGGGGCTCTGCCCCACCAATATTTTTTCTCCCCTGCTTGGAGCGCCCCCCGCCGCTGCCGCCGCCGCCGCCGGGGCTGCCCAGAGCCCTTTAAATCCCAGCCGCGGCCGGGAATCAGAGGGCTCTGGGCTGCCTGCTGCAGCGGGAAGCCCAGAGCCCTCTGATTCCCGGCTGCGGCTGGGATTAAAAAGGCTCTGGGCTCCCCGCGTTTGCAGGCAGCCCAGAGCCCTTTAAATCCCAGCCGCGGCTGGGATTTAAAAGGCTCTGCGCTCCCCGCGGTTGCAGGCAGCCCAGAGCCCTTTAAATCCCAGCCGCGGCCGGGAATCAGAGGGCTCTGGGCTGCCTGCTGCAGCGGGAAGCCCAGAGCCCTCTGATTCCCGGCTGCGGCTGGGATTTAAAAGGCTCTGGGCTCCCCGCGGTTGCAGGCAGCCCAGAGCCCTCTGATTCCCGGCGGCGGCTGGGATTTAAAAGGCTCTGGGCTGCCCGCCGCAGCAGACAGCCCAGAGCCCTCTGATTCCCGGCCGCGGCTGGGATTTAAAGGGCTCTGGGCTCCCCGCCGCAGCAGACAGCCCAGAGCCCTCTGATTCCCGGCTGCGGCTGGGATTTAAAAGGCTCTGGGCTCCCGCGTTTGCAGGCAGCCCAGAGCCCTTTAAATCCCAGCCGCGGCTGGGATTTAAAAGGCTCTGCGCTCCCCGCGGTTGCAGGCAGCCCAGAGCCCTTTAAATCCCAGCCGCGGCCGGGACTCAGAGGGCTCTGGGCTGCCTGCTGCAGCGGGAAGCCCAGAGCCCTCTGATTCCCGGCTGCGGCTGGGATTTAAAAGGCTCTGGGCTCCCCGCCGCAGCAGACAGCCCAGAGCCCTCTGATTCCCGGCCGCGGCTGGGATTTAAAGGGCTCTGGGCTCCCCGCCGCAGCAGACAGCCCAGAGCCCTCTGATTCCCGGCTGCGGCTGGGATTTAAAAGGCTCTGGGCTCCCCGCGGTTGCAGGCAGCCCAGAGCCCTTTAAATCCCAGCCGCGGCCGGCAATCAGCGGCCCCTGGGCTGCCTGCTGCTGCTGCAAGCCCAGAGCCCTCTGATTCCCGGCTGCGGCTGGGATTAAAAAGGCTCTGGGCTCCCCGCGTTTGCAGGCAGCCCAGAGCCCTTTAAATCCCAGCCGCGGCGGGGGTTTAAAAGGCGCTGGGCTCCCCGCGGTTGCAGGCCGCCCAGAGCCCGTTTAATCCCCGCCGCGGCCGGGAAGCCGTGGGCTCTGGGCTGCCTGCTGCAGCGGGAAGCCCAGAGCCCTCTGATTCCCGGCTGCGGCTGGGATTTAAAAGGCTCTGGGCTCCCCGCGGTTGCAGGCAGCCCAGAGCCCTCTGATTCCCGGCCGCGGCTGAGATTTAAAGGGTTCTGGGCTCCCCGCCGCAGCGGGCAGCCCAGAGCCCTCTGATTCCCGGCCCCCGGCTGGGATTTAAAAGGCTCTGGGCTCCCTGCGGTTGCAGGCAGCCCAGAGTCCTCTGACTCCCAGCCGGGGCTGGGATTTAAAGGGCTCTGGGATCCCCGCGGCTGCCAGCAGCCCAGAGCCCTTTGAATCCCAGCCTCTGTCCGCTGATTGCCCCCTCCCCAGACCCCTGCCCCAACTGCCCCCCAGAACCTCCACCCCCTATCTAAGCCCCACTGGTCCTTGTTCCCCAATTACCCCCTCCCGAGACCCCTGCCCCTAACTGCCCCTTGGGACCTCAGCCCCTATCTAAGCCTCCCTTCTCCTTGTCCCCAACTGCCCCCTCCTGAGACCCCACCCAACTTCCCCCCCCCAGGACCGCACCCCCTACCTGTCCCCTGATAAACCTTAGACTCCCATGCCTATCCAATTGCTGCCTGTCCCCTGACTGCCCCTTCGAACCTCTGCCCCATCCAACTCCCCCTGCTCCTTGTCCCTTGACTGCCCCCCGGAACTCCCTACCTCTTCACCAACCCCCAAACCGCTTACTGTGCCACTCAGACCAGCGTATCTGGCTCCATGCAGCTCCAGACAGTTGCTGCCATGCTCCCCCATGGAGCCCACAGCCCTCTCCCACCCCCAGCACCTGCCTTCCAGATTTGAACACCTCAAAATTCAGGAGTGCTCAAGCTCGGTTTGGGCAGCTTTTACTTCATTTCTCCCAAATCAGTTTCCCCTGCAAGGTGCCAACTGAAGGTGTTGGAGAACAGAGAGATCAGGTGGCCTCCTAATGCCTGGAAAAGAGACAAAGGCCGGAGGAGGGAGTGTCAGTGCCTGTGCGGACTTCTGGGAAGTGCACGGTGTGGAAGGGGATGCTGTGATGCTTTGGAACATCTCCATACAAAGCCAGTCAGGACTCTGGGGGAGCCTCCTCTCTCGGAGCATACTGTCTCCAGGGCAAGAAGTTTACACCTTCCTGGGTCTGACCTCGGAGCATTCAGCATGCCCTTCCACATCATGCACTTTCCAAAGTGAGTCTGCCCAGGCTGGTCCTGGGGCAACCAGAGGTCGCTGCACCCCAACTCTGCAGTCACATGTGACTCTCAGCCAGACAGTAAAACAGAAGGTTTATTAGATGACGGGAACACAGTTTAAACAGAGCTTGTTGGTACAGAAAACAGAACCCCTCTGTCAGGTCCATCTTGGGGGGTAGGGAGCCCAGAACCAAGTTCTGGGTCTCTCCCCATTTCCCCAGCCAGCTCCAAACTGACACTCCCTCCTCTGGCCTCTGTGTCTCTTCTGGACAAGGAGACCACCTGATCTCTTTGTCCCCAACACCTTCAGTTGGCATCTTGCAGGGGAAACTGAGGCACCCACACAGTATTCAGAGAAAATATTAAGAACATTCCCACTTCATCACAACAGATGCAACAAAATATAATACTGTATATTGAAGTAGGCAAGTGCTGCTTCTGACTTTCCACTTTTAATTGACCCTTGTAATCTTGTGGCACTGACGCGTTGTAGCTTCATTTTATATCGGCTTACAGGGCGGGAGCGGGGGGGCACCACCATTTTGGGCCCCACCAAAAATTATACAAACCTGCCGCCTATGATTGTAGGGTGTCTCGGGACTGCTGGGGCTGGGTGTCTGGTTATTGTAGGGTCTCTCGGGAGTGCTGGGTGGTCTGGTTTGTTATTGTAGGGTCTCTCGGGGGTGCTGGGGCTGGGCAGTCTCTGGTTTGTTATTGTAGGGTCTCTCGGGAGTGCTGGAGCTGGGTGGTCTGGTTATTGTAGGATCTCTCGGGGGTGCTGGGGCTGGGTGGTCTGGTTTGTGATTGTGGGGTCTCTCGGGAGTGCTGGGTGGTCTGGTTTGTTATTGTAGGGTCTCTCCAGGGTGCTGGGGCTGGGCGGTCTCTGGTTTGTGATTGTAGGGTCTCTCGGGAGTGCTGGGTGGCCTGGTTTGTTATTGTAGGGTCTCTCGGGGGTTCTGGGGCTGGGCGGTCTCTGGTTTGTGATTGTAGGGTCTCTTGGGAGTGCTGGGTGGTCTGGTTTGTCATTGTAGGGTCCCGCAGGAATGCTGGGGCTGGGCAGCCCGGCTGTTATCCTGCAGGAGATGCTGTGAGCCCAGACTCCTTGCCCTTTGTCTCATGCCTGGAAGGAGCTGGGGATACACACTGCGGGATCCCAGCATACAGAACCCCCAAACCTCGACTTTTTGTGACGATTCCCTCTGCCCCCATGGAGGGGTTGGTGTGACCCCCCCCCCCCGTCAGCTTCCCTCCCTGCTCGGCCGCTGTCTCCATGAGGCTGCATTGCAGTTTCCCGGCAGTGGCTTATAAATCCGTGCATGACAAACAGTGGCTAAATATAGCTGGCGCTGGAACCGTTTTCGACTGACACACACCTGCCTGGCCGGGGGCGTGCGGGTGGGGGGGGGCGTGGCTTCCGGGGCCTGTGACGGCAGCCGGGGCGCTGAGGCAGCAAACACAGAGCTAGTGACCCACTTCCAGCCTCGCCGGGGTTGTTCCAGGGGGAGAAAATAACCCCCACGCTCCCTGCCCAGAGGAGGTGAAGGGCAGGGCAGGGCTGGGAGGTGGACTCTGTCTCAGAAGCTCCTGCTGGAGCTGGGAGATGATCCCCACTGGGGGGTTCCACCCCCCACCCCCCATCTCAGAGGAATTTATGGCACCGTAGTAGGGCTGGGTGAAAACGGGCACCGTTTGGGAGAAACCAAATCAGCCCTCCTGAGATCCGACTGGGACCGGCCCACATGGCTCCTACCGGCCCAGTTGGGGGAGGAGGCTCCCAAAGCCATGGTGGGGGAGTTAAATGCCCTCAGTGCTATTGGCTGGCTGGCTGAGTGTGGGGGCACTGCAGCCTGGGAGGTGTCCCCCATCTTCCCTTCCACCCCATCCCATTTCACTGCACCTTGTCCTGAACTCTCCACCCTGCCACACACACACTCCCTGCCCTGGCCTGTGGCTCTCGTGACGCCCATTGCTTCAGTCCTTGCAGGGGGAGAAAGGGGCAACCGGAGCCACCACCTTGAGCCCGGAGCAGGGACCCTCCCACGGCCCCTCCGTTGCCTGCCCCAATCTGTAACCCACAGGCCCCGTCCTGTGCCAGATCCCTGCGCCCTCATGGGCACTCGGCTCACACCACAAGAGCAGCCAAGGAGCGGGCTGGGACAGGGAGGAGCCCGTCTGTCTCCAGCCTGGAACTGATTCCTCCCACGCTGGGGAATTGATCCCGCCCTGATGGGGGCTGAACCGGCATCTGGCCAGGCTGGTCCCATCTCCGATGACTATGAGTGACAAGGCAGGGCCGGAATCCCCACCCGGCCTGGCCCCCCGCAAAGGGGGTGCCGGGCCAGGGGGGCCCAGCAGCCAGCACCAGGGAAAAACACCAGCACCCTTCCCTGAGCGCGTCACGCCTCCAGGGAGCCTTTCCCGGTCACCAAAGCTGCGTCTCTCGTCGAAAAAACCTTTGGATGGAAACTTCCTCCATCGGCTGCCAGCCTGCGTGGTTCTGCACAGGGCCAGCAGCAGAACAGTGAGCCATGGGGGGGCGGGGGCAGGTGAGGGGGGGCTCCCCTCTCAGGCCCCATGGCATCCAGCTGCTGTTTGTCCTTGACCCAGATAGAAACCCACCTGCCCCCTTTAGTGCCACCTCTAGTGCCCTTGGAGGTGGCTAGCTTTTCGGGGTGCCCCTAGCAGAGTTATCATTGGGTACCCATCCCCCAGCGCCTGCCTGGGCCAAAGCCCTCCTCCCCCAGGCGCTGACCCAGCCAGCGGGCAAGGCCTGAAGGCTGGCGCTGATCCACCGGTTTGTTTAGTCTCCTCTTGCCATGACAACAGAGACTGCAGGGCAGGGGCCGGCCTGCTCTATGCAACACACTGGCCCGGTGTCACTCAGTGACTGCCAGCTAATGGAGTCACTCATGGGGCAACGCCTTGGGACGTGGGTTCGAGCCGCACTGATGACCGGTTGCGGGGAGGCTCCTCCCAGCCCTTGGGGGAGAGGGTGACTGTGAGCGCTGGGGTGCACCGCTCCCCGAGGGGGTGGGCAGCATGGTGGGTGTACTGGGTGCTCAGCGGCCAGTGCGGTACCTGCTCCAAGCACTGAGCTGCCCAATGCCACCCGTTTGCTTTCATGCTAAGGGTAAAGCCACGTTCCTGCCACAGCCCTGAGGGGCAGCGCAGTGCAGGGCTGTAAAGGGAGCAGGCTCACGGGGAGGCCGTGCGGGCCACTGGCCAGACGATCCTGGACGGGGACTTGGGACCACTAGGTTCTATTCCCAGCTTGGACATTAGGGGACCTGGGGCAAGTCACGTCCCCGCTCGGTGCCTCGGTTTCCCCATCTGTAACATGGGGCTAAGGCGCCTGACCTCCGTTGTGACGTTCAGGGAGCGCTTTGTGGGTATTGTTCAGGTGACCCCTTCTGCCCTCTCTCCTCCTCCTGCAGGTACTGCCACCCCCTGCCTGGCCAGGGGGCCTCTTCCCAGCCCCCTGCAGCCTGGGGGGGCTCTTCCCCTGCCTGTTCCAGAGGGCTCACAGAGACCCCTGCTGGCTAGATGTGGAACTGGAGGGTAACACCCGTGCATTACACTACACAAGTAGTAAAGCACCCAATAATCACTGGGCCCCAGCTGGCAGGTCAGAGCAAATCCTCGTGGGACACCAGTGCCTTAACGTGTGAGCACAGCCAGGGTGAATGGGAACAGAGTGCCTGCCAGCTGGGATCAGCCCAGAGACCCAGCCAGTCCTCTTACAGGGTTGCCACCTCTAAGGTCCAAAAGACTCAGTCGTCTGCCTGCCCTCCACCACATACACCCGTGGGTACCACGTATCCCCCGCCCCGGGCCCTGTCTCCCCATCCCACCTCCAGGAGAGGGCACCAGCCCTGCAAGATCCTGCTGCCCCCGGCACTAACCTCGCCAACCTGACTAAATCCACCCTGGCGGTGACCCACCCAGCATAGTGGTGACTGGGCGCTACCAGCCCGGAGCTCCCCCTGTCCTCTTTGCTACTGACCCATCCCCATGACCCATCCTCATGGCTCCCAGACACCCTGGAGCCAGAGGTGCCTCTGCACAGCACTGCTACCCCACCGGCTACAGCCAGTAGGGGCTGGGGGAGCCAGCTGGGGTGTAACTGACAGAACCCGGGACGTTTAAGGGCCTGGGCAGACATCCAGATTTCCCAGCACAGCTGTCTAAAAAAGAAGGGCCAATCCTGGGAAAACCTGGATGGGTGGCAACCCTATTCCTGTGTCAGCACCCAGCACCAGCTGGTTCAGAGGAAGGTGCAAGAGCCGCCCCCTAGTGGACAATTATGGCATAACCTGTCCATGGGGAAATTTCCTCTTTGCGGGGTTAACACACACACAACACACACACACCCTGGGGCCTCCTCCATTGCTGAAGGCAGCACTGGAAAAACAACTCTCGGATCCAAATCCAGCTGCAGCTGCTGCCTTTGCTCTGGGAGCATCGCTCTGTGCAAACAGCAAGCGCACCCGCGCCATCAAGCATCAAAGCGCCTTCCCAAGCCAGGGTCCTGGGAATGTCAGCACTGACGCCCAGGCTGGGGGATGCAAACCGGGAAGAGATGACGTCGGGGGGCAGCGGGAAGAGAATGACTAGCTGTGAGCAAAGCTTGCGCTCTGACAGTCACTGGGCGGATGCTGACGCTCGCAGGCAGAGTGAACAAGCAGTAAGGGGCAGAGAGCGCGAGAGAAGAAAAACTGGGCTCTAAGCTACCATGGCTATTAACCCATTGGGTGGCCGTTTCCCTCTAGGGGAGGTCCCTGCGTTTTGGTGCCCAGGTATCAGCTGCTGGAGGGGGCAGAGCAGGGTGGAAAAGCATTTGCAGACAGGGGGCTCCCGTCTGAATCCAGCCAGAGCTCGCTTCGAATGGGGGGTGGGGCAGAGAGGGGCGTCTCTCGCTCCTGGGCCCTGGCCTGGCGTGTTCCCCAGCCGGGGCTCAGAGGTGGCTGGAGCCAGGGGTGACGCTCGGGGTTAAAGGGCAGCCCCTGATCTTTCCACTGCAGGAGGTGCCAGCTCCTCTCTGCCCCTGAATCCGGCTGACAAATGCAGGCACCAGATAAGCAGCCAGTTCTTGGGATCCAGGGGAACTCGCCCCCAAGGACGTGGCGGAGTGGGTCCCGCCAGACCGGATGGCTCTCTAAAAGCTGGGCTCTAGCTCAGCCAGAAGAATTTTCTCAGTGGTTTATTGTGGGCTAAGGAGGTTGCTCGTTTATATCCCTGTAATTGACGCGCTGGCACCCAGCGGAAGCACCTCTCTGTACATTCCCATGGGTCGGCTGCGGGAGTAGGTTGCTACTCAACACAGGTAAAGGGGAGCAAATTGGGGCCCAGGGGGGTCAGATTTCCAGTGCCCAGCATCTCCCCGGTTGTCCAAATCCTGCAGCTTTCGCTGTGACACCCCAGGACTGGCTGGTCAAAGGAGCTCAGGTCTCAGCAAGCAGGATGGAGAATCCCCATGCCCCACAGAAGAGCGGGAGCGGCCAGAGGCTGAGAATCTCACAAATGCTTGCCAGGAACGTCTCGTTAAAAACCTCTTGTCTCGGGGATGACTGAATCGAGACAAGGGCTCTGGTGCATTTTAATTCCCTGGGCTTTGAAGGATGGGACTACACAGCTCATCGTTATCATAAATCAGCCCTTTGCTCTGCACTGGGGGCAGTGACGCTTGTAAAACACGTCCTCATCCCGGAGCTGCGTCAAACCAGCCCTGGCTGAATCCGCCAGCCCTGCATCTAGAGGCGTGGGGAGGAGTAACCCTCATCTCAGTCGGCCTTGGGGTTCACCCCCAGGCAGCAACGCCAGCCCTCGGAATTCCCCCCGCCCGGCGATTAGTGTGTGGCATCCATGCTCCCCTGCCCTTTGCCCTTTTGATGGGCAGTGGAGCTTCAAAAGGCTGCCAGACAGGCAGCTTCTGGAGGGAGCGGTGTGATGTGGGACGCAATGGGAGGATTGCGTTTTCTGGTACCACCAGGCCTGCGTCGGCATGCGGCTGTGCTGGCCCTCCGCTGACAGGGCTCCGAACAGGCGGGAGCTTCTAGTGCAAAAGCTGCAGCCGATTTTGGTTGGAGAAGAACCGAGATGTGGCCGCACGCCTGTCTCCGCCGAAAAACACCAAATTCTGCTGGGGCAGCTTTTCGAATAGCTACCAGGCCTTAGCCAAGCTGGGCATTGGTGAATTGGGAGTGACACCACTTTTGAGAGGGCTCCAGACGGCTGGTCTACACTTCCAGGTTAGATCAACATAGCTCTGCTGCTGGGGGGGGTGAAAAATTCACACACACACCCTGAGCCACACGGCTCTGCCAGCTTAACCCCCAGTGCAGCCACAGCTAGAGACAATACAGGCTGAGATGGGCATGGGGTGATCAGATCTCAGGCATCAGCTGATCAGCACCGACGCATTCTTCCGTCGACCTGTCTGTCTTCACTCTGCGAAGTGGAAAAACACCTTCCGGCGCTGTAGGAAGCGGCTACACGCTGGCATTACAGCGGCACAGGTACAGCACCGTAGTGCCTGGAGTATAGACCAGCCCGCAGGGCTGGGAGGAGGAGCAGAGGTAAATTCTGCACCAGCTCATGCCCCTCCCCAGGAAAGTCAATGAGAGTTAGGTGCTGACACAGCCCTGGGAGCTGGGCCTGCTGCCCCACACTCCTCCCTCCTGCGCAGGGTGCCCAGCCGTGCAGGGACAGGCCTGCTGATCAGGGCAGCGAGCAGTGAGAGGCCGGCTAGGGCTTGTGTTCTGGGACGGGGAACGGGGAGCGAAGGAGAAAACAGCTCATTGGTTTAACACATGGTCTCCGTGCGTCGGTGTGGAGAACAACCCAGACCCAGTTTGTACTGAGCAGACCCTGGCTTCCCCTCGTGCCCCGGAGCCCCTCGTGCCCCCGCCCATAGCCGATGCTGCAGGAGAAGGTGACCCCTCCCCCTGGCCCATTGTACAATGCTGTGAAGCAGTGGTTGGGGGAAATCCCCTCCTCCCCCCCCCACCTCCGTGCTGATCAGCTAATCACAAAATGACCCAGACCTCCCTCTCGTCTTCAAAACCCAGCTACAAGCCTACAACATTTCAGCCTGGGGCCTCGTGAATTCTGCCCACTTGGGTGGCAACTCGGGCTGGGTGCGAGGAGCCGGGGGGGGGGGGGGGGCTTCTCGTCCTGGCTCTATCACTGAGTCACAAATTGCTGGGGGAGGAGGGGCAGCTATTGCAGCTCCCTTCCAGCCCCTTTGCCCCTCAGCTGACCCTGATGATGCCAAGGGAGGCGAGCGCCAGGATCAGGGAAGGAAGCTCTCTGGGATGCTGGCCTGAAAGGCAAACCAGCAGAAGACAAGGGGGCCGGCTCCAGCCAGCGTCTGGCTAGGTTAATATGCTGAGGCATGCTCAGTGGCTCACGCATGAGTAAAGATGGTGGGTAGCCGAGTAGGCCCAAGAATAGCTGGGGTGAAATCATCAGCAGCCTGATGCCACCGGCTTGAGCGAGAGAAGCATGTGGCCGGGGAGGGTGGGGGTGGGTGGAGAGCGAATGATGGGAAGGAGCCAGGAAAAGCTGCTGGCGCTGAGCAGCCTTGTGCTCTGCACTGCACAGGGCCCTGCTCCCCGCCGGTCCCCCCCTCAATCCAGCGGCTGCAGGCACACGCGGCAGCTGAGAACCTGACCGTGAGCTCATTGTTTGCATGTGTGAGCAGATGTCTGGGAGCTGGGCCTAGCAGGCAGCAGGCTGGGGGTGGGGGTGGGGGGTGGACTGATGCGTGGCAGCATGCCAGAGAGGACCAGCGAGTGGGGCGCAGCGGAGAATGGGTCTTATTCTCGGGGGGGCTGAAGGAAAACCACCCACCCGCAGGGGGATGTTAGTGCTCACTGACAGCAGGCAGCGAGGAAAATTCCACCTTAAAAAAGGGAAAATGCTTCCACATAACCCCACCACCACCAGCACACACACACACACACAAATCCAGGATCCGGCTTTGCAGCCTTTGCACTATTCCGCCGTGCAAGGTGGGGAGATTCCAACCGTGCGGGGCTGCACGAGGACCCAAGAGCATCGTGGCTGAGGGGAGATGGCGGGGTGGGGGGGGCAGCAGGATAGACTTGGGGATACCCCCGAAAAACCACCTGATCCCACCGAAGATACTGGCACCCCCTGGGGCAGGGGCACTGGAACAATTTGTATGGGGGGGTGGGGTGCTGAGAGCCACTGAAGCCCAAAGTGTAACCCCTGGATATGATGGAAACCGCTTCTAGCCAGGGGGTGCGGCAGCACCTTCGCCCCCAGGGCTGCTCTGAAACTGACCAGCTCCCACGGTGCCCGAGGAACTTCTGAGCGGGGCTGGGGCCGGGGAGCGGAGGGGCCGCTCCGCCCCCTGCCGGGCAGCCAATGGGCAGGCGGCAATCGGCCCCCTCATTAGCATAGCCAAAGAACGAGCGAGGTTAATGAACTTCTCGTGAAGCGAAGGGGGCGGAGCCAGGCAGCCTCCTAAATCAAACGTGTGTCCCCCGCGCGGTGCCCGGCACTCTGCGTCCAGCGCCGAGCAGCCCGGCCGAGTCCCGGAGCGTGGAGACGGGCTCGGGGGGTGCCCGGGACAAGCCAGGGGCCGGGGTTTGCTACGCGTCTGGGGGGGGGATTTATTGTACTCGAGTTAATATCAGGGGCGATCAAGAAGTTCGATTTCCAAGTGTGGACAGGGGGAGCCGGGGCTGCCCCCCCCCACCCCGGGAGCACCCAGGCGGGTTTTTATTCTTTTTCTGAAAACCAGAGAGGTCGCGGGGGGGATCTTCCCCCCCCCCATCTTGACCTATTTGCACCAGCATCATGACGGAGCTAACCGAAAAGGAGAATGACCCGCAAACCCCAGATGCCCAGCGGTCCCCGGGCACCATCTCCAGCCTCCACGAAACGAAGGTAACTCTCCGACCCATAGACCGAGGGGCACGTAGGTCCCCACCCTCCTTTGAAAACATTCACTTGAAGTCCCCCCCCCCCGCAACGCGTCTTGAAGGGGGGGTGTCAATGCGTGTGTCCCCCCCCCTCCAGCTCGATTTCCAAATGATGGCTCCCCAGTGTCACCCTGCCCCAGCCGGCTGTGGGGATGAGCCGCCCTTCTCTGGGGCTCTGGGTGGCTTTTCCTGGCCAGATGTGAGCGCAGCCTTGGAATTGGGCTGGAACCCGCCCCCCCCCCCGGTTGTGCAACCCAAGGGCCAAGCAAATCAGATAAAAGCCGAGGGGGGCTGGCTGATTCCCACGCGCGCGCGCTTGCTGCATAATTTGGCTTAAACTCTGGCGGGGGGGCGGGGGGGGAGATTGTTTTGCTTGAAATATAACTGGGTTGTAAAAACTGTCCGGGCGTCCAGGCTGGAGCCTGGATTCTCTCCTGACCTCAGCGATTTAAAAGGCAAATGGGATTTAAATAGAAAACAGCTGGGACTGCTCTGGTGTTTGTGGTTCTCTGCTTTCCCCTGGACAGGGTGACCAGCTGTCCCGATTTTATAAGGACAGTCCCAATTTTGGGGTCTTTTTCTTATATAGCTCCTATTACCACCCCACCCCCATCCCGATTTTTCGTATTTGTTGTCTGGTCACCCTACCCCTGGATCATAGGTGGGCAGGTGGGTGCATGGGAGAGGGGGTGTCTCGCGTGGCAAGGGGGGTGCCACACATTTGAGGCAGGGGGAGGTGAGGCAGGGGTCCAGAGGGTTGCTGCGGTTTAGCGTGGGGATGTCTGGGAAGAGGCCATGTAGCTCCGTGTGTATCTGCAGCAATGTCACTTGTTCTCCCACCAGCTTAATTGCAGGCTTTGTTGGCATCCTCTGTGCATGTTGAGCAGCCGGAGCAGAGAGGCGGGAGCCCCTTCCTTCACTTGGGATCAGAAGCGGTTTGGGGGGAAAGATGAGAACGGATTCAGCGGGAGATTTAAATGTGGGGGTTTGGGGTTCACACAGCTTCAAATTAAATCAATTCAAGCAAATACAGCAGCAGGGCGAGACCCGGAGCACAAACAGGGCCTCCGGATTCCCAATCTGATCCTCTTTGTACTCCCCCAGTTTTGCTTGACATAACTCCTTGGAGTTCAGTGGAGCCGGGTGTGATACTGGAGTAGTGTAATGGTGGGCTGACCCCTAGGGCTTACATCTGAGCTGCAGGGGAAAAGGGGGGTGCAGATTTTACAATGGCCCTTGGCTAGGGGAGCCCCAGTGCCGCCCTGGCATGAGCAGAGGATTGTAATGGGGAAAAGTTCAGGGTGTGATTTCTTTATTTTGCTCTCGCACTGGTATAAATCAGGAGTAGCTTCATTGATGCCAGTGGAGTGGCGCTGGTTTTGCACCCGTGTAAATGCGAACAGAATCAGGCCTCGTTTCCCTTTTGCAAAGGGTGCTGTCAGCAGCTTTGGCGTGTCATGCGATCCGTGGAGCAGCTGCAGGTTACGCTCGGCTCTGGAATCACGTCGGAGTAAAATGGATCGCGTGTGGTTGTGGCTCGTAAGGGAGGCTGGGCGCACAGCCTAGAGGCGGTGGGTTTGGGAGGGGGGCTGGGTGTGCAATCCAGAGGCGGTGGGTTTTGTGGTGGGCAGAGACGGACTCTAGAGCATAATTTTCATCTCTCAACACAGCAAACTCAGGGTTGTGATGAGATCAGATGCCACAGAGATGGGTGCGTCGTTTGCATGGGGCAGGTGGATTCTGGAGCACTAACCTGGGGACTCCCCAGCACCATGGGGGTGGGGGACAGGGAAGGGGGCGTGGGTGCAGAATCCCAGCAGATCTAGTTATTGCAGCAATGCTCCGTGGCGGAAGGGGGGGGTGAGGTCACCCCACTGCCCAGCAGGGGACCCCCAAATAAATGCTGGATTAGTGCTGAATAAATTCCAGCCCCCCACACCTTCAGCCTGGCATTGAATGGTGACCAGCATGGGGGAGCTGCCCAGGGGGATCGGTTTTGGGGTGGCCTGAGGGGCTGCAGTGCCGATGCCCCATGCTACGTTGTGCATAGGGCAGGGAATGGGGGGTGCGGGGGAGACACAATACTAAGGCCGGATGTGGGGAAGCCTGGCTCAGTGCAGTGGTGGGAACCCCAGGAAGCTGACCCCACACTCCCATTGACTCTGCCCCGGCCTTTCCCCCAAGGAGGTGGGGGAGGGGAGGAGGGCCAAGGGATCCATTGGGATGGGGGGCTGGCAGGAAGTGGGCCCCCACCCCAGTGTAAATCCAGAGTAACCCCCCTCCCCCGCCTTGGACCCCGATGTAAGTGGGAGCAGAGTTTTGCCAAAGGAGGACGACTGGGAAGAGGATCCAGGAATCTGGAGGCCAGTCAGGGGATGGGTCCGTGTGAGGGGGCTGGATGGGGGTGGTTAGAGGCCCTAGCAGAGACCCCTGGCACTTTCCTTTGGGGGCTGCTGGGCTTCCCCTCCCGCAAAGGGCCGGGTGCCTCCGCGGGAGTCTGACAAACTGGGCTCAATGGGCCTTGAAATTCCCGCCCCTTATCCCCAGGATCTCGCCCCCCCTCCGCCAGGCCAGGACTCCTCCAGGCTGCTAATCAGCTCACACAATAGCTGATCAGTCCTGGGATCTCGGCCCTGATTGTCTCTCCCTTTTCAAATCTTGGATCTCCCCAGGGACCCAGCCAGGGGGGGCTTCTGCAGCTTCTGCAGAAGGGGCAGGTGAGAGCAGGGTGTGGCAAGGAGCCGGTTGGGCCTTGGGGCTGCTGACCCCTGGGGGCGGGCGGGGGAGATTTCTGTAGCTTATCCCACTGCAGGGAAAGGGGGTTGGAGCTGCCAAAGAAACTTTCCTGCCACTCGAATTCATTCTCCATTTAAAAACCTGTCTGGTGGCTTATAAAGATCGGACCAGCTGCCAGGCAGGGTCCCCCGCTCCTTTCCCTGACCCACTTCCAAGCAGACCCAGCTGTGCACGTAGGCATCTCGGGCAGCCTGGCAGCGTGTTTGGGGAATCCACGGGCCTGATCTCCTGCCACCCCACCCCACCTGCGGCCAGAGCACAGAGCAGACACAAAGGCTGCCAGGTCATTTTGCCACTCGCTCTGTGCTGGTACAGGGAGCGTGGGGACCCTGTGGCCATGTGCGGACGTGGGGCAGCGGGGCCCCTGGGTCATGGTGGGGCATCAGGCTTCAGGACAATGGGAATTGGGCCCTGAAATCAGGAAGGCCCGGTGACGAGGGGGGATTTCAATCAGAACCCTCAGTTGTGCACTGCGGACTCAGCAGCTTTTAGCTGGTGCCCCGTGCTCTGCAGAACGGTCGCCGCCGGCATTTAGGCGGAGGGAGCTGGGGCAGGGGAGCGCGGGGAGGGCCGCCTGCAGCACGTAAGGGTGGGGGGCAGCAGGCAGGGGAACTCCCTGCCCCAGCTCACCCCTGCCCTGCCTCCTCCCCGAGCAAGCCATGGCTGCTTCACTTCTCCTGCCTCCCAAGCTTGCGGCGCCAATCAGCTTAGGCGCCGCAAGCCTGGGAGGCGGGAGAAGTGAAGCAGCCACGGCGTGCTTGGGGTGCTCGTGCTCATGTGTGGAGCGGGGGTGAGCTGGGGCGGGGGGGGTGCCTCAGGGCGGAGGGTGGGGGTTGGGGAGCTGCTGCAAGGGGGGCGCCTCAGGGTGGAGGGGGGGAGCTGCCGTGGGGGGGACGCCTCAGGGCAGAGGGGGGGAGCTGCCATGGGGGGGGCCTCAGGGTGGAGGGGGGAGTTGATGGAGCGGGGCAAGGTGGAAGTTTCGCCTAGGGCGCAAAACATCCTTGCACCGGCCCTGGGCCCATCCCCCCGCAGGGCTATGGTGCCCGGCCGCAGCGCGTTCCAGGATCCCTGGAGGGTGACGCCTGCAAATTCCCCCAGCAGCCCAGGGAGCTCTGTGCCCCACGGAGGAGCGGGGCAATGGGAGAGGGAGTGAGCACCCAATGAGGGGGATAGAGGGAAGGTGATATTGCCAGAGCCCTGCCATGGGAGGGGGCAGTGCAGTGGGATTGGGATCCTGGCAGGATGGGGGGTGGGGGGAAGAGGAGGCGACTGATGCTAGGGAGGGGCAGGGCCAGGATCAGCCTCTTGGGGTCCCCTGGTGTCTCGGCCTCAGGATCCCCTGGGGCTTTCTCTGGTGCTGGTTCTGACCCAGATCAAACCTGGCAGCAAAGCTCAGCAGCTGGAGGGGGTCTGATCCTTCCCCTCTCCCTCCCCTACGGCTGCCAGCTGCCCCTGCCCTGCAGTGGGTGAATCTGCCCTGGGATGGACTGATTAACCCTCTCTGATCCAGGTGGTAAATGTCATGATGCAAAATCCGGTGCCCTGGTTCTGAGAGCTGGCACACGGTGAGGCACGGCGGGACATCCACCCCCTCTGCTGAGCTGAGGTAGCAGGCAAGGAGGGCTGCCCTGGTTCACGCTCCTCTGGAGGAACTGGGGCTCCGTGGCAGGTAGGGGGAACGACGTGATGCAGCAAGTCAGTCTCAGTGCTCAAGAAGGGACCCAATCCACAAAGCTGGCAGCAGGAGCCGGGTTTTGAACATCTCCCGACGTTTGGATCTGGGGTTTTTAGTCTATTCTGGGGCTGGGTGCCCAGCAGTGGAGTTTGGATCCAGGGCAGGGGGTCTGATCCCGGCCTCGTCTGGGCCAGGGCGGAGGGCTGGCTGGGGCCGGGTCTTGGCCCCGCAGCGCATCCAATGCCCCGGAAATGAGCCGAGCCGCCTGGAGACAGTCAGCCACAGAGAGCTGCCATTACGGATTTTGAGGGTTAATGGCTATTCCCCTGCCTGCCCCCTACCCCTGGCTAGCCAAGAATCCGGTTAATATCTTGCCATCATGCAGCACTGGCTGGCTTGGGGCAGCTCCCTCTCCCCTCTGCTGGCTGCCCCAGCAACTGCAGCCAACTCCTACTTCCTCCCAGCCCAAGGGGTTCCTCCTTCAGCTCCAGGGGCCGCTGGCTCCAGTCCCGCTGGCACCTGGCTGTCTGGAGAACCGTGGGGTGGGGTGGGTGACGCCAGGTCTCTCAGAGGAGGGGCGTTCCCCTCACACCGGGGTACGGCTGCATCAGGGCTCATTGGCCCCCTCGAGTGGCAGGTTTGTGTGTCTGCACCTCCCGCAGTAACGCCCCATGCACCAAGCTCTGGGGTCAGCCCCTGCAAGGGGCACGTGCCAGGCGTGGGGGGCAGTTATGTTTCAGGAGGGGAGAGGTTTTGGGAAGGCGTTTGAGGGGGCAGCGCTCTGGACTCATCCCGTCTCCGAACTGCGGCACCTGCCGCCTTTTCAGCTGCTCTGTGCAGCGGCATCTAGGGCAGGTTAAAAATAGAGCTCGGGGTAGGGCCGAGTGTCAACGAATATCGGGCTTTATAGCTCAGGGGAGCGGCTGAGGGATAAAAGCGAGAGCTGTGGATGGCTCCCGGCCCTTCCCTCCCTGCCACGGCCTCGGGAATGTCTCTCGCATCCTCAGATGGCGGCTTTGATTCTGGCTTTGCCAGCTTTTTCTGAGCATCCAATTAAAGGGGCACGGGCGGGCGAGGGAGGGATCACCTGCGGATGGGGGTCTGCATCCTCACTGTCATTTACTATCCTCCCCGAGACACCCACCTTCCCAGCCTGGCACCCATGAGAGCAGCCCGACATGAAACAGCCCAGCACTCAGGAGCAACCCTACAATAAACAAAGCAGGGAACTGTGCCCAGCCCTCGCCAGCAGCCCTATAATAACAAACCACCCCGTGACCCTGGCACAGTGCCCCCCCCAATCGCAGCCCTAGGGCTCGCCAGAGACTTACCCCCAACCCCCAAAGCACAGCCCAGTTCTGGGGGTGACCCGGCGCTGAGAGTTGGGGAGCTGGGATTGTAATGGACTCAGGGAGATTTCACTGCCGAGAGGCAGAGAAGCTGGGGGGACACGCAGACAGTCCCAGCATCACAACCAGCCAGCTGTAGACACCCACATGTCCACGCAGATGTTAGGCGATTAAAGAAAGATTCTGGGGATTAGGGTTTTAACTGGGGGTGGGGGGGGGGGAGGGACGGAGGATCAGTTTAGTGCTACTGAAAGAGTGAAATTGGCCAGTCACCTGGGAGTGTAGGGGAGTGATTGGCTAACCCCTCCGCCCCCCCCTCCCCCCACACCTGCGCTCTCAACCCCGTCCCCCTGCAGTTCTGCGGGTGCCCCTCAATCCCGACTTGCCACCCCTGATATCTCAGCCCTGCCCCCACAAGCTCTGCTGATGCCCCCTCAATCCCGACCTGCAGGGGAAGTCGGGGGGCTTTGGAAAGTGGGGGCAGATCCTGACTGGTGAGCTGCCGTTCCCCTTCCATCTGGGTGGAAATTGTCCTTTCGTCAGTGCCGGCCCCTTACAGACGCAGCCCTGGAGCTTCTGGGGCTGCTCTAAGAGGGGGCACAGGGTGGTGGGGTGGGTGGGTGGATCTAGGATCCAGGCTGTGTGTGGGGATCCGGGCTGGGATGGGGGGTGGGGGAGTGGAGTAGGTGCCGTGGGCAGGGGGCAGAATCCTGCTTGGGTGCCTGTGACCGGCTGCTGGGCGGGTGGGAATGAGCCGGACTCCAGCGGGGTCTGTTCACACCAACTGCGGATCCAGTCCATGGTCCCATCAAACAGGCAGGCCCCAGAGGGGAGCAGGAAGGGGGGGTGCACGAGGGTTGGGACGGAGTGGCATCAGCAGAGCCTGGGGTTGGAGGGGGGCAGGAGGCTTTCACCCCTCCCCTTCCCAGGCTGGCATCTCCCCCCGCTCCAGTCTAATTAAGATCTCTTGACGAGTCCCTGTGCTCATGGTTAATCACCTTTCGTTCCCCGAGGAAGGACCGGGATGCCAGCCAAGCGGCATGCCATTATCCTGCCTGAGAGCATCCGCCCGGGCACCCTGCCCGCTGCTGCCAACGCCCCCCTGAGTTGGGACCGGGTCCGTCTGGAGACAGTGACGGAGCGGACCCTCGCTGCCCACCCGCCTCCCGTGGGCTGGCAGGGCCCTCTGACTCAGCTGGCACACAGGCCACCTGCCCACCCCAGCTGCTTTGCCCCCCGGGGAGGGGGAGGGAGATGGATCGCACTGGAGCACAAAGCTCCAGCTAGCAGAGAGGGAGGGAGATGGGGAGAGTGAGGGGGGGTCACTGCAGGGGAAAGAGAGACCCCCCCCCATTTCAGCCAAGAGCTGCCCCCTGCCTTGTGCCCTTGCGGAGCTCCTGATCTGTCCCCAAAGCATATTGCCCGGGGGGGAGGGCTGTCCCTGCCCCCCTCCCCCCGGCATCCCGATATCTCTCAGCTTGTGAGCCCCGCCAGGGTGTACCCCAGGGCTGAGGGGGCTGGGAGTGCTGGGTGACCGGGGGGGGGCATGGCTGCCAGTGCAGAGGGTCTCTGTATGGCTATGATGTGGAGGGGGCTTAGCCCTAGGCCGGGGGTCTATACCAGCGGCTCTGTATGTACCCCCAGTGCCTTCAATTTCCCCCTTCCCACCCATGCCAGGGGCTCTGTCTGCCCCCCTCTCCCATACCAGAATCCCCCAATCTCCCCCCCCCGCCCCCGGCAGGGGCCCTTTGTGCATGCCCCCAATCCCTCCCCCCATGTGCCCCATGATGATTTGGGGGAGGGCCGGGGTAAATCATTCAGGGTGTCAGCTCTTGCTAGACTCTTGGGAGGACGAGCCGAGCTGAGGTGTGTTATGAGGCGTTAGCAGCATCCTCAGCCAGTTCTTTGAGCTCCAGACAACCGCAGAGGCGCTTGTGTCTGTGCTCGTCAGGCGGCAGGAGCTCCATGTGTCCCCCACGGTTCCCCTTTCGGTTTTCTTCTGTCCCTCCAAACTCAGCAGGGGTCTGGCCACAGATGCCTAGAACGTTGCCTGCGATTTTGGAATTGACCAGATGCAGCGGCCAAGAACTAGTGTGTGGCAGACGGAGAAATGCCATCAACTGAGTGCATGGTCCTGAAAACTCAGCCCATTGTTCCCATCTGCATGCTGGGTTCTGTGCCTCCCCCCACTGCCCCCCAGGGGGCGGTGCCAGGATGAGGTATGGGGCATGTCCTGTCCGTTCCCAAGGGTGCCTTGCGAAGCTCCTCACTCGTCTCATGGATGGGGAAACTGAGGCACTGAGTGGGGGAAGGGACTTGCTCCAGATCCCCAGCAAAACAGCCAAGGAGCTGGGATGTGAACCCAGAAGTCCTGCTGCCCTTTGCCTTGTTTTGACCAGGTGACGCAGCCCCTTATGTGGCTCTGGTGGTCATGGGAGGTGAGAGGGGACCCTCCCTCACACAGCTGAGATTCAGTGAGCTGGGCTGGGGACTCTGGAATAGCCCAGAAATTGTGGCTGTGCCAGGTTAGCCTGGTGGCTCCCTGTCCCCCTGGGCATCCTGCGATCCTCGCGCCTTCCTGTCCCAAAAACTGGCCCCGCAGCTCCTTTGCAGTGGTGGTCACTGGCCTCCCCCTTGTTCCCAGCACGATTCCCCCACCGAGCCGAGCACCCTACCCTGCAGCCCCATGCTGGCCAGGGTGGGCAGAGAACAGCCCTGGGCCTGCCTCTGGGGGGTGACGGGCGCTGGGACCCCCTGGCCCAAAGAGCCCTGCCACAGCACCCACGCACACAGTCTGGGAGCCCCAGCACCTCCTCTGCAGCAGCCCCAGGGTCCCTGGGTGGCACGGTGGTGGGAGCGGGCGTGGCCGAGGCAGACGTGTGCTCTGGCGTCCACGGGGGCCATTGCAGCAGGGCTGCAGGGACTGTGCCAGACCTTGAATAAATGAAGGACAAGAGACCGCTCCGAGCCAGTGGCGGGATGGAGCTGGGTGCCAGGCTCATTCAAAGCTGGTCTGAAACCTCAGCCCCAGCGAGGGATTATTTCATGTCGCCCTTGCTTCAGCCACTGTGGCTGTGTCTGGCTTGTTATCCTGTGGCAGCAGGATAGGAAAGGGCCCGTCTATTATATTGAGCTCGCAGTTGTCTGAGCCCCCAGTAACCCCCACCTGATAGGATCAGCACTGCTCAACTGTGTGTCACGAGCCCTGTACTGGCAGCAGCTCCTGGGGATTCCCCCTTAGCTCAAATGGTGCAGGGCTCGGCTCATGGAGGGGTCTCCCCCGACACAGCACGCAGCAAGGCAACAGCATGACCCAGATCTGCGCCGACAGTGACATGATGCCCCTTGTGGCGCCTGCCTTGGGGTGCAGCCGGGGGTTCAAAGCAGGTGCGGTTAGCCTGCGAAGTCTGTGCTGTCACACAGATGGGGAAAGCAAGGCAGGGAGGGACGGTGCTGCAGGGCTAGCGCGTGTGTTATTCACACTGGCCGTTCCTTGGGCGGGAGTCCTGATTCCCAGTCCTGTGCTTCCCCCCTCGCTGGCTGCTTGCACCCCAGATCCGTGATGCTGTGGGTGAGCGGGTGAGCTCCACACCGGGTCCCTCGATCCCCATTCAGACAGGGCCCCGGGGAGCGAGGGCTCAGCCAGAACCGGAACAGCTGGATTCCCACCAGGCTTCCAGGCGATTAGCTCCGGAGCTGGGGCCTCAGCTGGCCGCCAGCAGCCCCGGGCTCTGTGTGTGTGTCGGGTCCTGTCCGTGGCTAATCGCCTTGTGCTTGGTGTCTCTCCCGGTTTATTATCCCGTGGGTTGGGGACCCATGTGCCACGTCCAGCAGCGCTGAGCCCTCCACATGTTCCACCTCCCTGCCTCAGAGCGGCCTCCAGGGCAGACATGCTGGGGAGAGACAGGAGACTCGGGGCCTGTATCGCTGTGGGAAGAGCAGTCACTGGGCTGAGGAGATCCTGCACCCCAAGGGATGTGTCTGTGCGGGGAGTGAGGCTGTCACAGTGGGGTTGGGAAAAGGCATATGGGAAAGGGAGGAGCCATGAATGTGGGTGCGGCTAAGGGGTGGAGGTGTGGCCATGGGTAGTGGGCGTGGCTAAGGAGTGGAGGTGTGGCCATGGGCAGTGGGTGTGGCTAAGGGGAGAAGGTGGAGCTATGAGTGATATTAGTGGCCCAGTGACCCAAAGGGTTTTAACCCTTGGTTGAGATGAAAAAGGGAGGAGCCAGTAGAAGCGATGGGGGTGTGGCTATGGGATGGGGGTGGAGCTATGGGTGGGGGTGGGGCTATCGGTGGGATTGCTTTATCCCTGGCAGGGGCAGCTGCTCTCCTAAAGGTTCAGAGCTGGATCCCTGGCTCTGCACCTGCCTCTGCTCCCAGAGAGGCGAGAGCCCCAGCCCAATCTGGGGTGGGAAATGCGTGGGGCTGAGTCCCTGGCCTGCTCTGGGGCGCAGGAAGCGCTGAGATCCCGGCTGGCCTGTGGGCAGATGCTGGGGCGGGGGGGTCCCTGCAGCCCTACGTAGATCAGCCTGTACCTCGCGAGCAGGGGGCTGGGGGGGACGGGACGGGGTGGGGTAGGGGATGGGAACCGAGGGGTGCAAGCCGAGGAGGCAGGACCTGCTAACCCATTCCTCTGTGGAGGGGGGACGGGAGAGGCCTGGCGCCTCCCCAACATCACCAGATGGGGTTTCTTTTGCCCCCCATGCCTCCCCCGCCCTCGTGCTGCCTCTGCGGGGGAGGGGGATTAACAGATTCAACAAAAACATCTCCATCCTGGGCTGGGACAGAGACACCCCCCGACCGTGCTGCTGCCCCCTGCTGTCAGATGGGCTGGGGCCCGCATGGGGGGAGGCTCCAGGGCCCATTTCCATTCCCCCCCCCCCCCCCGCAACCTGCTCCAGGCCATTCACACACACCCTTGAGCGTTTACCAGCTGGGCAGCGACGCCCCTGGGGCCCGTTCCTGGGGGACCCTGGCTGGACGCAGCCCCGGGACGGGGGTCACACAGAGAGGGAGCTGGGCTGAGATGCTGGGCTTAGGGTAGAGGGTGGGGTAGGGGGCAGTAGTCAGAGCCCCCGTGCCCTGCGCTGCTCTCCCTGTGACGCTCCTCGGGGCTCTGCTCTGCTCCCCCCCCCGCCCCCCCCAGATGCAGAGGCTCAAGCGCTCGCTGTCCCTCAAGACCATCCTGCGTAGCAAGAGCGTGGAGAACTTCTTCCTGCGATCCAACAGCGAGCTCAAACTCCCCTGCGAGGTGCTGCTCAGCCCCCCGACGCCCCTGCCGCCCCCGTCCCCCCCGCCGACGCCCACCGAGGCCGTCCTGCCCCGGGCCGAGCACTCGCCCATCGCCTGCCACCGGACCCTGGCGCCCCTCAAGCCCATGCGAACGCACAGCTTCCAGGAGCACGTCTTCAAGAAGCACAGCCCGTGTGAGATGTGCCACCAGCTCATCGTAGGTGGGTGCCGCGGGGACCCCGTTCCCAGGGCAGGCGAACTAACCCAGGGACGCGCTGCTACTTCGGCCTCCGCCGATGCCCCCGATCGCAGCCCCCAGCCCCCTGCTTTCCCAGCCTGAGCACCCCCATCCCCACCCAGCTCTGCCCCCCGATCGCAGCCCCCTGCTTTCCCAGCCTGAGCACCCCCATCCCCACCCAGCTCTGCCCCCCGATCGCAGCCCCCAGCCCCCTGCTTTCCCAGCCTGAGCACCCCCATCCCCACCCAGCTCTGCCCCCCGATCGCAGCCCCCTTCTTTCCCAGCCTGGGCACCCCCATCCCCACCCAGCTCTGCCCCCCGATCCCAGCCCGCAGCCCCCTGCTTTCCCAGCCTGGGCACCCCCATCCCCACCCAGCTCTGCCCCCCGATCGCAGCCCCCAGCCCCCTGCTTTCCCAGCTTGGGCACCCCCATCCCCATCCAGATCTGCTGATGCCCCTCAATCCTGCCCTGGAGCCCCCCTGCTATTCCAGCTCTGAGCTTCATTCCTCTCCCTCCTTGAGCTTGCAGAGGGGGTGCCCTCTGGGTGGGGCTGTTTCTGACGCCCCCCTTCCCCTCCCACAATGTACAAAGGACTCTGATCCTGCCCTTTCCTGCCTGCCCCAAGGTCTGGCTCTGCTCCAAATCCTGGTTGCTCTCATGCCTCCCCCACAGTGAGACCCCATGGGGGATTTTCTAAATCCTTCCCCTGCCCCCTCCTCACCCCCCAGGCTGGGGCCTCTCTCACCCACCCCCTGTGTGTGCTTGGTGTATTGCAGGCAATTCGAAGCAAGGCCTGCGGTGTAAAACGTGCAAGGTTAGCGTGCACCTGTGGTGCTCGGAGGAGGTCTCGCACCAGCAGTGTCCTGGCAAGACGGTAAGCGTCCGCCGAGCTGGTCCCGGGGGGGCAACATCACCCGCCTCTGTCCCTGGCACGCCACTGCCCTCTGCTGGCCGGAACATCACACACACGTGCGCGTCTGCAGACCTGGAACGCGACCACCCCCTGCTGGCAAGGACGGGGGTGCTGGGAGCTCAAGTCCTGACTCCTAGTTAAACTGTCGCCCCCATGTGCCTGGTTGTATCTGTCTGGCCCCTCGGGGGGCGGGGGGAAGTGAGGCTGGTCTGGAGGTGCCTCTGAGTCTGGGCTACCACAGCAGTGGGGTGGGGGTTGCCCCGCTGGCTATGGGGCCACAGGCAGACCAAGGGGCTTGTCCGCCACCCCCAGTCACTGTTACATTTCTCTCCCTTTCCTTCCTCTCCTGCCAGGCCACCTCCTTCCGGCGCAACTTCAGCTCCCCCCTCCTGGTGCAGGACCATCAGCAGGGCAGCTCCAAGGAGTCACCCCCTGCAGGTGAGACCCCCCCCAGCCCTGTCCCACTGGAGTAGTTGTGGGGGGGAGGGATCCTGAGCCATACGAATCCTCAGGTTCCCTTTATCAGGATCTACCAAAAGCCCGCTGCAGCAGGGGGGTGTGACTGGCCCTGGGGAGGGGTCTCTGTGGGTGGTGCTGGAGCGGTAGGGGGGACCCCAGGGATGTTCTTGGGCCACTGATCCCTTTGGGGGGGGGGAAGGGAGGGGGATTACAGCGAGGGTGATCAGATAGCAAAGGTAAAAAATCGGGATGGGGGTGGAGGGGTAATAGGCAACTATATAAGACAAAGCCCCAAATATTGGAACTGCCCCTATGAAATCGGGACATCTGGTCACCCTAATTACAGCACTTGCAAGGAGAGAGGGTTAAAGGGATCCTAGGGCCACCGGCGTTAAGCCCCACCCCTTTTGTAGCAAGCCCCTCCCTCTTATGTAGTAAGCTCCTCCCCCTGGTGCAGGGTCTCCCAGCACATGGTTGGGTTACAGGCTGGCTTGGCATCCCTGACCCTCCCCCGTCTCTGCAGGCCCCAGCGGGAGGGTGGATCCCATCTACGAGACGCTGCGCTACGGCACCTCGCTGGCCCACCTGAACCGCTCCAGCTTCAGCAGCACCTCGGAGTCACCCACCAGGAGCCTGGTATGTGCCAGGGCAGGGCGGGGGCACCGAGCCGAGCCCAGGCATGTCACGGAGCCCCCATGCGGTGCCACTGGGCAGCGCAGGCGGGGAGCCAGAGAGACACGCGGGGTCTGTCTGCGCCCAGCAGCCTCCAGAGAGGATCTGCCTCGGCCCTTGTTCCAGCCCATCCTGACCCAGCGCTGGTAGATCGTCCCAGTCCCCATCTCGGGCCCGGGCCATGAGACTGGGGTGGGCGAGGGCGACATGCATTCGGCTGGACCCTCTAGAGGAGGGTGGGGACGGCACTCGGGAATGGGAGATTCCTGGGGGAGAGGGGTGCAGCTGGCACTGGGGAGGAGCGGGGGCGGTGCTGGAACAGCCCATCCAGTCTCCGCCCAACCCCTGGTGTCTCCGTCTTCCCTAGAATGAGAGGGACGAGGCCGGGGAGGACGCAGACGGCAGCGCGGAGGAGAGCCACAGCGACAGCGGTAAGCGTGGGCAGGGTATGGGGCCCCCGCCCGGCTCCCCCACTCCACGGCCCTGGCCAGGGGGGCGGGGACGTGGGGCTGTCGGGGGAGCCCACGGGGCTGATTGTCTCCCTCTCTCTCAGTGTTCACAGCCCCCCCTGAGGCCGAAGGTCCCAGCTCAGAGGAGAAGAGTCCTGAGCAGCAGGTGAGCTGCGCCCCATGTCCCCCCACAGCTAACCCCGGCCACCTTCCCCCACAGTCGCTCCCCAGGCGCCTCCGCCGCCCCGAGCTGGCTCCCGTGTCCCCGCCACCCCGTCCCACGTCCTCCTGCCGCCCCGAGCTGGCTCCCGTGTCCCCGCCGCCCCGTCCCACGTCCTCCCGCCGCCCCGAGTTGGCTCCCGTGTCCCCGCCACCCCGTCCCACGTCCTCCTGCTGCCCCGAGCTGGCTCCCGTGTCCCCGCCGCCCCGTCCCACGTCCTCCCGCCGCCCCGAGCTGGCTCCCGTGTCCCCGCCGCCCCGTCCCACGTCCTCCCGCCTCGCCGAGCTGGCTCCCGTGTCCCCGCCGCCCCGTCCCATGTCCTGCTGCCCCGAGCTGGCTCCCGTGTCCCCGCCGCCCCGTCCCACGTCCTGCTGCCCCGAGCTGGCTCCCGTGTCCCCGCCGCCCCGTCCCACGTCCTCCCACCGCCCCGAGCTGGCTCCCGTGTCCCTGCTGCCCTGTCCCACGTCCTCCCGCCGCCCCGAGCTGGCTCCCGTGTCCCTGCTGCCCTGTCCCACGTCCTCCTGCCGCCCCGAGCTGGCTCCCGTGTCGCTAGAGACCCCCCCTAAGACCCGCCAGCTGCATGGAGCTGCCCCCCAGACCCTGCCCCCAGGGCCACGGCTGGCTCCTTCCCCTGACTCTGAGTCGGCTCTGCTCCTGTTCTTTGCAGCCCTGACTCCTTCCACTTGCCCCTGGGGTGGGGATCCCCTGGTTCCTTGAGTTGCCTTCGGACCCCAAAGGATGCCCCGACCAGCTTCCTGCCCCTGGGCGTGTGGGTGGGGATTGGGATGGAGTGCGGGCCCTAGGCAATGGGGCTGGGGTGCACAGGTGTAGGCGATGGGTCTGGGGCATGGGAGGCCGCAGACGATGGGGCGAGTGGGCGTGGGCCCTGGGCGATGGGGTGAGTGGCCGTGGGCGATGGGGTGAGTGGGCATGGGACATGGGGCGCGGGCCGTGGGGTGGGGCCCGTGGGCCATGGGCGATGGGGTGAGTGGCCGTGGGCGATGGGGTGAGTGGCAATGGGCGCGGGCCGTGGGCGATGGGGTGAGTGGCCGTGGGCGATGGGGTGAGTGGCAATGGGGTGAGTGGCCGTGGGCGATGGGGTGAGTGGCGATGGGGTGAGTGGCGATGGGCGCGGGCTATGGGGAACATGGGGCGCGGGCCAGGGGGAACATGGGTCCAGCTCGGGCCTGTCCCTGGCTGGCTGTGACTCTGGGCTCGGGGCCCTTGCTCTCCGTCGCTGCAGGCTGCCGGGGGCTCCTCGCGGAAGGACGTCTCCCCCATGTACTCCTACGTGGCTCTCTACAAGTTCCTGCCCCAGGAGCACAACGACCTGCCCTTGCAGTAAGTGCCCGTCCCCTAGGGGGCAGCCATGAGCCTGGGGGCAGAGCGCGCAGGCGTGTTGGAGCCGGGGGGAGGGGGGCTGCCCTGAGTCCCCGTGGGGCAGCCCTAGGAGGGAGCTGTGGGCAGGTGTTGGCCCCTCACTGACTCTGAATGGGCTGGCGGGGGCTGGCGGGGGGGTGGGTCAGGCCGATGCACCAGGGTCTCGGCTCCGTGGTGCTGGTAGGGCACCCCCGGCCACGGGGCGGAGAGTGGGGGGGCACCCGTCTCCTCCCCAGCTGCCCTGTGGTGGGCAGTGATGCGGGTGACAGGAGGCTGTATGGGGCTGGCATATCCCACCCCCACACCCTGTCCCCATATCTCTGTCCCCCCAGACCCGGAGACAGGATCATGCTGGTCGATGACTCCAATGAAGACTGGTGGAAGGTTAGTGAGAGCGCCTGGGGGCTGTGGGGAGTGTATGGGGGTCGGGAGGGGATGGGGTGGGGGGTCGGGGAGGGTGCAAAGGGCTGGGGGACAGCAGGGCGCTGGGCAGGGAGGGCTCAGGGGTTTCTGGGGTCTTGGAGAAAAAGGCCAGAGATTTCAAAGAGGGGCCCCCCAAGACCACATCAGCCCCCCCCCCAAGCAACTCCCTGCCCTGCCCCACCCCCCTGGCTGGCCCGGAGGGGGGCAGGGCGCCCGCATTTACTGCAGCAGTTAGGAGCAGCTGGGAAGGAAATAAATGGGGCCATAAACCTATCTCGGAAGCCAGCCAGCGAGATGCTGCAGCAGGCGGGGGGGGGGGGGCTGCAACAGCCTCACATGCAGCGCCCCCCCCCCCGCCCCGGCACAGGGTGGAGGGGCAGATTGAGTGGGGAGGGCGTGGGGGGGAGAGGCAGATGGGGGGATGTGGTGGGGAAGTGGAGGGGCAGATTGAGTGGGGGTGGGGAAGGTGGAGGGGCAGATCAAGCAGGGGGCTGGGTGTGGAGGGGGAGGGACAGATCGGGGGGTGTGGTGGGGAGGTGGAGGGGCAGATCGAGCAGGGGGGCTGGGAGTGGGGGGGGAGGAGGGAGGGGCAGATTGAGCAGGGGAGTGGAGGGGCAGATCAAGCAGGGGGCTGGGTGTGGGGGGGGAGAGGCAGATTGGAGGGGTGGGAGGAAGGGTTAACTCAGGACATGGTGACTGGGAACTGGGGTCTACACCCCCTTCACACTGGTGTCGCCTCCTGGACTTGGCTGGGGTCCCTGCCCCCATGGGCTTCACTGGCGACCCCCCGTCCTGGGTGGGATCCCCCACATCGCCCTGGCAGGGCGCGGCCCCCCTGCTGTGCCACGTCCTCAGAGCAGGTGGGCAGGCGCCCGGCTCCATGCACCGGGCGCACGTCGGGCGGCCTCTCCCAGTTGCCATGGGGACGGACCCCCCCAGCTGACGTGGCGGCTCTGAGAGCGTGGGTGCGAGATGCGCGGCTGGGCCTGGCAGCCTGCCAGCAGGGTGGGGTCGGGGGCAAACCCCACGGGCCTCAGCCGGGTGCGCTGCTTCCCTGCCCTTCCTCGCCGGGCACGGCCGCCCCTCCAGCCCACGGGCGTGTGAACGGGTTACTGCGGGGGCAGGTGTGAGGCAGTGCCGGGGGTGTGTGTGTGTGTGTGTGTGAGAGAGAGATGGGCAGCGCTCTGTCTGTGTATGTGTGTGTGATGGGCGGTGTTCTGTGTGTGTGTGTGTGTGTGAGAGAGAGAGAGAGATGGGCAGCGCTGTGTGTGTGTGTTGGGCGGCACTAGTGTTGCGGTGTGTGTGTGTGTGTGTTGGGTGGCACTAGTGTTACGGTGTGTGTGTGTGTGTGTGTGTGTGTGTGTGTGTGTGTGTGTGTGTGTGTGTGAGATACAGCTGAACTCTCCCAGGTGATGGAGCCGCAGTCTAACAACCCCCACACCCCCGCCCCCCACCCGCCTGGGAAGTTCCTTCTCTGGCACCTGCCCTCTGCATTTCCCCCCCCCCCCCCCGCCCAGCTCCTCCTCCCCTGGTTAAACTGGCCACATCCCCCTTGGCGGGTGATGCCAAGAGGGACCTGCCAGCGCGACCAGGCGATGGGGCGGGGGCGGTAATGGGCCATGGAGTCGCTGACCGTGAGGGTGGGGTCCCGGCCTGGCTGGGAATTGGAGCTCAAAGCAATGCCAGCTGGAGCCCTGCCTCATAGGGGCACCGACCCATCCACCCCCCCGGCTCCCTGCTCCGAGCCCAGCCAGAAGCTGCCGTCATCTTGGGGCTCTGCGGTGGGTGGCACCCGCGTGCCACCAGCTCGCTGGCCGTCGGCCCTGTGCCCAGCGCAGGGGTCTCCACGTGGCGGGGCAGCGGGGGGCCGGTTGGCAGGCACGGTCCGGGGGAGGCGTCGACCTCACGGCCCCAACTTGCCATTGCAGGGCAAGATCGGCGACCGGGTGGGCTTCTTCCCCGCCAACTTTGTGCAGAGAGTGCGCCCGGGCGAGAGCGTCTGGAGGTGCTGCCGGCCCTTCTACGGCAACAAGGAGCAGGGACAGATGAGCCTCAAGGAGAGCCAGGTATGGCGGGGGAGGTCTGGCCTGGCTGGGGGGGGGCAGTGCTGGGGGGCAGAGCAGGGGAGGTCTCGGCAGGGCAGTCTGTGCTGGCAGAGGGGGCTGGGCTACAGAATAAGGAAGGGGGGCTGTACCGGGGGGGAGTCTGTGATGGGGGACAGAGTGGGATGGGGTCTCTGTGCTGGGGGGGTGAGGGGTCCCTGCTGGGGGGCAGAGTGGTGGGGATCTGTGCGGTGGGGGGTGTAGGACCTGTGGTGCGTGGATGCAGGTGACCCCAGTGGGGAGGCCAGCGACGTGCTTACATGTTCCCGAGGTCAGTGGGTCTAGTCTACACACACACACACACACACACACACACACACACACACACACACACACACACACACACACACACACACACACACACCCCTACCTGTGGATCCAGGACCGGGACTCTCCATGTGCTCCGGCCTCTCCAGCTCCCGGGGCTGCGCAGACGGTCGCCCTGCCTCTTCTCTGGGGGATATTGGAGCTGACCCCAGGCCAAGGCAGATCCCTAAGACTCCCCAAAGGAGGGTGTGTCGCCTGTCCCCATGCGCCGCCTCCTGCTGCCCCCGAGGCCCTGCCGCCCAGAGGCAACAGCCAGCACAGCCCGTCTCTGGCAGATGTGCCTGCTCAGATGCACGCGGGGCTCAGAGTGTTTGGGCTGGAAACTTCGCCGAGAACTACCCGGGGGGGGGACAGACCCTTCGGACCGAGCCCTGGGCTGCAATCCAGCTCCGTGGCAGCTTCCCAGCTGATCTGCTGTGGTGGGGGGGCTGCAGCAGGGCTGAACTCCAAGCCCCCAGGGCTCTTCCAGGCCCGACTGCCGGGACCCTAATAAGGATCCTGATCCCTTCCCCTGTCTGGAAAGGGGCTGCCCCGTCCCTCTGGTCAATGGAGTGAAGCCGATTTGCCCCAGCTGGGGAGCCGGGCCCGGAAAGCAACGCTGCCAGATCTCGTTTCGCTGTCGGGACCGAGTGGGCATTCAGAGCGGCTTGCTAGGGGGACGTTCCTGTCTCTGCCCAGCGCCCGCAGCCCAGGAGATGGGCGATAGCCCAGAGCAAGATGTTTCCTGGGCTTTGAGAGCAGCAGCCTCGACCCTGCTGGCTTCATGTCTGAAGCTGTTACTTGGCAGCGGGGTCCTGGGCTTTGGTGGCACAAACTCGCCCGCGCTCAGCTCTTCGCTGGCGTCAGCCGCCTGCTCGCTCCGTTGCTGCAACGAATGAGTCAATCTTGCCAGGCCAGGGTGGGCGAGGGACAGAGAGGGTGTGTGTGCCGGGGGGAGTGTTCAGAAGACAGCTCAGAGTTCCAAGCATTTCTTCTAGCAGATTCGCTTTATTGTGGTGCCTTCCTCCATTTACACCGCTGAGCGCGAGAGCGGAATTGGGCCCCGGTTACTCCATTTCTCCCCCTGGCATCTGATTGTAACACCCGCCCCTGGGACCTGAACTCCCGCCCTGCGGAGCTCAGAACAGCAATTAGCCTTTACAGCTTGCTCTAAGGACCAGCCCTTGCTGCTGGCTCCTGATCTCTGGATCAGGGACAGATGGGTGGGGGCGGGGGAGGCTGCATGCTACTGGCCAGCAGTGTACGTGGGCCCTGATCTGGCTCTGGCATGTGTCGAGTGTGTCCCGTTCTCAGCTGGCTTGTGCTGGATGCCTGGGTCCTGCTGGCATCATGCCTGACATGCTCTCTCTCTCCCCCCCTCAGATCTGCGTTGGTGTGGGGAAAAGCAAGGAGAATGAGGGCTTCCTCAAGGTGACCAGTGGCAAGAAACGAGGCCTGGTGCCCGCCGATGCCCTGACGGAGATCTGAAAGGAGCAACTGAGTCGTCTGACCCTCTTTCTCCCGGCAGCGGGGACGGGGCCTCTGTAGCCCGCCCCAGCCCAGCACTCACTAGCCTGCCCCTCGCCACTTCCCTGTGCTAGGAGCACCTCGGCTAATATAGTTTCCGCACTGGACTCAGAGGGGTTTCTTCTGAGGGTGACTACTCCCAGGCCGGCACTAATGCCATCCTCTCTGCCATCTTGTTGGCCAGCAGAGGGCAGAAGCAGGTGGGGGATTAATTCCCACCCTCCTGTCTAGGCTGAGCCTGCCTGATCCTCCCCCCTCCGGCTTTGTTTTTGTAGCAGGGGCGACGGATTCCCCAGCAGCATGTGTGTCAATAGCCCTGCAGTGCAGCAAGTGGCAGGAGATTCCCCCAGCTGCATCTAACCCTTCGCCCCATCCCTGTCTCTGTCTTTTCCCTGGCGGGCAGCACTCCCCGGACTGAGCCATGAGTCGGCTGCAGGACAACTCCAGATCCAGCCGGCCGGGATGCCGCAGGGAGGGGGCCTTAATCGCTCGTAGTGCCCCCCGGCTCCCGGTAGGACACTGCTGCCCACGCCGTCCCGCATGCGTAGAATGTGTGGAAATCCAGCGGCTCCTAGCTGGCCTCGTGGCTCGGAGGGGCATGGGGACTGTGTGTAGCGTGTCTGTCTGTCTGTGCATCTCTGTGTGTTAGTTTAATTGTGGGACCTCTTGGAAACCACGTGAGTTTGTCCTTTAACCACTCAGGGCCGGAGTCGTCCGTGTCAAAGCAAAGGGGCAGGCCTGCGTTTTCTGTGGGACCGAGGGGGGGTGCGGAGGGGGGGCTTTCTCATGACTCAGCTCTGCCTCCCTGGAGGTTTGTTCGGCACTGGTGGCTCCTCCATGGACTCATTTACCCAACCTCAGGAATCTTCGGCCAGATCCACGGGAGGCTCAAAGCGCGAGGGACCCATCCCTCTCTCCAGGGCATTCCCTGCCCATCCAGGGTCCTTGCCAGCTCCTCCTCCCTCCCCCATGGGCTTTGCCATCCCTGCTCCTTGGCGGGCTGGGAGCACCGTCACCCATTTCCCTGGCCCGATGCCAGCCCCCGTCTCTGCTCTGCACTCCTTCCATCAGTGCAGCCCCCCCACCCCCGGATCATCTCTGCAGCCCCCTCCCCAGGGCTGTGGTTCAGGTGGGTCGACAGCCCGGCCTCACGCTCCCCCTGACTCTGGTTGTCGCTGGAGCACCGAGGGGGGCGTTGCAGAGCACGGGCATGGGGCAGCGCTTGTCTCCTGGGCGGGGTGACCCCTTCCCCAACTTGGGGCCATTCAGTGCTAGATTGCTGGGGAAGGGTTCCCAGGCACCGGCTCCAGGCAGATTCCTGGGATTCCCTCCATCCTGGTGCCCTGCGGGGCCCCCTCGGCAAGGTCCCCCTGGCACCAGCCATGACCCCCCCCCCCCCCATGTGCACACAATCACCGCAGCCTGACGGGGGCGGCCTCACGCCCGGATCAACTCACCTAAGCAATAATGTCCGGCGCCGGTCCGGACCCAGCGGCGCGGCGCATCACCTGTACATAGAGGATGCATGAGAGCTCAGCCAGCGGCCTGGCCCACCTCATTCCACATTAAATGTTACTGTGTCACATTCCTGGCTGCGTTGGGTGGTTTGTCTCTGTGCCAGTGGGGACGGCTTGCTGCAAAGGGACCCCCCCTCTGCCCTGTCAGCCCATGAGCTTGGGACGTGCCCTTTGCCTGCCTACAGCAGCTGAGGCACCTCAGACACCCTCCCCTCACCAGGGCACCCAGGGAAGCTGAGGCATGGAGCGGCGAGACGGACGTGGGTGGCCGTTAGAGCTGGGAACGGTCACTGCGGCTGGCTTGCCTTGCCTAAGAGCGTCGGCCTTCGGAATAGAACCCAGGCGTCCTGGGTTCTAGTCCCCTAGTCTCACCACAGAGCCATGCACCTTCCTAGCCCTGGGAAAAGATGGATTTTTTCCTGCTTTAATCACTGTCCCAGGCTTTTTCCTGGAGCTGGGCCTAGAACCCAGGAGTCCTGGCTCCCAGCACCTTGCTATAGCCACTAGCTCACACGCCCCTCAGAGTGTCCCGTGCTCCTGTTCTAACCGCTAGACTATACTGCTGCCAAGGTCCTATGCAGCAAGCACCTGGGACTCCCTGGCCCTGGGAACTCTGTCGCACAGTTGTTTTATAGGTAGGGGGAGCAGCGGGTGCTGCAAACCAGGGACCCCAGCGCAGGACTGGCCCAGTGTGGACTGGGACTGGAGGGGCAGGACTGAGGAGCGTTGGGGCGGTGGGGAAGAGCCTGAGTTCCAGTCACCTGCTCGAAACACAGATCCTGGAGTGGGAGTGGGGCCCTGGGCTGTGGGGTGGGTGAGGGGCAGGGGTGGGGGGTGGTCCTTGGATGGGCCCAGGAGCGCGGCTCAGCCAGGAAGGGCCTGAACTCCTAACAAAGCCACGCCAGGGAAGGGCGAGCGAGGCAGGCGGCTGGGGTCAGAGGAGCGATGACTTAATTAGCCCAAGTAATTGGATCTGTTCCAGCAGGGACAGGCCAGCGATGCTACAAACATATGCCCCGGAGCCAGCCTGGGGGCTGCTGATGGGGCCGTGGGGACACTGGAATCCTTAATGGCCTTTGCCAGAGCCGCTGGGCAGCAGCAGAAGCCAGTGCCAGCCCTGCTGGTGGGGATGGGGGTGGGGAGATCCGCAGGCTCCTGTGCCTGAGCGGAGACCCCTCAAGCCAAAGACCCCCGAGCCCCGTCTCCTCCGTCCCACGGGGACGCTTGGCTCACACTCAGCCGCACGTCCCTAGGTGGGTGAGAAGCACTTTCCTGGCTCTGGTGCTTTGCGGTTCACAGCACTTTGTTACCAGCCATCCATCACTCTGTGATCCAGTGCCCCAGCCCGGCCACACCTGCCACGCTAGCCAGCGCTATATCTCCCCCTCGAGCTAATCTAACCTAGCCAGCCCCACACACAGTCCTCTGGCCAGCCAGCCCCCCCCCACGCCCCTCTCCATCCATCCATCTACCCCCATGCACATCATCCATCCATTGCCCCCACACACACCCCTCTGGCCAGGCAACCCCATACACACGCCTCTCTCCATCCGTCCACCCCCATGCACATCATCCATCCATCGCCCCCCCCCCACACCTCTGGCCAGCCAGCCCCATACACACTCCTCTCTCCATCCGTCCACCCCCATGCACATCATCCATCTGTATGCACATTATCCATCCAGCCATTTCCCCCCCCCCCGCCCTCCCACACACACTTTCCTCTCTGGCCATCCAGCCCCATCCCGCTAGCTAACCTGCCCATCACCCTGGTATCTGCCTGGCATTTGCGCTCACTCGTTACCCAGCCCACGCTGCTCCGGAGCACTGCTGTTTGCGCTGGCCCCCAGTGGCTGGGCAGGTGTTGGCACGTCAGCCCTAACGCGCGCCCCGTACTTTGGCAAGCCTGGGGGGTTCCAGTGACCGTTCCCTTTGTAATGGCCCAGCGTGCCCCTCCCCACCTGGACCCCCTCTGAACTGGGATGGCAGGGCGGGGGGTTAAAACCCACCTTTGACATGTGCCGTTTGAATTTTCCAGCTGGGGAAACTGAGGCAGCAGGCGGGCCAGAGCCCCTGTGACCTCAGGGCCAGGGGATGGGCAGCAGCCCCCACACGTCGTGTCCCAGTGAGGCGTGATGATGCGCCCAAGCTGCCAGGTGGCTTTACACGCACAGGAAGGCCATTGGCGCCAGACTAGGGCTTGTGCCCTGTCGCAGTGGGTACCTCTCCCCTAAATGCCCTGCGCCCCACTGAAACCGGCCACCCGCTGAGCCTTGGGGTAGGGACTGGGGGTGGGGAGGCTGATTAGCCTTTGGGACCAGCATGCTCGGCCCTGCGCTGCCCTTCTCCGCCCCCCCCCCACCAGGAAACCCACTGCCACAGCTGGGTGGAAAGGCCAAGGTGTGACTGGGTCGTTGTGCCTAGAGCACCTCCCAGAGACTGGCGTGGGGCACTGCCCTGCCCTATGGCGAAGAGGCGCCCTTGGCGAGATTGCCTCAGCGAGCGCTGCAGCCATACAAAGCTCCCCAAATATTTCATAGCCCCACCCCGCCCGGAGCAAACGACATCCTGGCTCCCTCGCTGACGGCGCTGAGGGGCCCTGGCTGGCTCCTTGACAGCAGAGAGCTCGTCTCACTGCGCTGTGACATGAGCGGCACAGGCCCGGGCATGGGCAGCTCCTCTGGGCCGCAAGATAAAATGGGGCGGGGGCTGGATGAGGCAGGTGCCTGCAGTGGGTGGCACTGGGCATGTGCTGAGTGGCGCTGGCCAGCGTTCTCTGCCCACTGGGAGTCTGTGTGTTTTCCTGATTGGGTCATGCAGGTATCCCAGCCTGGAGGCCAGCTGTGCACATCTGGTAATCCCGGTTGTGCCTGCTGTGTGTGCATGGTACTCCTGGGTGTTCCAGCTGTGCACGTCTGGTAATCCCGGGTTTGCCCGCAGTGTGAGCATGGTACTTCTGGGGGTTCCAGCTGGGCACGTCTGCTAATCCTGGGCATTCCAGATGTGTGTGCATGGTAATCCCAGGTGTGCCCGCTGTGTGTGCATGGCAATCCTGGGCATTCCAGCTGTGCACAGATGGTAAACCTGGGCATTTGAACAATGTCCCTCTGCCCCAGCTGGGTGTGTGATACACATACACGGAGAGCGTGGCCTCCAGCCCAGCGGGCCTGATGGCGAGAAGTCTGGATCCCACTTGCGTAGGTGGCCTGTGTGCCGCAGCCCAGCTGGGCCTGTATTATGCTCCTGGGGTGTCTGGCTCCCACTGCGGCGTGTGGCGGGCTCTGATCCCTGCTGTGAGGAACACCCCGGCTCAGCCTGTCCTTTGGGGTAGGACTAACGCACACACGTGTGCAAATGTACATATACAGACCTGCCCACCACACACACACAGAAATATACCCCCTCCATACACTCAGACGCCCCCCCCCGAAGCAGAGCGACCCCCCCCCCAAACACACCCACACATGCGATTTGTTTGGACTCAATGTCTGTGGCGAGGCCCCTCGTGTCCTTGTCCCTGTTTCCGGAAGCCGGGCAATACACCCCCCCACATTGTATTCCAGGGTTAACAAGTCACCATCCCTTCCCTTTGGCTGTTATGGCACCACAGGCCCGAGCCCCAGATTCAGATCTGGGTTCAGATTCCAGCCTCCCCGTGGGGTTCTGAGCCGGGCCTTGGACTGGGTAGGTCCCATGTCCCAGCTTAGTGGGATTGTTACGAACCTCCCTCTGTAACCCAGTGAAAGCAGCAGGAACGGCTCCGTTTCCCAGCCATCAGCGCTGTGACTCACAGCAGGGGAATGAGCTCGGCGGAACGGACATCGCATTAAATCCGTCTCCAGGGCGTTCAGACACCACGTCCGTTTGCAGCCGCCTGGCCCTCCCCCTGGGCAGCGAGCACAGGGCACTGCCTGGGATGGATGCGGCTGGAGCGTGACCTGCCCCCACCGCCCCTTTTCCTCTACCCGCTGGAGGCTGTTGGAGCAGATCCTTCCCCCCTGGAGTCAATGAGATGGAAGCCAGCTCAGAGCCCAGGCAGCCGCTTGGCAATTACACGCCACGTCTCTCCCGCTAACGAGGTCGACAGGGGCTGGGTAAACCCCTGAGAGGCTGACTGGCCTGAGAACAGGCACGTTCCTGCAAGGAAGGAGAAACCCCGACAGAGGAGACAGCTCCCCAATATAACAGCGAGTGACAGGCATCCTACCGCAACAAAGCACCAACCAACCATCGGCTCACCCTAGGAGGCAAGTCGGCATCAACATCCCCCAGATGGGGAAACTGAGGCACAAAGGTGCCCACAGACACCTGGGAGGCAGGGCTCCCCGTCCACACGCAGTCCACTGGTGCTGATCCGTGCTAGGGCGAGCCAAGCCCAGGCACCGCCCGGGCGGGCGATCCCAGAGATCCACCCGCTCTGCGTACACTGGTGCAGATGGATGGAGACACAGCGCAGGCCTGTGGCTACTGGCCGAGCCGCATGTCAGAACAGGCCATACCCCTGTGCTGGTGTCATGGTGTTGAAGCAGGGGCACTGCTTGGCTGCCCAGGAAGCGGGGGGCGCTGCTGTGTGGCACAGGGCCCCGTTCACCACCCCGCCATGCTGAGCGGAGTGGGAGGGCAGAGACTAGAACTGCCTGCGTGGAAGTGCATTGTGCTGGCCGGAGAGCCAGCCCAGGTCAGGCCTCTGGGGACCCCGGCATCCTGGCCTCCAGCCCCCAGCTTCCTCCAGCAGCTGCTTTCCCAGTCCCCTGGCTTGCTGCCCTGGGCTGCTCGGAGGCCAGCGCCCACGACCTGCCCTGGCCCCATTACACCCCACGCCCCGCCTCCGAGCCCTCCTGCTGGCTCGTCTCCACCAGGGGCTGCAGCTGAGCCAGGAACCCTGTAGGGGCCTTGTGGCTGTTCCCACGGGCTCGCCCAGCCCAAACTCCGGGGGAGGCTTGGCCCTGGGGCAGCACCCAAGCCCTGTGCTTCGGCTAAACCAAGAGCCCCCAGCACCGAGGCCATAATGCCTCATTGCCCTCCACAGTGCCTCAGTTTCCCCAGGAGGCGGCACACATGCCCTGCTCTCTTTGGCCACGCAGCAGGTTTCCCTGCCCGCTCCTGCTTTCTCCTGGCTCTGGGGCTGGCTCAGCCCCTGACATGACCCCCCCCACCCCGCCCCGTCTCCATTCTGGCTCCCAGCTTTGCTCACAGAAGCCAGATGGCCACTATCCCAGAGTGGGTGGCACATGGGCACCGTTCCCGGGAGTGCAGGGCCTGTTGGGTTGGCCCGAGCCGTCCCACGCTACATGGAGACCCTTTGTGGCTCCAGGTGGAGCCCAGCCACCCTCCCACCCCCCAGGGGTGGCTGCATGGCTTCGGAGCTGGGGGGGGGCCCTCACGGGTGCCAGGCCAGGCGGCGGAGCTGAGGTGGGTGACCAGTAACAAGAGGCCAAGAGCGGGTCTGGCAGTGCCCGGGTGGCCCCTCAGAGCCGGGGGTGGCTTGTGTTTCTGCGGGGGCAGGCGCGTTCCCATGGGCAGAGCTGAGTCAGGGCTGGGTTACGGAAAAGTACCAGGAGCCAGGAGGCAGCAAGGGCCCATCAGGCTGCATTAGCGTCTCCGGCCTGGGCTAGGAATTTTCCATCGTCTCATGTGTCACGTCACATTGATATTTACTTCCACTCGTAGGCCGGGGGAGCAACGCCACAGGGAGGCTCAGGCTGTCTCAGCAGCAGCTCGGAGGGTGGCTCCCGGGAGGAGCAGGTCTGTGCTCCGCACGCCCCTGTGCTGAAGTGGGGACCGGGGTCTGGAGCTGGGCTGGAGCTCGGCAGCTACTCATCACCGGGCTGCAGCATCCCCTGGTCGGCCATCGACCTGATGGAGCCAGGTGATCTTTGTAACTGTGCGGGAGGGGGGAGGCTGGGTCAGAGTCACTGGGCATGATACGCACTGCGCTGGGAGCCATCAACGTCCCACAGAGACATGGGGCACTGTACACACTGCGCTGGGAGCCATCGATGTCCCCCAGAGACACGGGGCACTGTACGCACTGTGCTGGGAGCCATCAATCCCCCCCCCCCAGTGACACTGCAGGGCACTGTACACACTGCGCTGGGAGCCACCGATGTCCCCCAGAGACACGGGGCATTGTACGCACTGCGCTGGGAGCCATAAACCCCCCCCCAGTGACACTGCAGGGCACTGTACGCACTGCGCTGGGAGTCATCAATCCCCCCCCCCCAGTGACACTGCAGAGCACTGTACGCACTGCGCTGGGAGCCATCGATGTCCCCCAGAGACATGGGGCACTGTACACACTGCGCTGGGAGCCATCGATGTCCCCCAGTGACACAGGGCACTGTACACACTGCGCTGGGAGCCATCGATGTCCCCCAGTGACACAGGGCACTGTACGCACTGCGCTGGGAGCCATCAATGCCCCCACCCCAAGAGACACAGGGCACTGTACGCACTGCGCTGAGAGCCATTGATGTCCCACAGAGACATGGGGCACTGTACGCACTGTGCTGGGAGCCATCAATGCCCCCCCAGAGACACAGGGCACTGTACACACTGCGCTGAGAGCCATCAATGCTCCCCCCCCCGAGACACAGGGCACTGTACACACTGCGCTGGGAGCCATCAATGCCCCCCAGAGACACAGGGCACTGTACGCACTGCGCTGGGAGCCATCAATGCCCCCCAGAGACACAGGGCACTGTACACACTGCGCTGGGAGCCATCAATGCCCCCCAGAGACACGGGGCACTGTACACACTGCGCTGGGAGCCATCAATGCCCCCCAGAGACACAGGGCACTGTACACACTGCGCTGGGAGCCATCGATGCTCCCCCCCCCCCCAGAGACACAGGGCACTGTACACACTGCGCTGGGAGCCATCAATGCCCCCCCAGAGACACAGGGCACTGTACACACTGCACTGGGAGCCATCAAAGCCCCCCCCCCAGAGACACGGGGCACTGTACGCACTGCGCTGAGAGCCATCAATGTCCCCCAGAGACACAGGGCACTGTACGCACTGCGCTGGGAGCCATCAAAGCCCCCCAGAGACACAGGGCACTGTACACACTGCACTGGGAGCCATCAAAGCCCCCCCCCCCCCCAGAGACACGGGGCACTGTACGCACTGCGCTGAGAGCCATCAATGCCCCCAGAGACACAGGGCACTGTACGCACTGCGCTGGGAGCCATCAAAGCCCCCCAGAGACACAGGGCACTGTACACACTGCACTGGGAGCCATCAATGCCCCCCCCCCAGAAACACAGGGCACTGTACACACTGCACTGGGAGCCATCAATGCTCCCCCCCCAGAGACACAGGGCACTGTACGCACTGCACTGGGTGCCATCGATGTCCCCCAGGAACACTGGGTCCTGTATACACTAGGGTGACCAGATGTCCTGATTTTACAGGGACAGTGCCGATATTTGGGCCTTTGTCTTACATAGGCGCGTATAACCCCCCATCCCCTGCCCCGATTTTTCACACTTGCTGTCTGGTCACCCTAGTCCCACCCCCTGCCAGTGTCTCTCCAAGGCACACCCCGGACTGAGGCCAGAGCACAGTGCACTCTGCCTGGGGTACCCCACCGGGGTGAGACGTTTCAGGGAGAGATCCCAGCACTGCAAAAAGAAGCAGGACCAAGTGTGTGTGTGTCTCTCTCTCCCCCACCCCCCCGCCATTAACAGTGCAGATCACGAGGGACCATCTAGGGCTCTGTGTTTCCAGCCACACCTCAAAGAGCCGGGGGTTGGGATTTCAGGACAGTACATTGAGCACCAACAAAAGAGAGCTCGGCTCAGTTCTGTGCGCTCCACTGCAGGGAGAGGTCACTGACAGATCCCGGCAGGCTGGTTCTCCGGCTATTAATAACATCTGTCGCTATGCAAGGCGGGGTCAGCTCACGGGGAAGCAGCTCTCAGGCATCAGGGCACAAGGGGTCAGGAAGGAACTGATGCTCCAGCCATGTGCCCCGCTGTGCCTTTGGCCAGGTGCATTGTGGGTTGTTGTGGCAGAGAGAAGGGCAGCCTTCCACATCAGCAGCAATTGCCTACTGCTGCAGTCTCGGGGAAGGAGAAGATGGGCCCATTGGGCTGAGCCAGAGCAGCAGGGATGGGGGATACCAGAGTAGATGGGCCCGTTGGCCGGCTCCGGGGCAGCAGGGGCGGGATACCGGGGTAGATGGGCCCATTGGCTGGCTCCGGGGCAGGATACCAGGGTAGATGGGCCCGTTGGTCGGCTCCGGGGCAGCAGGAGTGGGATACCGGGGTAGATGGGCCCATTGGCTGGCTCCGGGACAGGATACCGGGGTAGATGGGCCCATTGGCTGGCTCCGGGACAGGATACCGGGATAGATGGGCCCGTTGGTCAGCTCTGGGGCAGTAGGGGCGGGATACCGGGGTAGATGGGCCCGTTGGTCGGCTCCGGGGCAGCAGGGGCTGGATACCGGGGTAGATGGGCCCATTGGCTGGCTCCGGGACAGGATACCAGGGTAGATGGGCCCATTGGCTGGCTCTGGGGCAGGATACCGGGGTAGATGGGCCCGTTGGTCGGCTCCGGGGCAGCAGGGGCACGTGCACGTTGGATCTTGCAACGGCAGCGCCAGGAGGTAGCATAGTGAGTCCTTCGTTGCAGCACCGAGCGCATACCTGGTGCCCACCCCCTCACCGGCACCAGCCCACCAGCCCCCTGTGGTTTGGGCCCCTCTGCTCACCAGCCTCCCTGGCTGACAGATTGGGAGCAACTGTGGCTGGAGCTGGCCCCTGGCCAGGGCTCTGTGCTGTGCTGAGGCCCAGCTCTCACCTGGGGGCAGCTGGGAAGCTTCCCAAGCTGTCAGGATGGATCACACTCAGGGCTCCGGCCAGGCAGGGACATGCACATCTGGGCTGGGCTCCAGCCAGGGGTTGGGAACAGAAATCTCAGCCTCGTGCTGGGCTCAGAGGGGGGAGCCCTGGGGGTGGTGACAACCCCCGCCATCATGGGGGGGGGCTTATCCATAGGGCAGGGCTGTACCCCCTCCTCCCAGCACCAGCCTGGAAAGGGCCCCGGATGGAGACAGCCCCCCTGGCTCTTTGGCACCTTGGCACCACAAGCCACCACTGACTGGGAGGGGAGCGAGCCCCTAACCTGCTCCCTGCAGCACAGCGCCCCCTAGCACCCCACTGGGGCAAGTGGTGACCCCCCCTTTCCCTCAGCACAGCACTGGCCTTAGGGCCCACGCTGACTGCCAGGGGAGAGCGCCCCCTACTGAGCCCCCTGCACTGGGGCCAGCACTGACTGCCAGGGGAGAGCGCCCCCTATTGAGCCCCCTGCACTGGGGCCAGCACTGACTGCCAGGGGAGAGCGCCCCCTACTGAGCCCCCTGCACTGGGGCCCGCGCTGACTGCAAGGAGAGGTTTTCCTTGGCGCTCTCCCCCCCCCCAAGGACTCTCCGGGGCCCGTCCTGCTCCCGAGTTCAGCCCTGATCCCGGCCCGCGGCAGCAAACGCCCGGAGCTGGGCAAAACCACTTTAAAAACCATAACAACCACCTGAAAGCGTCCAATTCCCAGCACGCGCCGCCTTTAAAAGGAAAAAGAATCCGACCGTGAAAGCAAACAAAGGCTGGAGTAATTGCAGCGTGTTCCACTCCGTACGGCGCCCAGGGGCCTGCCCGGACCACCTGCCTTTGCATAATGGGGCTCGGGAGCGAATTCTCTTCTGCCCAGAGCCTCTCCGTTTGCTCACCGAGGGCAGGGGCTTCTGAGAGGGGCAAAACACCCCCCCCCATGCTGAGTGTTGTTACTCTTTGTATGACTGTAGGGCCCACAGGACCCCTGTGCGCTAGGCGCTGTACGTGGCCACAGGAAGGGTATGAGGGTTGTTTGGAGTTATGCGCTTGCCCTATGGACTTGGTGCTGGCTCCTAGGAGCCGTCCACACCGGGCAGACGCGCTGGCGGGCTAAAAAATGGCAGCAGAACCACAGGCAGCAGGTTGGGCTACCTGGCTGCACGTGTACCATGGGGGCTGGGGAGGTTGGTTCTCAGGTGCTAGGCCAGGTGGGACGCATACACCCAGCTGCCATGTAGACGCGCCCTTAGAGGCACAAGTGGAGTGAATCCAGTGGGCTCAGCCCCGTTTCCTCACACCAACCCCGCAGGGCTGTGCAGCCGTCCGTCAGGGCTGAGGCGAGACACCCTGCTGCATGCCAGTGCCGGCCCCGCCCCGCCCAGCCGACGCACCTCGATCCTCGCCCGGCTGGAGCACGGCACCAGCGAAGGGTTAAATGGCAAGTCGGCCCTGCAGCCCCTAAAGCCCGAGCTGGGCAGGTGCCAGAGCGAGGGAGGGTGGGACCGTTTCCAAACCACTAGGCAAATGCCAGGCCTATTTGCATTAGTTGCAAAGTGCGGCCCCCCCTCGGAGCTGCCCCGGCTCCTGCCAAGTGCTGCCCATCCCAGGAGAGCTCAGCACTTCCCTGACACAGGGGGGGGGTACGTATGTGGATGTGCCCAGAAAGCAGCTCCAGCCCTCCCCCGTCCCCCCACACCATTGCCTGGGGGAGCCACTGAGACCAGTGAACAGGGCAGAGGTGTTGCTACACAGCACGCACCCCGCAGCTCCTCATGCACCCTGCCAAGCCCCTTGTAGCACCCCCATCTCCCATGCACCCCTCAGCTCCTCATGCACCCTGCAACCCCCAGGGCCCCCTGCACCCCTAGCCAGCCATATGCACACACACCCCAATCTCCCATGCACCCTGCCATGCCCACTGCAACCCCCAGGCCCCCTTGTACCCCCCCCAATCTCCCATGCACCCTGCAGCTCCTCATGCACCCCTCCATGCCCACTGCAACCCCCATGCACCCCTAGCCATGCCTATGCACCCCCCATCTCCCATGCACACCCCAGCCCCACCACATCCTCCCCACACACCTCTCACTGCCCCAGCCCCCTATGCACCCTCCCCAGCCTCCCCCACACTCTCAAACCACACCTGCATACCAGCCCCTGACAGACAAGTGCTCGTCTCTCACACACACAGCCTCCCTGGTCCACGCCCTAGCTCCCTCCCCATCCCCCTCTCACAGTATCCTTGTCCCCATACTCCCCCCTCAAGTCCCCACCCTCTTATCCCCCTCCCCCTCCTCTTTCTGCTGGTGTGTGTCCAGGCTGTAAGGAGAGTAGGTGCTTGGCATTCACCCTTTCCCTGCACTGACACTACCAGCCCCTTCCACCCTGTCACACCCCACATCCCAGCCCCATTCCACTGCAAGCCCTGCCCCCAAACCCCCACCCACCAGCTATGGCCATTCTTCACTTCCTGTCCCAAACAGCCAGGCACCATCGTTGTGCGCTGTTTGCAAGCTGCCCTGCTCCAGCCCAGAGGGGGCTGCGTTTCAGCACTGAAGGGAAGCGATTTCTGCGTATCCAGCCCCCCATGGAGTGTTGTGAGGTTGGATCAGTGCCTCTAGGAGCATGCAACACCCTCCCCTGTACTGCCCCCTCAGGCTGGGCACTGCCATGGGGAATACTTCCCTGACACCAGCCCATGTGCCAATTCACATCTGTCCAAAGCCCTGGGGCCCAGCTCCACGCTGAGCAGGCACTTGCTAAGAGCAGGGGGTAGGAGACAGCCCCGCTCTGGGATACTAGAGGGCACAGCTGTGGGTCAGGCTGGAGGAGCATCAGCTCTGCACTTCTGCAGCTGTGAGCTGTACCGGGGAGGGGGGAGAAGACCTCCTAGGGTGACCAGACAGCCGCTTAGAGGCACCTATACACACCCCTGCCCCCCCATGCTCCCCCCCACAAGTGTCCTGATTTCCCCACTTGCTCTCTGCTGGCCCCCTGGGGGTGGGAGTCTCACCCTAGGGGTGGCACTTTGTCCCCTGCCAAGGGGGCGGGAAGAAGAGCAGTGCCCAGATACAGCAGAGCAGCTGGGCCTCTTGCTGCAGCAGCCTCCTGGCCCCAGACCGAAGTCAGGTCCCCTCCCTGCCAGAGCCGAGTCAGAGGCAGCCACCCCCACTGCACTGAGTCACCTGCCTTGGGGACTCTGGAGAGGGAATGGACCAGGGCTCAGGGGGATGCCCCCACTGCCTCTTGCTCAGGGAGCGGGGGTGGGGGGAGAACTCAGCCTACACCCACTGCCACCCTAGAGACAGACCCCTCTGTGCTGGAGCAGGCAGGAGGCTGCCCTGCAGCCAGAGCAGCACAAGCCGGATTGCAGACCCTTGCTACAGCAGGAGCAACAATGCCCCACAGGCACCTCCTCACGGCAGCACCGAGTCCTTCCCTGGGCCCCTCAGCTCGGCTGCCCTTTGGGGCTGAGCCCCAGCTTAATGGGGCTCCATGTTCACATCAAGGCTGCCAGCCTGGCCCACCCCCTCGCAATGCCTAGTGAGGGGGGGTCCTGGGCTAGGTCAGCCCCCTGGGGGAGCAGGCCAGGGAGGGGAGAGCTCGAAGGGGCTCCCAGGGAAGGCTCTGTCCGAGCATGGGGGCATCATTCAGCACCAGGCTCCTGCACTGCACTCAGCCCTCCCCAGCTGCAGAGCAGTGCTGGGCATCCCACCCCTCCCCCCTTCCTGCCAACTCAGCTGATCCTACTCACTGCTCAGCAAATGAGCATTTAGGGCAGAGCTGTTTGCTGGGCACTCCAGGGACTACCGACTTCAGCTCCCCTCCTCCCCGAGCAGGGCCCAAGCCGGCCTGTGTCTGTGCCTGGCTCCATGCACCAGAACGGGCACAGGAGGTGGCATGAGACAGCTCACCCAGGCTGCAGCCAGGGGCTGTTCCCCCCCGATTGCAGAATCCCACTCCCCAGGACCCATATATGGGGCTGGACAGGTAGGAGAGGTCTTGCTTCATGGTGTGTCACAGCTGGATCCACCACCATCCACGCCCTCACTGCCACTCCACTGCGCAGCTGCAGCAGCCAGCCTGCCAGCCACTCCCTACCCCCAGAGCCCCTGCCCCAGGGAGCTACCCCCTGCCCCAGCATAGGGTCCCACTTCCCTTGGGTGATCTATAGGGGGCTTTACCTGTGCAGCATGGCCCCTGCCTCCTCAGAGGGTGGAGCTGGAGACCCCGCCAGAGGCAGGAGAGGTCAGTCTGTACCATCGGACCAGGAATGGCTGCTGGCTCTAGCTCTGCTCCATGACCACCAGGGCTTGGGGCTGGCTCTATCCATAGCAGCTCCTGCTAACACTGCCCAGGAAGAGCCCAAGGCAACCCCCCTGCCCTAGGAACACAGCTGGGGGTGTGGTTAGCACCTGGTGCCCCCCCCCAGGCCCTGGCAGGGGTAAGAGGAGGAAAGACCAGAGGAGACAAGGGCTCAGCTTTCCAGCAAGCGTTTATTGCCCACAGCAGCACCAGCTGGAAGCGCTTGGCCCACCCGTCACACCTGCAGGTGGGCACAGGCCAGGCACCCCCCAAAGCCAGCCCGTCCTCGCAGGAAGAACCCCACCCACTCGCTGGGGTCGGGGACAGCCCTGCCCCCTGCTTAAACTCAGGAGACCCTCTACCAGGGGGAAAAACTCAACATAAAAGGGAGGTTTGTTTGCCCGGCTGGGCCAGTTTCTTTCTGCCCCAGGGAGCTTCCCCCTCCACCCATTCCAGGAGGGGATTAAGAGTTAAAGCAAATACCAGCTGAACACTGCGTATGGCCCAGCCTGTGAGCTCCAGGCCCCCTGCTCAGTGCCCGGCGGCCTCTCCCCAGGTGGGATGTTGGCTCTAAGCCACCCCCTGCGGCCCGGTGGCCGGGGGCAGCTGGAAGAGGGTGCTGAGGTTCACCTCGGGCTCCACAGCATGGCGGCCGGGGCGCTCGTTGAAGAGCCCCGACAGGTCGCTCTCCAGCTTGGCCTTGACACGCAGGAGCAGCATGTGGCCCAGGCGCCCGGGGCCGTCCTCCCTCGCCGGGAAGCCCGAGCGGCTGCGCTTGAGCCGCACGTAGAGCTTCTGGCTGAAGAGCCGGCTCAGGTTCTCCTCCACCAGCACCCGCCGCCGGGCGCCCAGCCGCTGCTGGTTCTTCCTGCTGGGCCGGCAGCGCTGGGGCTGCAGAGAGATTAGTGGGCATCAGGGCCTTGCTCCCCCTCAGGCCTCACGGGCTCCCCACCCCAGGCCCTGCTCCCCAGCTCAGCCACACCCCCCCCCCACCCTCTGCAACGTCTGCCTCTCCCCCACAAGCTTCTACTGCAAGCGCTGCCAGTGGAGCTGCACCCCCAGAGTGCTCAGGGCAGATGCCCCCCGTGGCCACTCCTATGGTGGTTTGATGCTAGAGGGTCTTTCCCAGCTAACCATGTTTGAGCAATGGGGGGGTCACACCCCACTTCCCACGGGGGTAGAAGGGTGGAGGCCCCCCTCCTGTTTGGGACCAGACCCCAGCTTAAGTGAGATTTTGCTACTTCAGGAAGGGCCCGTGACTGACCCACTCTGGCATAGGCCAATTACCTTCAGTTTCTTCTTTGTGGGGTCATGGACTGTCAGGTGCCGGATTAGACTCTCCTGCCAAGGAAAGAGGAGTGAGTCACCCAGCACAGATCCCTGCTCACCCCAGTTAGAGACACCCCCCTTCCTAGAACTTTCCCATGGGGAAAAAAGCCCATTTTCCACCAGCTCCATATACAAACCATTCTGCTGCAGCTAGTAGAAATGCCTAGAGCCAGCTCTATGACCCACAGCCCCCCTCACCCCACCCCCAGTGCCTAGAGACCCCGCTGCTTCCTTACCCGCATGGCAAAGGCCTTCTCGCAGCCAGTGAAGTAGCAACGATATTTCAGCAGCTGCAGATGCACCTTCCGGATGTGGCTCTCCAGGTTGAAGATGGTGGTGAAAGAGGCCTGGCAGTCAGCTTTGGGGCACGCCCACGTTGGCTTCGGCAGGGCCCGCTTCTGCTGGCTGTGGAAGGACTTGTGCCACCGCAGGCCACCCGGCTTCTTAAAGATCTTCGGGCACAGCTGGCACTTGTACTCCACTGGGCGGGAGAGCACAGGCTGAGCTCCCAGACAGCACCCAACACCCCATCACCCTGGTGCTTCCTGGGAGTTCTAGGGATTCATACCCCCACCCCCTCCCCAGAGAGGAGGTGCAGGGAGAGGGTGACCGATTCCAGCTCAGTCAGCAGAAGTTACTTGGGAGTTGAGGGATCCGTCTCTGATGGGACAAGTTCTACTGGCTGGAGTGACACAGGACTAGCCCCAGGCCAGTGGAACCAGTATCCGATGGGGCTCTGGATTCCATGGGGGCCAAGGCAGGGCAGTGGCAGCAGCTGAAAGCCCTCACCTGCCCCAGGAGGGCCACAGGTCAGAAGAGGATGGGCAGGTTGACTAGTCACAGCAGGGCAGACTTAGGACTCAATGGTCTCTGCTTGCCTGGGGGAGGCGGCCAATCCCGCTCTTAGCACCAGCTTCCAAAGCGAGGTGGAAGCCCCACCAGGAGAACACGGTACAAGGATGCCAGGTGCAGACAGACCATCCAGGACTGATGGTCAGCAGGACACTGGGGTTTGACCTACCACCAGGTCCCCCATCATTTGCCTCCACTATGAGTCACCCCCACAAGCTATTCATGGCCCCCACCCCTACTGGCGATGCGCAGAGAAAGGGAGACCTTGATGAGGAGAGAAAGGAAGCCCTGGGCTTCTCAAGTCACACTGCATGGAGAAGGGAGACCTGCCGGGGCTGGGAAGGTGACCTCCCAGCCTGCTAATATTACAAACAAGTGATTGGTTTGGCATGCCACCCATTCAGTGCTTGCCCAGGGAAATGCAGGCCGACTGGTATCCAGTACCCAGATCGCATGTGGGGAGGGGCTCCCCTACACACCTGCCTTACCAGGATGCTGCTGCAGGTGTTTCTGACGCTCCGTCCAGGTGGAGGAGACAGTCCCGCAGTCCTGCTTGGGGCACAGGTATCCTGGAAGATTGACATGGAGGAGGATCAGCATGTGCCGAGAGATGCTGAACGGGGCTGGAAGGAGCCACCCCAGGAGTTTCCAGGTGGCTGCTGAGCCTGGCTTGCGGCACTAGTGCCCTGTGCTCAGAGCCACACTCCAGCAGGGCACCTCCCACCATGGAGTTCAGCCCAGTGCTAGTTCTCCAGGCACTGCCACCCTGCAGCCAGGGGGGGGCTGTGCCAGTGAGAAGCAGGAGCTGGCAGGGATGTCCCCATCCCAGCCCGGGGAGGCTGGTGCAAAGGTCCACAGTGGACAGGGAGCCACAGACAGTCAAGCCAGCAACCACAGCCTCCCATTCAGCAGGTCCCCAACATTTCCCCCACCCACTCCAGGCAAAGCCGCTCACCAGCATGTTTCCTCTGGTGAGCTTTCCTCTTGGCAGCGCTGGCAAACTTCATGGTGCAGCCGGGCTCCTGGCACCTGAACGAAGCACACCCCACTCGTGAGGGGAGGGGGCAGGGCTCTCCCTGTATCTGAAAGGGCACGTCCCAGGCTAGGCCAGAGACCCAGCCAATGGGTGGCAGTGAATTGGGAAGGGGAAAGGCCAGTGGATAGGCTGTGCCATGCTGGAGAAGGCCAGTGGCCCAGCTAGCTTCAGTATCCGGCCCGGGACAGCGCCCAATACCAGATATGGCAAATCCTTGGCACTCAGCAGCCATTGGCACGGGCCAGCTCAGCCAGCCTCTCGCATTGGGAGGTGCTTGAAGCCAGGGGGAGTCTCCTGTCATCGGCCACCCCCAACCTGAGGGGCACAGGAGACACTCACACAAACGGCAGCACTGTGGTGTGCTCGGTCCAATGGGCCCGGAGGGCCTTCTTTTTCCTGAAGGTGCTTTCACAGCCTTGGTAGCTGCACTGGAGGGGCAGGACAGACAAGTCAGACAGACCCAGTACCCCCATGATGCACTTCAATCCCCCTCCCCTCCAGCCTCCCAGTGCTCCCCAGCCCAGGGCCTCTCATGCACCAGACCAAGCAGGTCTGGGTGGCTCTGGAAGGGTGTTAGCAGCATGGATGCCCCAGGGGTTGATCAGGGAGCTCTGAGCAGTTTAACAGGAGCCTGTCAACATTTGCAGCAGGGAATCAAACATCTGCTGGTGCCATTTAGAGCAGCCAGCACAGCGGGGAGAATTTCTCCTCTCTCCACTAGCCATTTTCAGGCACTTTGAGCCGACCAGTGGCCCTGCAAATGCCGACAGGCTGCAAGGCCAGGCAGGGTCAGAGAACGGACCCGCGGCTCCGGCCCATGCTGGGCTAGGCAGGGGTAACAAGCCAGGCTCGCTGGCCCTGGAAGGGCAGAGGGGAATCACTTCTCCAGGCCCACTGGATGGCCTCTGGGGAGGAGCATTTCACACTCCTGCCAGGGGCCTTCTCTGCAGAGCCTTCCCTTGGCATCTTACAGTGCGGCCAGAGCCATGACCTCTGGCGCCCTCGTGTGTTCACAGGGGGAACAGACTCCCCCAGCCTCAGGAGACCCAGAACCCAGTCCTGCCCCCAAGTCCCACTGTTCCCAGCTTGGCTAGTGCTGAGGTTCCCCCCCCCCAGACTCATGCACCAGGAGAGGGGCACTGGGACGATCCCCACCCCCTCTCCCCTGGGGTAGCTCCCACTGCCAAGGCTCACACCCCATCAGGGTCACCCAGCAGATGAAGCCCCACCCTACAGGTGCTGCTCCCATCACTGTTAGGAGAAGGGGAGTCAGCCCAGAGAAGGGACTTCGTTGGCATCACACCCTGTGCCTAGGGGGCTATCTGGGCTACCAGAGCAATGGCCCTCCAGGCCCCTGGAGTGAAAGGGATGGCCCAGGCATCAGCACTGGGGATCTCAGACCTGACAGGAGTCAGAGTCCAAGAGCCCATTGGAGCCACCTGTGACCAGAACACCCCCCCACCCACTACTCAGCTGTTCTCCCTGACCCCACCTCATTAACACCTTGCCACCAGCATCTCCTACCTGGAAGGACTTCTCTGCACCATGCTGGGCCCTGCAGTGCTTTGGCAGATGGTTCTTGGGCACCAAGGCAGTTTTGCAGTCCGCATCCAAGCAGCTGGAGAAATGTGGAGACAGCTGATAGACAGGTGTTAGCACCAAGCCAGCTGGCATGAACCCAGCTTAGTACAGCCCAGGCCAGTTAGCCAAAGGAAAGGGGTGTGTAGTTAACACAAGGCAGGGATAGGTCAGGAGGGTGTTCTGGGTACTAGCTCAGCCCACAGCCTGGCCAGGTCAGTGGCAGGCAGCCCAGCCTAGTGGGTAGGGCACTGGACTGGGAGGCAAGTGACCATGTTCTACTCCCAGGCCTGCCACTGAGCTGCTGCGTGACCTCAGGCAACTCCCTTCCCCATTGTGCGCCTCAGTTTCCCTCTTCCACCTTTGTCAGTCTTGTCATTTACACTTATCCCCTCCAGAGCAGGGATTCTCCCACTATGTGGGAGTGCAGCACCGGGCACAATGGGGCCCAGATCTCACATGGCACCAGGGCAATCCAACCTCCTGCTCCCCTCCCCAGGGGGCTCACCAGCAATGACAGGCTCATTGCTGCTCTGAGAGCCCCACCAGGCATCACCAAGGCCCATTAGACCCCCTTGGTGGCTTGTCCTTTCTCTCTCCTCCCTCCTGTTGGTCAGGCCCCCAATCCCCCTGCCCTACCTGTTCAGCCTGGCATCACCCTGCTGCAGCTTGGGCGTCTGCAGGGAGCTTCTGCAGCGGAATCCCTTGCCACGGCCGTCCTGGTCACTCAGCGGAGCTGTCTGCAGAGAGACGCCTTGGTGAGGGACTGCGCCAGCCTCCCCGGCCCCTTCACACTCAGGGACAGGCCACGTACAGCGTTACAATGATTGAGGGGGGGAGAAATGAAAGAAGTCCCAGACCAACACGTGGCTGAGACAAGACACCCAATGCAGGAGGGCTGGTAGCCTGGCACTAAGGGGGCCATCCAACCATGGCTTTGCTACTCAGGAGTGCCACAGCCCAGGCTTACAAAGGGTTAATCAGCTTGTCCCCCCCATCCCATTCTGAGACAGCTCCTCCACCTGCCTAGATCTTTGTTACTTCTAGGATGAAGAGAAGCAGCCAACCCACCTGCTCAGACAGGTCAGCCATGGGCTGACTCAGGCAGCTCCAGGGCTCCTTGCCACAAGGAGCCCAGGTAACAGGCTCTTGGGAACCACTGAGCAGGGCAGCCCTCTCCCCACCTTCCCAGGGGGTCCCCCTCTTACCTCCCCCACATGCACAGCAAGATGCTTCTGCAGCCGCCTCTCCTTGCCAAACACAGCACCACACTCCTTGTGGGGGCAGGTAAAGCAGACAGAGGCCAAAGCAACCCCAAGGGAGGTGCTGCTTCCCCCAGCCACCTCCTTCTGCAGCCTTGCTTCAGCCATGGGGTTGGGGTTTTGCAGCAGTACCCCTCCCTCTGCCTGGAATACCCTATAGCCCCTCAGTTTGTTGCTGAGCTGCCATCTTTATACTCTCAGCCTCCCAGGGGGCTGCAGCTGACTCCCATCCCATCAATCGGGGGCTGAGCGGGGGAGCAGGGTTAATGTATTCACATCATTAGTGGAAAGCTGGCAGGGGTGGAGCCGGACTCGGCATCCCCTGCAGCAGGCTTGAAAGCAGAGGGCCTGGGGGAGCAGGGGTTTAGGTGGCTTGTTCCCATTAGCTTCAAGGGGAGTTAGGTGCTTTTGAAAACTCCACGAGGGATCACGCTGCACCTATAGAAGCCCCTGTTGGGGGAGATGGGTCCGAAGCAGCACCCCCCCAACTCCTCCTGCAAGTTGGTTCTGAGCAGCCCCACCCCTGCAGGTGCACATAATCCAAACTCAGCTAGGGATCTAAATGGATCAAACCAACCCCAAGCACCTCCCTGTTCTACCTATTGGGTTTCCGCCCGCCCACTGCTAAAGGATCCCCCCCCCCAGCCTAAGGGGAGGATCTGCAGGACCTCAAACACCTCCCTGTTCTAGGGCTGGGGGTTGGACTCTGAGTCAGGAATTCTCAGCTTGGGCCCATCTGGTGTGATAAGGCAGCATAGGCCAGTGGTTAAGGTGACTAGGGACAGCTGGGTTCTATCCCCAGCTTTCAGAGTAGCAGCCGTGTTAGTCTGTATCCGCAAAAAGAACAGGAGGACTTGTAGCACCTTAGAGACTAACAAACAAATTTATTTGAGCATAAGCTTTCGTGGGCTACAGCTCACTTCATCGGATGCACAGACTGGAACATACAGCAAGAAGATATTTATACACACACAGAACATGAAAAGGTGGGAGTAGCCCTACCAACAACTGAGATGAGCTGTCATCAGCAGGAGAAAAAAAACTTTTGAAGTGATCATCGAGACGACCCATTAGCTTTGCCACTGGCCTGCTGGTGACTGTGCCTTCCCCGCTCTGTGCCTCAGTTTCTCTCCCTATAAACCGATACTGACTTCCTTTGTACAGGGCTCCGAGCTACTGGCATGACAAGCCCTGCAGGTGTCGGGTAAATCCCTCTCCTGCTGTTTCTCTTCCTATCTGTTATACAGCTGGATTGTAAGGCCCTGATCCTCAGAGGTATTTAGGTGCCTGAGTGCTATGGATTTCAATGGGAGTTAGGCACCTAAATACCTGTGGGGATCTCTGCTTGAGCTCTTGGGAGTCGAGCTGGGCTCTCCCTGCATCACCCAGCTCAACAGAGCTCCCCCCAGCACCAGCACAGAGGGCTCAAGGTGCTAATGTAATACACATCATAGAGAGAACCCTGGTTTTGCTATGGAGACAGCACCCTATGGGGAGGCTTGCCTGCCCCTTTGTGATGTCAGGCTGGGGGGGCAGGGGGAGGTTGTCTCCTGCTCTGCTGGCTGAGGATGAAGGAAGGAGCTGGGAAGCAGGTGCTTGGCAGTGAGAGTGGGAGAGGGACAGGGATTCTGATCTGCAGCAGCCCGGGGGTTAAAGGGACATGGATTGCAGTGCTCAGCGTTCGTCCCACCCTAGTGATCTGAGCACAGGCCCGGGAGCCAGGAACTCCTGGGTTCCATTCCTGCCTCTGACACTGATTCGCTGAGCGACTTGGGGGCTAGTAGCACTGTGCCTCAGTTTCCCCACGGGGCTGGTAATGCTGACCTGCTGTGGGCATTAATTCGTTCATTAACGAACAGAGGTTTACACATGCAAATGGCAGCACAAGTCCCCTTCTTTCTGCGTTGAAAACATGCCAATTATTAGTGGGAGGGGATGGCTCAGGCACTAATGGGATCAGGAGATTATTTGCCACTGGATCACCAGCTTGGAACCAGGCCCAGAGCCTGCAAGCCATCCCTTGTGGGTGGATTCCCGCACCCACACGGAGCCCCAATCAAGGCATAACCTTCCCAGGGATCCTGCTGTGCTTGGCCATCGGTGAGTTGGGTGCGTGCTGGCCCAGTGGGCCAGCAGCCCCACCGCCAAAGCTGCCATCACAATTGCCGCTAACTGGCCACCACCTCGGGACCCTCCACAGGGAGCCCCAAAATGGAATGAGCCTTGGAGACTGGGGCATGCTGCCCCCACGGCTCAGGGGATGGTGCCCCAGCCCCTTTCACTGATCCCAGTCCCTTCTGCAGGGCGAGGATATCTTCGTGGTCCTGGTGTGGAGCTGAGAATCCCGAGCACACCGCGCTGGACCTCGTCACGGCTGGAGCCCGGCGCAGTGATACAGCCACCATGGAAGGGGAGCTGGTGAGGAGTTGCTTGGGCTAAGCTGTGCAGTGGCCATGGAGCCACAGAGGATCCTGGGAGGGATGGAGGGAAGCAGGGGGGCCGTTTACTGTCTAGGCCTAAGCCTGAGACTCAAGCATGAGTCGTGGGTCTCCTTTTGTTGGCCCCACTGCGCTGCAGGGCCTGGGGCCAGACTCCTCCAAAGTCCCATCAGGCACTAGGCTGGCTACTTTCCTGGTGCCAGCTCCATGCGCCCACCTCCCAGGATTTCCAATAAGGCCAGGGGCAGGGGGCAGAGAGGAGGAGGAGCTGGGGATCGCCCTCGTCCTACAGATGGGGAAACTGAGGAAAAGACCCGCCCGGGCCGAGTCAGCGCTGGAGGTGGGGACGGAACCCTTGTCACGGCTCCCGCTTCTGACTTCGCCTCTCACATCTCTGATGTCAGAGGGCAAAGGTCGTGCCGCGGTGGGCCTCAGTTCCGAAGCGTGGCAGCCCACGTAGCAGAGCGAACTTCCCAGCTGCCTCCCCTGCTAGTTCCTCGCCCATTCAGCCTCTCCAGAGCGCCTGGGTCTGAACCCCTTTCTCCATCGGCTTTGCCCCAGCTGAGGTGGAGTGGCCAGGACTAACCAGACGGCTCCAGCTCAGGCCACCCCATTGATCCCCATCTTGGCTTTAGGATATTCTCTGAGCTATTTCCTAGCCTGTTCCTCATGCCCTTCACATCCTGTTTGCATTCCCAGCTGCTGCTGTGTTTCCACTGAGTGATGTCCAGGTCACGGCCCAGCAATATGTATGAATGGCTCAGACTGGTCCTTCCGACGCTGAAGGTCACCCAGGCAGCTGGGAATTGCTCTTGCACTGGGTCTCAAATCCCCTGAGCTCCAGTGGAAGATGTGTGTGTGTGTGCACACACCTTGTGATCAGTCACTGGGGAAAGCAGCCATCACGCACACAAAATCAGTCATAGAATCTCAGGGTTGGAAGGGACCTCAGGAGGTCATCTAGTCCAACCCCCTGCTCAAAGCAGGACCAATCCCAACTAAATCATCCCAGCCAGGGCTTTGTCAGACCTGACCTTAAAAACCTCTAAGGAAGGAGATTCCACCACCGCCCTAGGTAACCCATTCCAGTGCTTCACCACCCTCCTAGTGAAATAGTGTTTCCTAATACTCAACCTAAACCTCCCCCACTGCAACTTGAGACCATTGTTCCTTGTTCTGTCATCTGCCACCACTGAGAACAGCCTAGATCCATCCTCTTTGGAACCCCCCTTCAGGTAGTTGAAAGCAGCTATCAAATCCCCCCTCATTCTTCTCTTCTGCAGACTAATCAATCCCAGTTCCCCCCTCCTCGTAAGTCATGTGCTTCAGCCTCCCTAATCATTTTTGTTGTCCTCCGCTAGACTCCTTCCAATTTTTCCACATCCTTCTTGTAATGTGGGGCCCAAAACTGGACACAGTATTCCAGATGAGACCTCACTGGGGAAAGCAGCCATTTAACACACACATACACACTCACACACACACACACCTTGTGATCAGTCACTGGGGAAAGCAGCCATTTAACACACGCACACACACACACCCTTCTGACACAACTGGGCCTTTAGTTGAGTTTATTTTCCTTGGCGTTCTCCAGGGGAGGCCTTTTCCTTGCATTTCATTGGCCATAACGCTGCCTATTTGTGTAGCTTGGCTGGGTCCTGGAGTCCCTCCTCCACCTCCCCACTGGCCTAGAGAGGTTGGAAGTCCTAATGCTATCTCAGTTAACAGAGGTGAAGTCCTTTGTCTTTGGAAGGATAGATTCACTTGTGACTGGGATGTCTCCAGCCTGTAGCACAGACATGCCCGTCCCCTGACCTGTGCTACACACTTGACCCCCCTGCTTCTCCAAGCCCTGTGTCTCCTGACCTGACCTGGAGCTCTCCTCTGGTTTGTTCCTCTCCCTCAGGTCATAGAAGATATCGAAGAGTTGGACATAGAAAAGGACAAACACATGGAGATGACGTCAACTGACAGCCATGACGACGGCATTGGGGTGCCGGTGCTAAACCTCAGCGGAGAGGGGGAGGAGGAGGCCTCGCCCGAAGCAGGCCACCCCATGGTCCCAAAGGCTCCAGGGGAACATCTGCCCTGGGTCCAGAACGTTGACAGCCTGGAGCGCCTCATGAAACTGATGTGCGACCTCTTGGACGCGGTGTGGACTTTGGGGGAGCAGACCAGAATCGTGGCTGCCGAGCAGAACGCCGGCTCTGACTCGCCAGCCAGCTGCTGGGGCTCGGAAGAGGGAGTCCCTGAGGCAAAGGGTGCAGAGCCGGCCACACGCTCGCCGTCTGGGACCTCAACCAAAGAGGCCCTGCTGGCCACAGAGGATGAACCGCAAGCCAGCCTAGCGAAGACCCTAGAGCCCGGGGACCAGAGGAGCTACAACGTCATCAGGTGCCTGATAGGGGGAAAGAGCCATTCCAGAGGTGAAGATGACACAGAGGGTGGGTATGAGCGGGACCAGCAGGGGGCGACAGCATCACCCGGCGTGGATAAGAAGATTTTGCCTGAGACCGATTTCAATCAGCCGAGAGAGGACGGGGACCTTCTGCTGCAGGAGGGATGGGGCAGCCTGTGGGTTAGAGACGAGGAAGTGCCACCCTCGTCAGGTAGGGCTTCCCGGTCCTTCCCTCCAAGAGGCATCACCTTCTCCTGGCTGACCAGCTGTCCCAGCTTGGATTTCCCTGGAGCACAGCAGTTCAATCCCTCATCTGAAACCTCTCACAAGACAAGGACAGAGCCTGGGCCCAGCGGGTGGCTTCGTCCCAACCCTGCCTGTCAGCTCTGCAACGATGACACAATTCATCGCCTGGGGGGCTTCAGGATCTTCGGACCCCCTGACTTGAAGGGGCTGGAGGAGGAGCTAAGGCAGACGCTCAGCAGCTGTCACAAGTGGGGAGCAGACACACAGGGGACCGTCTTCTCCAAGGCAAAGAGGGTCTTTTCTAATTATTGCCTCTGCCCTTCCGGGGACTCCAGGGCACAGGCCTTAGCAAGAAAGGTAAGGAAACCACTGGGAAGCTGTATGCTTTTCGGCAGCTGCATTTCGAATATGGCCATCACCATAGAGTCTGGGCAGCCTGTACAAACGTAGCAGGATGTCATTCTCTCTCTACAAAGAACTCCCCTCCCTCCAGCTGTGTCAGGCCTTGGCTGTTGGCAGCTCTCATCCCTGACCAGTAAGAAGAGGCAAATCTATCCCCTGCTAGGGGAAAGGCGGGATTAGACAGCCTTGTGGTTTAGGCTGGGGATCTGGGTTCAGTTCTTGGCTCTGCCCCAGATTCCCTGTGTGAGCTTGGCCAAGTTGCTCAAGCTTACTCCGTGCCTCAGTTTCCCCACTTGTAACATGGGGATAATAATCCTTCCTTTTATCCACCCGTTATTTTGTCTATTTAGCATGTGAACTTGTCAGGTCAGGCATTTCCTCTTACTCTATTTACGTACTGCGTCCAGCACAAAAGGATCCCCTGTTTGTGTGCCTCAGTTTCCCTATCTGTAAAATTGGGATAACAACTCTTCTTTTGTCTGTCTTGTCTATTTAGGTTGTGAGCTCTTCAGGGCAGAGAGTGAGTCATAATATACGTCTGTGCAGCACCCACCACAACAGGGCCCCAGTCCTATATAAACAGTAACAATCCCCACAGCAGGCTGAAGAGGCTGGACTAGGAATAACATTTAGTGCTTTCATAGCACCGCCCATCGAACAGGCTGGGAGCCCTTTGCAAACACTAATGGATTTCACCCACTGGGTCGGGGCTCAGAGATCAGCCCCATTGTACCCAGGGGGAAATCGAGTGCCTCACATAGAAAGTCAGTGATGGGACCAAAAATACAACCTAGACATCTCCGTTCAGTCCTGCCGCTTCCAAAGTGAATGAAGCTAAATCAGGAAAAGGCATTTTTACTCCAGACTAGAGTCCCACATGGGGAGCTATTGCAGAATAGTTATTCTGGAGTAGCTATGCTGGTCAATTTCCCCATGTAGACAAGTCCTTAGGAGTCTGACTTTCCTAGAGTCCCAGACTTTAAGGCCAGGAGGGACCATTTGGATCATCTAGCCTGACCTCAAGCCTAGCAGCAGGCACCTCCCTCAATGCATCAAGCCCAGATCTTGTGGTTGAGCTACAGCATAATGATTAAAAAGGCATCCGGTCTTGGTGCGAAGGCTCCAAGTGACGGGGAATCCACCACATTTCTAGGCGAATTGTTCCAATGGTTAATCTCCCGCATTGTTAAAAATGCCTTATTTTTAGCCCAAATGTATCAGCTTGCAGAACCGGTTATGCCTCATCTGTTAAAGAGCCTATTTGGCATCATCTCCCCATGTAGGTGCTTGAGCCTCCTCTGGGACACACTAATAGTCTGATTTTCTTCAGGTTTGTGAGCAATTCAGCCTTCCGAGCTGTAACTGTCTTTCCTTTGGGACTTCTAGGCTGTTCTCCGGGAGAGCGCAGTGGCTGCCATTCAGAAGAAGACACTGGTCAGCACCATGCCCTCAGCCCACCTGAGATGCTCACCCGCCCTCCAGGCTACGACCTCTCAGCACAAGCATGGGGATTTCTCTCCATTGTTCCTCCAATGGGCTCTCCAGAAGCTGAAGATGTTGGTTAAAAAGACAGCCCCCAAATCCTAGCTGAGACGCTCCTTCCCACAGATGGCTGCCACCTCTATTAAAAGATCAGCCCCACCATTAAAGTGAATGATCTCCTGTAGCATGGGCCTTTGAAGTCTTAGCTGCACTGATCACAGCAGCTGTGACACTAGATGAAATGTTCATTGGCTTTTTGCCTCCGGGCCACTAACGGTGTGTGTGGGGGGGAGAATCAGTATGACCCACCCTACGCATGGTGCTTCAGGGTGCACAGAGCACCTAAAGGAGCTGAAGAAAAGTGGCTTTGCTGCTTTCATGTGGGCAACCTGAAATGTTATTTTATTGCCTTAGAAATGACCCTGTCCTGGTCAGTGGGAATCTCCTGTGCAGGATGCAGAGGAGTGGATGAGGAGCTCCCATAAACTTTCATTGAGGGGAAGAATCTTTAAACACATGTAACTTTCTTCCCATGCTTCAGAGTTGAATGTTTAAAAACCTAATGCTGGGATGCTGAACTCCTGCAGCTTAGGAGTTGTAGGTGCTATAGGCACTGAACCTCCTCTGAAAAACAGGCCCAGAGTTTTATGGGCTGGAAAAAAATATCACTTCCTCCCCCAGTCATGTTTCACTTGTTGCTCTGGTTCTGTAATGCAATAATCCTCCATAGTCTTCCGAAAAGAACAGCGGACATGTGACCTGAATATTTAGTGGCAGGAAAACAGGCAGAGTTTAAACACCTCTCTTTCCCTTAGCTGGTCACCCCCGGGAGCCATCTCTAGCAAGTCCAAAGCAACACCCTGATCTTTGCCCCAGCTGCTTGGTCTCTAAAATGAAGGTCTCCGACCCTGAAGCTCCTACAAGGGGAACTCCCATGAGTTTGCAAGAAACCCTGATGCCTGTTGTCTTACTAGACTGCATTGCAGAAAGAGGCAAAGATGGTTAATTATATTTGATCTCATCACACACCCGCTCAGCTTTTCCTAGGGAGAAGTCTTGTTCCTTTGGAGCCTCAGGGAAATCTCTGGCCAGCTGCTGAGGAGCTGAAGCTGAAGTTGTGGTTTTGAAGGCTACTATTTGGGATGCATACTATGGAAATCAAGGCCGGTGCACTGGGAAGTGCTTCCACAGCCTTCCCCAAGAAAGGACTAGGCCCTTTTGCTTTCTTCACAGGGGAGAGGCAACCCAACCATGCAGTCATTGCAAGGAGGAGCTTGGCTGGCATGTCCCATCTGCTCTGCATGGATAGCAGGGATCTCATGATGTGTTACTTGGGACTTTGCCCTAGTAGCTTTTCCCAGCATTCCCTCCCCCCCAGTGAGACACGGGAAACACCACTCTGTACCATTCAGCCACTGCTCCCTTTTCTGGGACGCTTGGGATTCTACAGGGTGGAACATAGACTCTCCAGGTGCCTGTGAAAGAGCATCACAGACTGCCTGGGTCAGAAATATGCAGAACTTTAAAAAAAGGGCCATAAATAGGCTGCAGAAGTGGTGTCATCTGCCGAGAGCTGGGCTGAGCTCAGACCCTGCTAGACTGGGCAGTCTATGCACATTTAAAGCTCCTCACTCAAACTGTACCTCTGATTGCGGTCTCCCCCCCACTGCCACGCCTTCACGGTCAGGTTAGGGTCCAGAGAGAGAGACGTTACATCCTTGGCATCGTGCTTTGATCCTAAAGTTCTAACCATGGCAGGCTGGGATTTCTACAGGTGTATTACTCTAGTGCTCACTAGATGGGCTGCATAGCCAGCCCTGCCAACTGACATACTCCATTTATGCACAGAACAAGCTCCCACATGCTGCCCCACTAGCTAGCACCTAGAAGACATGAGAAGAGATTGTCCTTGGCCTCTAATGAGATTGTCAATTGGGGCAATTTAGGACGTGGACCCTTCTCCATAGATCAAGACCCGCTTTCAGACGGATCCCTCACCCAGGAGATGGGGAGGTACATGCCGATCTTGCTCAAACTTTTAGGAGTGTTTATGAAAAACATTAGGGTAGTTGCTTGGACCTTTCTCCCCTCCTCACCACAGAGACCAGCTCTCCCCCATTTCCTCCCTATATATGGCCAAGGGGGCAACTGCCCCTCATTGCACCTATAACACCCATCCCCGAACAGGGAGAAGGGAAGGAGCAACCCTAGGAGGGCCCTTAATTCCCATGGTTTGTTGCGGGCCTGGACCGCCTTCTCAGGATGATCTTCCCTCCTCCCCTGCAGCACGAGGGTCCGACAGGAGGCAAGCTGCAGCGAGTTAGTGGGGCACTGGATTCCCTGCCCAAGCCTCAGGCTGCATGTTGTGTACTAGCTGCCTGCGCAGACCATGCTGGTGCACTCTAGGTACCCAGAGCATGTTAACAGCCCAGCAGGGTCTACACGGGACTGAAACTTGGGCAGGGAATTCCACAGCACACCAACTCCGAAGGTAATTGCTGCAGCTTGCCTCCTCTCAGACTCTCACCACGCAGTCTGAGCATGCCTTGGGGGTGGTGGAAAAGAACAGGCCCCCCATGGCCACAGTGCTATATGGGGTGTTCATCAGATCCAAGCAGTCATGACACTTATTTTGTGTCTACATACACACATGCAAAATTAGCTTTGCTTTAAGCCTGAATTAGTAATTTTGGAATTACATGTAAACAAGCAGGAGGATTACTGAAAATTTAGGGAGGCATCTCTGCATGTGTGGTTTTACCTAGATGTGTCCTGCTGCTTACTGAACACCAAATGCTCATAGGCCAAGTGCACGTCTGAAGCAAGCCCATTTCCCCCTTTTCCTTGACAATCAGGTCTGTAACACTGTGGGTACAGATTCTTAACACTCTCCTTTTGTGTGTCCCCTTTACCAAAAGTTTGGGGCTGTTACAGGTACCCATCCCCAGGCTTTGGACAAGCTGCATACGTTCAATGAAACATTTTCCCCCTTGGATCATGCCATGGGTAATGAATAACTGCTTCCCCCCCCCAGCAGGATTTCTGCACACAAAATCCTGACGTTTGCTTATGAAGGTGCCACTTGGCTCTAATTTTCTACCTGGTCTGAGATACTAACTACACTGCAGGGATGCAACATGTGCATGGAGGGACTGCTCACACTGGTTGATCCTACTGCATCTTGCCCCCAAGGTCATCTACAAAGGCTTCTCCTTGTAAGCCCATTCACCCCCAGCTCAATGATCTTCCTCTGGCTGAGAGTCCCTTTGCCCTGTTCCTAAACCAGGAAGGAGTCTCTGTACTGACTAGATGCACCCCATAGCCTTGAAAAGTTAAGCATGCTGCCTCCCAACACTTTCAGTGCAAGTTATGAGCAACCTGTCCAGACCTGTATGATAGAAAGTTTGCATTAGAAGTTTTACTGTATTGCAAGAGGCACTTGTACCCAGATGGCAAAAGCAACTCAGCACGCTGGAACCCTCAACTAGGAAAGGTAGTTAGACACAGGCCAAAGACTAGGTTTGGATGTGGAACGTTTATTAACACCCTTTGATGGAGAGCACTATGTACACAGAACAGCCACAGAAGGTTACTTCTTGGTTTCCTCCTCCTTGGAGAGAGTCTTGATGATCTCTTCCTTCTTGGCTTGCAGACGTTCTTCACGGCGCTTGCGGGCTTCCTTGGTCTTGGACCTGCGAGCTTCGGCCTGGTCACTGAAGATGAAAATAGGTTTCATGAACACACAGGACGTCAGCCTCCAGCAGCCAGATAAACCCACGCAAGCTTCTACCTGGGCATCATCCCCCACCTCTGACTATTTTTCTCCAGCCTTAGGAAGCCATTGTAGAGAGATGAGGAGCAAACACGCATTTCACAAATGCCTCCATCGACTGCTTTATAGCTGCTGTTAACCAGGTTACTACGCCCACACACCTCCCCACTAGCGCTTTTCAATGTAACAGTCTTAAGTGCAATTCAATATCTTGTTCAGTGACACGCCACTGGCCTACTGAGTAATATAGGCAGGCATCAATGGGAGCTACCCTTGGCCAGGATTGGGACTGAAACAAGTCCTTGGCCCAAACAACAGCACAAGAACAGGCTGCTGTCTTTACTCCATCTCCAAGGACACCACACAGCAAACTTGTTAGAGAGTGCCCTTGAGATCTTGACAAAACCGATCAGTCCAGTGATTGAAGTTAGAAAGGGAAAATAATGCATGATCTGCCAGAACCCATTTGTCCTTCAATTGTCTTAACTTCACCCCTTCTTGAGAATGGATCCTTCAATGGCAAGGTCTTTGGACAACATTCAGCAAGGGAACTTGCCCATCCCCTGAAGATTTGAGTTATTTCCTGTGTGTTTGTGTCACGCAGAAGGGCAAAGCTTGTTTAAAGGGGGCATTCAAGTCATACTTGGATTTATTTACACCATTAAAACCAAGCCGTTAATATCCAGATCATTTGTCAACATTTATGAAGTATTATTTTGTATTCCACTCAGCCTTAGGCCTTGTCTACACATAGTAGAACCCACCTAATGTGAATGCAGTTGTGCTGATATACGAGAACTGACACTGTTCTAGTTTATGAGTTTGCACCCATACCAAACTTACCAGACAGCCCTAACTGACAGAGCTATAGCAGCATAACTATGACCAGGCTTGGATAGTAAAGAGATGCTAGTGAATTTCATTTGTTTCTAGTCAGTTTCAGTTTACAGGATGCCGCAATAGGGTTACAAAGACATTGGTTCTCTAAGTGCTGCAAGCTCATGGAATCACTTGAACTCATACTGAGCACTATAAAAAGCTCACTTGTGCAAAACTTAAGTCTTGGGCCTCTACTAAGCTCTCAGAATCGCTTTAATCATCAAACTTACGCCAGGAGCTTCTTGCGAGCCTTGTCTGCCTTGAGTTTGTGAATGTGCTCCATCAGAATCCGCTTGTTCTTGAACACGTTACCCTTGACCTTCAGATACAGACTGTGATACCTAACAAAAGGGAAGGGACAGGGTGAAGTGAGAGCTCACTGTGTTGCAGGAAACAACACTCATTTGTTTGATGGCGCAAAAGAGGAAATACGAACTGTGCAGCTTCCAAGACACCTTGAGTGACTCAAGATAAACGGCAGTTATGCCTTTTCTGCAGTGGACCACACAGTGACCTTTGTGTCCCAGAGTTTTAAAATGAATTTAACCATCGTGCAGCATCTTAATCTACCACCACACAACTCCCTTGTCCTGCCCGCCAATTTCAGCAGAGGAGCGAGTCCTGAGAAGCTCACTAACACCAAGATCATTCTGTAGCAGCTTTCCAGTGCCCTTATCCACTGCAAGGGATTTATCATTTACATAAAAGGCGTGTTTAATCTCTCTTGGCTTTCCCCTTTGGCATCTGTGGGTTCAGGTCCAAGTTTATAGAGCCTGCTGCAAAAGCCTTGCGCAGCAGAGGCTGGTGTATCCAGGCGGCACCCTGTTCCCCACCCACTGCCAAAGGAGAAGCAGGGCAGGATTCATTTGGCTCTCAGACTTACATATGGCGGTCAATCTTCTTGGACTCCCTGTATCTGCGAAGCAGACGTCTCAGAATTCTCATTCTCCTCATCCAGGTCACCTTCTCGGGCATACGAGCATTGGCTGTACCCTTTCTCTTACCTGGAGGCAAAGAGAAAGGCGTTAGAGAGCTAGAACATGGCTAGTTACCAGTGAGCATCCTTGCCAGTGTGCTTAACACCTCCGCTTGCCTCAAAATCCAAGGAGTATGATTAACAACCCAGCTGCATTACAAGGCCCCTCCTTGGTACATAAGGCTGTCTATAAATCCACCCTCAGCAAAGGCCTCTAGAATTTGACAGATGTTTAACCCCAGTTATCTAGAGTGAAGCCAGACATCACTTACCAATGCCCATGTGCCTGCCCTTTCGGCGGGCCAAGGTGTTTTTCCTGCATCGGGCACGGGAGTGAACAGTCACAGGCTTGCGAATTATCAAACCATCTTTGATCAGTTTCCTGATCTGCTGACCTGGAAATCAGAAGAGATGTTCCATGTTGAAGACATCAAATGGAACAGAAAATGGACAGTATGAGCAAGGCAAGAGTCCAACACCAACAAATTTTCCTTTTCAAAAGGAGTTTTCAGGATGGATTACAAATTCTAAGTCAGGGGTTCTCAAACTGGGGGTCAGAACCCCTCAGGGGGTCATGAAGTTATTACATGGGGGGGTCGTGAGCTGTCAACCTCCACCCCAAACCCTGCTTTGCCTCCAGCATTTATAATGGTGTTAAATATAGAAAAAGTGTTTTTAATTTATAGGGGAGGGGGTCGCACTAAGAGGCTTGCTATGTGAAAAAGTTTGAGACACATTGGTCTAAGTCTAAAGGAATTTAAGAAGATTTTGACCTTCTTTACAGAGGCCCCTTAATTAAGTTTGTTTTCCTCAGGCAGTCCTGTGGCAGTCCAGCACAGGCCCACATGGGAAACATTCTCCCAGTCACTGTTACTCCATTCAGGTCCACACTGCAAACTTTATAAAGATGTCGTTTGGGTCCAGCTTCTGCTTCCAATCTACCTGCTGGATCTGCCAGCTCAGTTAACACAAAAGGAAGCCTAGTCCGTGAGAAGGGACAAACTGTCTATTTTTCAGTACTTGTAGTGAACTCTCATGTTTTTCTGCTCTTCTAATTTTTCAATCCTGAATCTCTCATCTGTTCACCCCTAGATATCCCTGTTTGGTATTTGACTAGAAAGTTGTAACTCCTGTCCCCACAAAGAACATCCACACTAGTAATCACATTCTTGTGTGAATTCTTCCAGTGTGGATTTAGCAGAATTCTAGAATTTGGTCATTTACGGCTTCCAGTTATCAAGGGAAGGCAATTGCTACATGCTTATAAGTCAGCAAAACCTTTAAATAAACTTGAATATATAAAAAGCCTGTGGAGAAGGCAATTCGGTTTAGCTACTATTAACCTTTCTACTACCGAGCCTGTAACAAAGACAAACTGAGATCACTGCATCTTCTGCAATATTAAATAATTAGCTAGGCCCACAAATCATACCAGAAGACAGCACTAGCAAGTCACTGAATCGCCCAGTGCCCATGTGGAAGAGAAATAGTTACTTACGAGAATTAGCATTGGCAATCTCATTGGTCTCATTAGGATCCAACCAAACTTTCTTCTTGCCACAGCGCAAGACGCTGGAGGCCAGCCTCTTCTGGAGCCTGAGCATACTGAACAAACCAACACACACGGCTTAGAACAGGCAGCCCCCAGTTTAGCGCAATGGCAAATCATAACATTTTTCACTGTTCCTGGAATGCTCAAAATGCAGCCTAGCTTTATTTAAAATGTATAAAGGGTATTTCATCGTAGAGATCACAAAGCCTAATGTAAGTTAATTACATATGGCACTGCTGAAATGTCATCACCTCTGAAGCGAAAGGCAGCAATCACGTGGAAAGCTGGCATGTGGCAAAACAGTGCGAGTGGATAAATTGTGGCCAGCGATGTTGACCAGATTAAACTCTTATGAAGGAGGTTTTCATTTGTGGCGAAAGCTCAGAGCCGAAGGTGGCGGGTGACACGTTAAACAGAAGATGGGATGAAGTTTCAGTGATTCTGGGCACCTCGCCTGAGCTGAGCACCCACCCCTTGCGGTGCCTCATGCTGGCCGCCCAAAAATCACCGGCCACTTTGGAAGTGAGGCCTAGCTCTCAAGTGCCGAGCCCAGCAGACTGGGGCTCCCTTTGCCCCTACCCCAGGGGCGGCTGGTTTCCAGACAGCGGGATCCCCGTGGGGTGGGAACGTCGGGGAGATCCAGCAGAGCGGGGACTTTACTGGGGGTGCCATATAGATCAGCCCCCGCCCCCCCACCTGTGCCCAGCGCGCGCCCCCCCGCTCCATTCCAGGCCGCGCGCCCCCCCCCCGCTCCATTCAAGGGGGGGCCTCATATCGCCCCGCTGCCCACAGCCCAGGGCTGGGCTATGGGGACAAGGGACGCTACCGGATGGGGACAGGGGAAGCGGCTCCTCTCAGCCAGGCCCGGCCCCAGGCCCAGGCCCAGGCCCAGGCCCGGTGCCGGTCGCTCTCCGGAGCGGAGGCCCGGCCGCCCCAGCGCCCAACCCGCTCGGGTCCCGGGTCCCTCCAGGGGCCCAGGCGGCCCCTCCGGGCAGAACCCGGCCCGCGGCTGGGCCCGCGCCCCGCTCACCTCATGGCGGCGGCGGCCCAAGCGCTGAAAGGAAAGGAGGCCGCAGCGCCGGCCGCTCCCACTATCAGCGCGGGGGTGGGTGGGACGTACCATTCCACCCCTCCGCTCACAGCGCCGCCCCTCCGCTCCGATCCCGGCTCGCTCCACTACGGAACAGGGAAGCGCGGAAAGGGACAGAACCCGGTTCCGAGGGAGAAAATCCGGACGGAACCGGGAGTCTGAAACATATCTCTCCACCCCCCCGCGTCTGGGAATGGTATGGTCCGGAGTACAGCGGCGCCTGCGCAATGATCACGTGGGAGTGTTGCCCGGACTAGCCCGGCAGAGGCTGCGCCTGCGCAATGGAGGGGAGCTGCTCAGTGTACCACGTGGAAGGGGTGGGGCTGATGCTGTCTTTTTGCGGGGAGGGCTGAACGCATGGAGGAGAGGAAGGGCAGGCGTGGGGTAGTAGGTGCTGCTTAATGGGGGCCGTAGGGGGGAAGTAAGCTAGAGGCCTTGGGGCAAATCAGGGCTGGGGGGCAGTCATCATGGGATCAGTGGGGGAGTCCTGGGGCAGGCTTAGGGCTTACAGTGGATCACAAATTGAATATGAGTCAACAACCTGAGGAGCTGGGGAAAAGGCCAGTATCATTCTGGGGTGTATTAACACGAATGCCCTATGTAAGTCCTGGGCGGTCATTGTCCCGCTCTGCTCGGCGCTGGGGAGGCCTCAGCTGGAGTATGGTGTCCCATTCTGGGCACCGTGCGTTAGAAAAGATGAGGACAAATTGGACTGAGTCCCAAGAAGAGCAGTAAAAATGACAAAAGGGTTAGAAACACTGACTTGTGGAGGAAGGTTAAAAAAATTGGGTATATTAGTCTTGAGAAAAGAAGACTGATAAGGGTCTGCAGATAGGCTAAAGAGGCTGCTGATCAGTTGTGCTCCATAGCCACTGAAGGTAGGACAATAAGTAAGGGAGTTAAGCTGCAGCAAGGGCGATTTAGGTTAGACGTTAGGAAAAACTTTCTAACCATAAGGGTAGTTAAGCTCTGGAATAGCTTCCAAGGGATCTTGTGAAATCCCCATTGTTGGAGGTTTTTAAGAACAGGTTGGAGAAACACCTGTAAAGGATGCTGTAGGTTCACTTTGTCCTGCCATAGTGCAGGGGGGTGGATTTGATGACCTCTTGTAGTCCGGTCCAGCCCTACATTTCTGACTCTATGCTAGGCTGCAGGAAAGCTATGTCAGATTGGAAGTTAGCCATGGGGTAGGAGGTAGGTTAATGGGGGACAGTAGAGAAGTTATGGGATAAGGTGTGCTATGCTGGGGCCCTGAGCCAGGTCAGGTGTGGGGGTAGCTATGGGATAGTCTATGCCAGGTTAAAGGCCAGCCATGAAACAGGAACTAAAGCTATGGGGCAGGCCATGGTCACAGCTTTGCAGGTAGCCATGGGTCCTGTACGTGCTTGTCCTTGAACTGTAGATGGTCACCACTAACCCAAACTCATACTGTGAATCTGTTAGACCTAGGAATGGCACCCAGGAGTCCTGGCTCCCAATCGCCTCTTATCCCTGCCTGCTGGCACTTTGCAAAAATAAATTAATCCTCACAGGCCTAATGTGAGGTTGGTAAGTATCAGTATCACTGTTGATCAGCTAGGGAAACTGAGGCACAAAGGGGCCTAACTCCCCTCTCATGCCATGTCAATCAGGAGCATCTCCATGAAAAAAGGGGTAATGTACAACCAGAGTCAGTGTGGTCAGATTCAGGCCCAGAGAGAGCCACTGATTTACCCTATGTCCAAGAAAGTCTGATCCAGAAAGGGGCTGAAATCTGTGTGAATTTAGGCTGTTCAGAACTCCAGGATTTCAAAGCTTAAGAATCCTTGGAACAAGAGGAGAGACTATCAAAAATATAAATGTATAAATGGTCCTGTTTCTTTAAACTATAACTGAAGCTCCACTTTTAAAGTGATACAAACTCCACTCAAGCCAAAATGTCACTTTTTTTTTAAATAAATGAAACGTCAAAAAGCACCCAAATCCACACTTTTTGCAGCGTTTAGGCATATTTCCTCCTTTGAAAGTCACGTCTGAAAATTGCAATTGGCTAGAAAATCAAACCAAAAACAAAGGCTGCTTGTTAAATACTCAGAGTAGATTCCATCTCATGGTTCATTTAGAGTCTGGCTGATGTAAATACAACATATGGTAGGAGAAGGAGGCCTGACAGGAACAGATTCTTGGTTCATTAAGCGAGAAAAACACAGATAAACACAGATTTAGGCTGTTTAAAAAACGAGTTGTTGTTTTCATAAAATAAACTCCAAACCTGGAAATACCTGCTACAGGAACGTGTGTTGGGAACTTGGCTCAGACCCACTGGCTCACCAGTTCCAGGATCCTGCCTCTAGCATTTGCCACGCAGCCTGAT